>NC_142880.1:7304772-7622500 GCF_051225735.1 Oryctolagus cuniculus | reverse complement strand
TATTGCATATTATCGTTTGTTTCTTGACTAATTGAATGGTAATTTAAAATTTTTCTAGTTAATTTAAGGGGGGTGGGAGAGGAGGAAAGGAGGCAATCAGCTACGGAGGAAGTGTTTGGATTCTGTGTATGATCACTGCTCTCTTTATTTATTATCACCATCCATCGTGATCTGTGCTTGCCCACTTCTGGCCAAGGCCCTTTTTGTGCAGGACCATAGCCTCCCACTGGGAACTTGGTTCCCTTGCTAACTGCAGAATACTGAGCCTTCACAATGGACTGACTTTGAGAAAAAGGACTTGTAGTGGTCGAGATTCACTGTGTCCTGGTTCCGAGCTGAGCCTGAATCCAGGTCCAGGTGTGCTCCAGCACCCACGCTCCTCGCCTTTAAGAGCAACTCTTGCAAACAGTCTTAGCTGAAACAAACTGCCATAGACTGAGTGGCTTAGACGGCAGCTCTTGTCACCGCCCTGCAGGATGGGAGGACCAAGATGGGGCGCTGAGGTGGTGAAGGCCTGCGTCCTGCTTCCTGTGTGCTGAGTCCTCCTGTGGCAGGCAGAGAGCATGTCTCCTGTCATTTCTCACTCATGCGGGATCTAGGACCCTGGGGATTTAGGTTTCCACACAGGAATTTGGGGAGACAGAGACATTCTCCACAGTGAAGTCCAGCGAACTTCCCATAGTTTATTTTCTATTTGTTTTGCTGCTACTTTATTCTGCTTTGTATTAATGTGACATTTCCATTACTTTCCTTGTAACACTAAATCTACAAGATGGTGGTAACAGATGCTATAAGGAAAAAAAAAAAAAGCTTGTTGTAAAAAGAAAAAAAGAGAGGGGAGAAAAGTTTGCAAAATGCTGGATTAAGCACTTTTGAAGAAGTGTCTTAATCACAGAGCCATTCAGGGTACTCACTAAGCTACCATTCACCATGAATCTCTAAGAGGCTGCCTTAATATGGGATGTTTCCCAAAAATTATTTGGCCATGAAACTTTTTATTTTCCAGAAACCTATTAACAACTTCTGGAAAAGGAGGCCTGCAGAAAACAATTTGGGAAGTGCTGACTTCAAGTGATGTATAGGTTCATTTTCAGCCCTTTAGGTACATATCTGAAGGCGCTATAAAGCTGTAGGCTGGATCCTTCGTGATCAGTTCAGTCCCTCAGCACTGAACGCACCGGAAGAGATTCATGGCAGAGTTTTGTCCTTTTCTTTCTTCTCCTTTTTTAGAAGAATATCTGAATTTCTGTGGCCTTCTAACGTATCTTATCCTCCGCTTGTGAGGAGACTACACTTGAGTTCAGTGGGAGTAAAATGAACCCTATAAATGCAAATTAGAAAAAGGGACTGCATTCTTCCAGATGAAAGGCTGATAGATGATCATCATCATTAAGAGAGGGAGAAAGGAAATAACTCTGCCAGTGTTGCTAAGGGCCTCGCTCTCTCTCTCTCTCTCTCATACATACATACATATAACTACTTATCAATTTTATTGAAAACGAAACTTGAGAAAGTAGAGGTATTGAACTGGCAACATTGTTCATAAGTTGTCTACTAAGTAATAAAGACATTGACTGCCATTGCTCCAGGCATTTGGGCAGAGAATATGCACTTAACACAGTTTTGTGCCCCATGGAGGTTTTTTTTTTTTTTTTAACCTTTCTTGAAATTACAAAAAAAAAAAAAAAAAAAGGAAGAGAAATGTTTAGTAATGTACACCATTGCCAAGTATCGCTTAACTTCCTAACATGCTTATTAAGATTCATGTCTTTATCAGAAAAGTAGAAATAAACAGGGAATAAAATGTGAAATTGAGCAAAATTGTTAGCATGCTCTTTTTCCTTAGATCTCTCATGAGAGAGAGACTGGTTTCTAATTTTATATTTTGGAGATTTAGCATTATTCTCCAGGAACAAGATTAGAAAACTAACATTGCACATCTTGTTTCAAAAATTAAAGGAATACTTTCTGATGAACACGCCACAGAGTGGCCGAAAGCACGCTTTGAAAATGTAGTATTGCTGATGTAGCAGGAAGTTGGACACTGTTTGAAATACTTTGCTACAACTCTGGATCTGGTACGCTAACATCTGTGGCTTTAAGCAGAAAAATGGTGAAGAAATGACTCGGCTTTCCCTTGGCAAAGGGACTTTTTAAAGCGTGTTTTTACCCGCCCACCCTACAGGAGATTTGAAGGAACCCTACTCAAAGGGTTTTTCTATTGTGGCTGTTTCTTTGTTTGCAGTGAATACCACAGCTCACCTCCTTCTTGGTCTTTAGATTTCTCGCTCAGCCTTGCTCCCTTGATCTCAGTCTAAACTCCAAAAGGCAGGCAGCAATCCAAGTTCAAGAATTCAAGGAGGCAGACGGAGAGGAAGTTAGAGCTCTGATTCACCTGTAATTTTCTTGCGGATGTCTCCTTTCCACTTCTCCTCTTCCAGAGGCGCCCTTCAATTTCTCTCCCTCTCCCTCCCTCTCTCTCTCTCTCTCCTTCTCTCTCCCTCTCTCTCCCTCTCCCCTTCCCTCCCTCCCTCTCTCTCTCATACCTAGGGGGAAGAAAATGTACAAGAGCAGTGTTTCATCCTGGCAGTACCTCAAGGGTCGGCACTGGATCCGTGCCCCGCAAGCAGTCACGCAAACGGAAAAACACAGGCGAAAGCACAAGCCGCAGGCTCTAAGCCTGGTTCAGTCGCTGGCTTGGCAAAGACGGGTCCATTTGCATCGGGTTTGGTGGGCAGCAGTGAAAGGCGAATCAGCTCAGGGATGCTTCAAGCACCTGTCCTTGCCTCCTGCTTCCACGCCTTCCCGTCTGAAACAGCGCGCGGTGACCGGCCTCTGGCCTCTGCCCTGGCCGTATGCACAGCAGCGCCCGCCTCCCGCCGCCGCCCTCCCCCGGGCTCCAGGAGCCAGCCTGAGCGCGGACGCAGCTGGGCAGCCTGGCGGGGCCTCAGGACAGTCTGGCTGCGGGCGCAGCTGCGTTTCCCGAGAAAACCCCGCACAGTTCATTGTGCTGGGGGTTCGCTCTCTCTGTGCCCCAAGAGACACTTTCCAAAAAAAAAAAAAAAAAAAAAAAATCTCCCAACTTTTCCTGGCCATGTTGAGAAAGGAAGTTCAGGGGAGTCCCTCCACGCGGGTCATTGTAGAGTCCACGGCTGGGGACTGAAAGGCGGCAAGGTCGCCCCTCGAACCCCGGCAATGCAGGGAAGTCAGAGGGGGCAGCAGGTGCCAGGGTGTGGCTGCGGCGGTCCCCTTTCTCTGCCAGCATCAGGGAGGGCGGGAGCCAGGGAATGAGCTGGGAGGGCGGGGGAGGGGGAGAGGGAGGGGGCGAGGCGCGGAGCGCGGGGAGGAGCAGCGGCGGCCGGGCTCACACGCACGCCGCCTCTGTTTGTACACAGTGCGCTCCCGGCAGCCGCTCGCTCCCCTCGGTCTCACGCTTCATTGTTCTCCAAGTCAGAAGCCCCGCAGTGGCGGCGGCGAGAGCAGCGCCAGCCCGCGCCCGGGGGGTTCCTGGAGCCCGCGCCCCGCCCGCCTCGGCCGGGACCCACCCGCAACGCAGGCTGCGCCCGCCCGCCAGCGGCTCCGCCGGCTGCCTGCCTCCGCGCGCCCGAGACCGGCGAACGCGAGGACGCCCGCCCGTTGCCTGAGACCACCGCTCGCGCGCGCCTCCCTCTCCAAGAACTGGTTCAAGAAAGCGCTGCGGGAAGAAGCCGTCCGTCGTGCTGAATTCGCCAGCAGGGGCGGGTCCGCTGCCTGCCCTGCGGTGCCGCCTCGGCCGCCCTGCCCTTCGCGACGACCCCTGACCAGCCGGGGTCACGGCCGGAGACGCGACCATGAAGCGCTCCGTAGCCGCCTGGCTCCTGGTTGGCCTCAGCCTCGGCGTCCCCCAGCTCGGCAGAGGTGAGGCGCGGGGCCTGGGCGGCAGGGGAGACCCCGAGACACACGCGCGGGGGTGGGTTGCGAGCGCCGCGGGCGGCGCGGAGGAAGCGGCGCGCCCGGGATGCCCCGAGAAAGTGCTCGCAAAGTGCGCGCGGAGTGCGCGGGGCTGACCTGGGGGACCAGGGGTTGAGGCACCCGCATGAAATCCAGGGATCCGGAAGGGGACGGCGCCAGAGAACCAGCGATGCTCCCGGGATCTCGGCTCCAAGCCTGACCAGGCACTGGTGGCGGCGGCCAGGAGTGCCTTACTTGGTGCCGTACTCGGTGCGGGATGAGGCTGGAGAGCTGCAGGGCCGGCCGCCCCCGGCTGCGGCGCCTGGCGCAGGGCTGCGGGGATGAGCCCTACGCTGTGGGAGAAGTGGAGACGTCTCGCAGGTCCCTCCCAGCCCGCGAGCACAGCATCTGCTGGCCACGCACCAGCCCGGGGGACCCCAGGGAGCCTTGGAGCTGGCTGCGCGCTCCCCACGGCACCACGCGAGGCCAGGCGCGGAAAAGTTGTGGGAGCCGCGCGGGCAGCGCTCTCCATGATCGGCGGCTGTGTGGTGAGGTGGGGAAGCCTCTTCAAAAAATGTGCCTAGTTGCCCAGGCGACTTTCAGGTCTGCCAGGCGTGGCCGCTGGGTCCAGATGAGCCCGGTCCGACCCGATCTCGCCACCGGCCTGGGCTGGGTAAGGGGTTGAGAGAGGGCCGAGGGCGCAGGGGCTTGGGTGGCGCTGTCGACAGGCAAGGGCTGGGCATCACCTCAAGACCACACACTGCGTGGATGGGTGGATAGTGTGCACCCTCTATCCGCGCGCCCATCTGCGGGTCCCTGAGGAGAACCAGGGCGTCTGGGGCGCCTGCTTGCCCCAGACACCGGTGTGGCTGGGCAGGTGGCCCTGGCGGCCCTGCTGGCCAGGAGGCTTGGCTGCACCTCGCCCAGGGCCTTCTCCCCGCCCGGGTCCCGACCCTCGCGGGCGAGTGCAGGTGTGCGCCTCGCTGCGACCCCCACGTGTGCCGGCTGCGCAGGCCCAGGCCGCCCCTAGGAACGGTAGAGTCTCGTGGCCTACTCCCTGCGCCGGTTTTTCCCTGCTCTGATTTCCCCACTGGATTCCTTCCGCACTTTGATCCTCCCCGGCGAAGAACCGCAGGCACCGGCATCTCCTCCTCCCTTCCCCGCCGCCCAGCGTGAACGCACAAGCACACTCACCGGGAGCTCCCACGCACCCGCGCCGCGCTCCCGCTGCTGCCCTCCCTCGCCGGCCACAGGCCGAGGTGCGGTGCAGACGCGGGGGCACGCGCGGGGGGGGGGGCGGAGGCTGGAAGCTGCGAAGGTGCGCCCTGTGCATGGGGCCGCGCCCGCGTCACGAGGTCAAGGCTCTGGAGCGCCCCGGGGCGCGCAGCCGAGGCCCCGCAGGGTGCAGCCCCGAGACCGCTGTCCGCGGGAAACGCACGCCGAGCGCCTGGCTGCCCGCAGCGCCGGACTGGCCCACTCCAGAGGTGGGGTCTGGCCTTTCAACTGGGGTCCCCGCGGACCTGGCAGGGCGGCCGAGCACCCAGTGCGCCCCGGGAGGCCTCTCCCGAATGGAGAGGGAGCCGAGAGCTGCAGGAAAGGAGTGGTGTGAAAACTCATATCTCCGCCCTGTTTTTCTCCCTCGGTTCTGTGGAAGGCAGCGTGCACCTAACAATTAAACTTCAGGCAAACTTGCTGCAGCCAGCGTTGGCACAGAACATTTTCCTTAACGCCCCACCCCAAACCCCGTCTAAAGCCTGTTGGGAGTCTGTGTTTCCCCTGAGTGCGGCTTGCCATTTAAGCGCATTGATGCTTGCGATTTGCCGTGTAACTTCTTTCATCAGTCGCCTTTATTTTAAAATTAAACCAATGGATCAGTCAGACTGAATATTTTATTAACTCCTAAATTATTCATCGTTATGGGTTGCTCCGGAAAATTCAATAACATGCATGCAGTTGCAGCCGGCACGTGACATCTTATGCAATCTGCCCTGGAGCCTGTAGTTTGTGCCTGAAGTCCTTAAGCAAATGGCACTAAAAAATTTCTGGATGCGAACCAAGGCTATGCATCCCTGACATTCGCATTTCTTGAATCCACCAATGGCGATTTATCGTGCATCCAGCCGGAGACTAAATGGATACCTGAACAGCCTCACTCGGATGATGACACTGTGCTTCTATGATTGGTATCACAATGTTTGTGCAGACATAACGGGTTTCTGTGTTTTTATTATTCTCACACATTATCCAGTTTAAATATCCATTAACTAATACCTTAAAATTAAGTGCGATCTTCAGATTCAAAGTGAAGCATTTTTAAAACATAGTGTCTGGAAAGACTGACTTAGCAATCATAATAGAGTGCCATGTAGCACCCTGCTGTGACAGTTTTGCACTTGGGCCATGCCAGGCACTGCCATGGTTCAAGGCAGGTGTCCCTGGGGTGTTAAAAGTTTATTCCTGGAATACTGTGTGAGAGTTGGGATGTACTTTGTTCTGAACATGGATGGCTTTGAGAGCACCTTCATATGAAGTGATAATGGTGAAACAAGTCGAGTGGCCTGCTCTTCCTTCAGTCTAGCTGCTGCAGACAGCTCTGAAGCCGAGCAGACAATCAACCTCTGCACTCCCCTCTCATTAAAAACTCTGTTGTATTTTCCTCTGGTGTCTCAAGGTCAGTGTTCATAGGAAACAAGTATTCAGATTCCAGGATGCTTGAAGTGGATATTCTAATAGAGTTTTTCTCTTGCAGCACGTTTAATTTTTCCTTTCTGCAGAATGTATAGCAGTATAAAGCAATAGGATATACTTGACTAAAACAAAATACCATGGTTACCCAACTCCACGGCAAAGTCCAAGTGTGATGGTTTTCAGAGTCCAAGCAGGCAGTCCAAAGTGAATTTCATTGTTGTTGATCAAGATAAAGTTATTAATTGGGTAATTTTTTTTTCTTACATTTTTTTTGATCTGTTGAAGTTTTACATGATGGGGATGGACATGTATGTTATAGTTTGTGTGCAGTGTTAGAAAAAACTGCCTCTTCTGACAGTTTCCCGAAGCCTAAGAAAGTGATCCTGCTATCCGTTGTTTACGGCATCATCCACATGCAGGTGCAGTAGCTTCGAGTATGACTTACGATGTAGTAGGCTCCTTGTACGCCTGCCAAGAAAAAAGAAAAGAAAAGCAACACAAGATTCAGAACTCAGTTTAAGCCAGAAGTAAATCAGAATGTGTGGATGCTGACTGAAAAACTGCAAATTTGGGGACTGTGTAATTAGTTGTGTGGCTTCTGTTGTAACTAATCAACTTTTTCCCCCACTTACTTGCTAAGTAGCTTGAAAATAGACATTGTTTTTTGGGAAAAAAGCAGAAAACTAAAGCCAAGCTGTTCCTCTTGTTTCGGGAAGATATGTAGCATTTTTTTTTTCTTTTATCAAAGCCCATGTAATGATTATGATGTCTTTTTGGTAAATAAAACCACATTTACAAAGAGTCAAATGGCTGTCCATGTGAAATGGAATAATGATTGCAAGGCTTCTCATGCTTTCCTACATAATAATGCTAGGGGTTAAGTATTATCAATACTTGAACTGAATGAATTACTGCTTAATTGTCATGGAGCATACCTTGAAAGGGTCTTTGCTTTTGAGAGCATCCTAGAAGGGAAAAGGAGACTGGCATTGACTGTCTCCTCGCCAGCAGGTGTCAGGATAATCAATGGAGATCTTATAAAGGAAAGAGGTAAAAAAATAAAAGAAGTAAACAGTGAATGCTAATCTACAAGTCCACGCAAAATGACTTTGTACCCTCTATGATGCCGATGTTACCAGATTTCCGTACCATGAGGAAGAGAGGGAGAAACTACTGCTTGTACCATGGGATTTTAACAGTTCCATCTCCAAGTGTGCCAACCACTGGCACACTGAGGTTGAACCATTAGTTAACAAGAGTCTCCTGTGTCATTTACCAAGGAAATACAAGCTGCAAGCAACTAAAGCAATTACTGTTGAACTTCCCACACCCTTTGCAGGCGTACCCTCCATTTTCACCATAGGCTTTGATTATAGAAATTTGTGGCCTTGATTCACATGGATATGTGCATTCAACTTCATCCTTGCACACATCTACCACACTGGACAAAGAAGAAAGCTTTTGTTTTAAATTTGTCCTTTTCTCTGCTGACGGTCAAGGGTGTGTTTCCCAGAGGTGACAAGTTCCTGCAGAACATAAGTCACGCAGCCCCAGAGACTACAGGACATGATAAATATGGCTTTGTCACTACCCGTTGCAGCCAGCCATGAATCCCTTAATAGGCACCTGTTGTGAAGCCATAACTGTCAGTGACTTGAGGGCATTTATTTTGTTTTTAATTGACCTTTAACCGATAACTTTTCTTCGAAAATTAGTTCCAGCATCTGCTGGTACAGCCCTTACGACTGTTACGGATTTGTTATGAGTTCTCCTTTTTTTCTGCACTTGCTGTCTTCAAGCCTCTCAGATTGCTTCCAGTGGTATCCTTTGTGTGTCAGATTTGTCCGAGAATAAAAAGCCTCCCTCCATCCCATAGCTCCCTTTCCTTGCCAGATGTCTGTCAATTGTACAATTGATGAGGTATCCACTCCTCATTCCTACAAGGTCACAAATCAACGAAACCTGGAGAAATTGGAATGTATCTTCTTGTGAAGAGGAACATAAAGAAGGGTGATAATGTAAAGCCTCGTCTACCCAATCCTGAGGTTTAAAAATTGAGAACAAAACGGGATCTGAGGTATGAAGACACTCAGGGCTTCACACCTTGATTTGGTCCATGTGTGTCCTGCCTGACACTCTGACCTGGGCAGCGGTTTATGTCCACCCCCTGTGGAGCGGCAACTTGCATCTTCATCCACACAGCACAAGCTGAGAGCCCCAAAGAAGGAGTCAGAAAACTGCTGACCACCTAAAATAGATGCCACATTGAGGCCTCAGGGAGTGCGTTGTAGAAAAGTCTCTTTCTCTTGGCTTTCCAGTTCCTGGGCTCTCTGTAAACTGCATTGAGAAAATGAAAGGCATGTGAATCATGCACACTCTTACACCAAGAGAAGTCTAGCAACTACGTGGATAAGTGATGCCTTAGAGTTTAGGTGGATTCATTTAGAGAGAGAAAGAGAGAGGGAGGGAGGGAGGGAGGGAGGAAGGATGATGAGAGAAGGTTTAAAGGCCCAAATCCATTACTCTGGGGGAGAGTAGTACAATAATTGGTACCAGTATTGGGCCTGCATCTTAGAGAAAGGCTCACTGTAGATGTTCAACATGTGAAGGGCACCAAGTCTGTGCAATGTATACCTTATTGAAAAAAGATGTGGTCAGAATTATTTAATCTTGCAAACCTGCTTAGTGGTTGAAGAGTTAGGTATCTGAAGGATACCTTGTTTTTTCATCATGCCAGAGAAAGTGTTATCACATAATTTTTATCAGTTTTTTTCACCCAGAAGTAATGAAGTAACAGCACTGTAACACACAGAACTGAATTGTGTAGGAAAGAAGTGGACCTCACAATGCAGAGAACATCCTGCAGTCATGCGGCTGTGTTTTAAAAGAAGCTGTACTGCTGTTTTGCTTTTCAATACACATCATTGCAGTGATAGTAACTGTGTAGGATTTATTCAACAGCAGGTTTATAGTGCATGACACAGAAGAGCGGATTTAAGTAAAAGAATTTAGGTGAAAGCTTTTTAAGCACTAAAGCACTTTTGAATGTGACTGTTACTATGGAGAAGGAAGATTGCCCGAGCTTTACTTGTTCTCTTTTCTTAAACAGATATGTATCAAACTGATGGATCTCTTGAAAATGATTTCCTGCGGCATCCTATGCTCTAAATGGGGAGGCCAGGTCTGAATCTCTTGTTAGGTGATGACGTTCTTGATTGGAAGGTAATCCATACACAAGGTTAGACCACCCTGCCTTCTTCAAGTCTTGCACTTGGCATTTGACAGTGGTTTATTTGGGGCATGCCAAATAATCCTTTAAGCCCCTTCTTGTACTGAGGTCAGAATGACATTTAGATTTTACTGAAACTGGAGATTATATGAGGTCAGCCAGGGTAAAAAGGTTCATCACGCAGAGAGGGAAAAGACCAGAACAGTCAAGTGGAAACAATGGAGAATGCTGTCATTGGAATAAATGGACAACACCCTCCCTGTAATGCAGAGCAAACCTCTCCCTGCCCCCAAGTCGGCAAGAGTCTTCTGTTCATCCTCACATCTGGGACACCCATCAGATTTTTCTTTCCAGATCATACGTGAACTTTATCCACACGATTTTTCCTATTTATTTCATTTTCACTTTCCATAGTTTCCCGTATTTTAAGCCCCAGCTTTTGTAGAATGCTGTCTACAAACAAAAACCAAGTTACCCTTCCCAGTCCTTTAAAGTTGATATTTCAATTTCTTGTTCCCTATTTTGTGCTTCAGAGCCAAGAGTGTAGACAAGTGCCAGGCGGCACAACACCACCACCAGGTAGCCGCAGTAACAGCAGAATCCTCAGCGAACACTCACTGTACATTCACCTGCACAGAGCTGCCCCTTGCACACCCGATGAGTGTTCCTTTGGAAAATGCTTGCACATTTGAAACAGCTGTACATCTTTTATACAAAAAATAGGTCAGAAGTAGTTGGAGGAACTTGAAGAGCCGTGTTTCTGACTTTCTTACATAACCCTTTCTTGCAGTGTGTTGTTAAATGAGCCTACTTTGGAAGCATTTTTTTTCCCCTGCTATTGCAAGAGCACTGTTAAAAATATAATGTTAAAGTGCAGCCCAGATATAAAGTGCTTTCTGTGTTTGTTAAGAATCTTCCATTAGGGGCAGGCCTTTGACTTGGTGGTGAAGACATCCGTGTCCCCCCATCAGAGGGCCTCATTTGGAGTGCTGGCTCTGGCTCCAGACTGCAGCTTCTGGTCACTGCGGATCCTGGAAGGTAGCAGTGGTGGTTCAAGTAACTGGGTTCTTGCCACCCACATAGATGACTTGAATTGAGTTCCTAGTGCCTGGCTTCAGCCTTGTGGTTATTGTAGGCATGCGTGGGAGCTCAGTTTCTATCTATCTATGTTTGTCTGTCTGCCTCTTAAATATCTCTCTAGCTATCTCTATCTCTATCTCTATCTCTATCTCTATCTCTGTCTCTGTCTCTATGCAGGAATCCTCTACTGAAAAAAAAGAGTTCCTTCCAAGTGATACATTCCTTAGTTAGATACAAGGTTCTAACACTCTGGATGACTTGAATTTTGACCTACAAAAATACCTGTTGAGGGCATTGTTCTGTCTTTTTCTCTCTACCTGCAACCTGCTGCCTTATCAGCATACGTGCTAACAAGACACCTTCATCCTGATAGCTCTTCAAGTGCAGGAACTAAGTCTAGTGCGTATTGAGTGCCTTCTATGCATTCCACTATGGTGGAAACTCTAGGAGGCAGGTGCCCTTACTGCTGATTATCTGAATGAGAGAATGCAGAAGCAGAGAAGTTAAATAGCATCCTTTGATCACGCAGCTACTCAGTAGCTTGTTAGAACAAGAATCGGGCTCAAACCTAGAGCCTGCCCTCATCCACGAAAGGAAGCTTGTGTCGCAGTGAGTGACACATCCTGCACATCAGAGAGATATTTCGTGAAGTGACTTTATTTTGTCAGTCACACACCTCATCTGTAACCCAGTAACTGGTAAAAGTGGAAGATTGTTCGCTTGAGACAGTGATTTCTAATTTTAAAATTCATGTTGACAAAGTGTCTCAGCTCTTTGCATGTTTGGAATTCAAGGAGTATGCTATTTTGGTTAGAAAGAGTTAATGCAGCTTCCAGGAGGCATCATGACCAGGAACACTGAGGACCCCAGGGAGGAGAGGAGCATGTGGGAAAGATGCTCTCTTTACAGTCTTGCCATTAAATTTGACTTTGACATGAATTTTGGAGTTTCATTTGAGTTTTGAGGATTTTAATGCTTCTCCTCATTGCTCATTGCTGTTCAACATGATGTGTAGGGACAACTTTTTCTGCAATTCTCAGATACCTAATAAGGTACAAAATGATTCACGAGGTTAGCGAGATTTTTATTTCTACTAGTTTAATGAAGGTCTTTTAATTTGCCTCACTCCTCTTCCTCATTTAATTTTATTTCTGTGTAACCCTGTTAAGAAATTTTAGCCAAACAGAATCCCCGAATGATCTCATGCCAGACCAGCTTCAAAATCATGGGTTGCTTGAACAGTTGCTTAACCAAAGTCAGTTGGTTTTGAAAACTCATAGTTTATTACCTTTAAATATTTTACAAGATCATGAAAATTTCACCACCTGAGACCATCCTCACATCCTCATTAATCTTTCTGTGTGCATCAACACAGTGCTTAACAATGGAAATGGACCTCTGATGATTTCCCTAAAATAATCAAACAAGTTAAAATTCCAGAAACATTTCCCCCCTGTACCTTAGGAAGCACAAGTAGGGCAAAAATTCTTAGCCTTAATTAACAAAAAAAAAGAACCACAAAGGCCTGTGACTTGGAGCCCAGGGAGTTGGTGGAGATTGATCCTGAGACCACATGGTCTGGACCATGGATGTTTTACTCTGTGCTAAGCTGCCTTGTGTAGGGTCATTATAGTCGTGCTTGCTTTTTAGTTCTGGGCCTCTTGAGAGGAAAAATTTTGCTTTTTTAAAAAAATGCTTGCAAGCCCCTTATGGGTTCAACATTAACACTCTGTGCCAGCAGCATATGACACCTCTGTTCCTCTTTGGAGCCTTTTAGGGTTCTGTATGGCTTCAGCTACCTCTTCAGTGGCTCCAGAACTTGGCACTTCTTTTTCCATTTGCAGTTGTCCCAGAGCTTGGCTGCTTTTTCCATTTGACCACTGAACCAAACTTTTATAAGTGGGCGTGGGGCCCTTTTAACAGTCCGCATTAGACTTCCAGGAAGTTCCCAACACCAGTGGTTCCCACCTCTATTTTTAGGGTACCCACTGGCAATACTTTTTATTAGACTTCCTTGTCACATGGAGTTACTTCAGCTACCAGTAACTCTTAAATTTCTGACTTTCCATCTCTTACCAGAATTTTCTGTGTTTTGCCATTTTCACCTCCACTTTCGTGGACACTGTTCTTGGTCTGTATTTTAAGTTCCAGTTCTCCTTGCTTCTGTTTGGCGGCCTTACTTCTGGGGTCATCCATTCTTGGAAGGATTCTGATACTTAGGATTTTCCCCAGCGATTTCACCCATGTTTGCTTTATTTGCCCAAGTTATTAACACCTTTTTCCTCTTTATTAAGTCTTTGACCAAGGTAGTTCCCAAAGACCTTTGCCATTTCTAGCACTCAAAAAACATCAGTGGTGGGATCCATAGACAAGAATTCCTTGTAGGACCGAAAAGTATGGATTGAAGTTGTAAAGGGGATGAAAAAGAAAAAAAGGGTGTGGTGGTCTGAGGAAAAATATCACAGATGGACTGGAATGATCACACTGTAATCATAACAGAAGGAATTATAAATTTGGGAGGATAGCCACAGAAGTTATGGTCAAAGGACAATAGAGGACAAGATTATTAGAAGAGAAATGGAGGCACTGAAAAGTCAGATGTTGGAAAAACTCACCTCTGTGGGTACAAAAATCCCAGAAATATTGTGGCCTGAGAAGTGTTGAGTGGATGACAAGGAGCCAGGAGGCAGATTCTTCAAGGAATGGGGTAGGGGATGATACAGAGCTCAGTAGTAATTATAATATGTAGGTGGTGTTGAGGAGTGCAGATGCGCAATGGGAAATTTGAACTAGGCATTTCAGAAGGGAAGCAGGGAGAATGTTCTAGAAGCAGTGTGGAAGAGCAGGAGAAACTAACGCTACACCTTGAGACGTGGAAGTTGGGTGAGAGAGAGGACAGCGTCCAGTGGTGAGAAGTTCCAGGTAGGCAGTGATGTGGAGCCCAGGGAAGCCAGTTCTGGTCACTGTTCCCTTTGGTGGTCTTTAGCTTATAGCCTTTGATGTTAAACTTGCACCAAAAACGAATGTACCTCGCTAGAATCAGTGCTTTGAAGTACATAACACGTGCATGCAACAACTCTGTTAAACTTGACGACAAACATGTGGGGCTGTCCTTGTTCTCACTGCTGGATGCCGCTATGGACTGACAGCAGGGAAGGTTGTTGGCACTCAGAGCTGGGTTTTATCGCTCCAAATCCAGGAATCTGTGCAGTGTAGCACAACTGCGGAGAGAAGCCCCAAATCCCCGGAAGGATCCCGTCTAAATTTAACACGCGGCTGGGGACAGGAGATTGCCGCAGTTGTGCACTGACCTACTTTACCTCCTACGGATGGGCCTCTGTGCAGTTAGAGGGACGTGGAGCTTAGGCTCCCGGGCCTGGCTGCTGTGTCTGCACCTACCCTGCATTGTCGCCCACCATTGAGTGGATCACTTGCCTGAACGGTTCCTACTGGAAAACAGTTAGCATTGCTACCACGGAAGTGGTTTTTTTTTTTTTTTTCCCCCTTTCTAAAATAGAATTGTGTAACCCTGTACATGATGAATTCTTTTTCCTCAAATTTACACGTTTCAAATATTTGTAAACCATAATGTTTTCAGTTTCTGACATGCCGGAGTTGTACATTTTTCCCCCTTTAATCGGCCCTTGTAAACCATTCCTTTCATCATTTTAGTTGTTTCATTTGGAATCCGTCCAAGTAGCCTACATATTTATTCTGCACGCTTGCCAAGAATTCAACAGAGAATTCCAGGGAGATGTTTCTCTGAAATCCTGGCACACATAGAGACTGTATTTTTCTTAAACTACATTCTTAATTTTTTGATCTATTCTATTTGTCTTTTATGTTATTCCATTAGGCAGCCCTTTTCCAATTAATATGCAGCTAGATCATGTGTTTTTTCCCCTAACTTTGTTTCGCACTGGACTGCCCTGGAGTTTACTTAATGCTTCTTCATGTGTACTTCATATAATTGTTGTGACTGTTCTGTGAGGTATGCTTTCCCCACACCGATCTTGGAACAAACTAACTTCATTTCCTGCAAATGATACTGCTTATTGTGCTGTTATTGCTATTTTAATATCATGTACATATCTGCTCAATAATAATGCAGTGCACAAATCTTTATCCCCCCAGCTTTTGATTTTATATTGTCCTTTTTGGGGTCTTTAAAGTATTCTTCCTGACACTATGCTCTATCTCATTTCCAGGCACATTTGTTTCTTTCTGCATCTTTCCGTGGCTGTCTTCTATATGTTCCCATTTCTGTGCTCCTAGCTTATTCCTCAGTTTGAACTATGCAAACCTCATCCATCTCTCTCTGATCCTCTTCTGAAAATAACCAGTGCTCCAACACTCTCCCTCCCTCCCTCTTGCTCTCTGCCTGTCCCCTCCCACATACACATACCCCTCCCTGCCATTATTCACTATCATTTGTTTTTTAAAAGCTCCTTTCAAAAATTGTAGTGATATAATGTTATCTCATCACTTGTTTATTTACTTATTTCTTTTTGACCTTGTGTCCAGGGTAGATGTGAAGAATATCCAGCATATTGTTCCTTAACGGAACACCAAACATGGTGTCTTACGCATAGCAGACACTCAGTTAATATTTGTTTGCTGAATTTATGCATGCATGCATGCATGAGTGAGAAGCAACTCTGCTGGTATGCACATCTTTTTATAGTTAATGTAATGTGTTCTTTTGATGGGCCTATTAAGTTATTTAATAAATCCTTATCTACGTGATGCACTGATGCATTGACTTGTGAGTCATGTTTCAAGGGATACATTTTTAAAAAGTAATAAATACTTGAATGGTGGCAAACTCTAAGAACTGACTGAATTAATGTCCTGTTTCTATAGCTGTCTAATTTATGAGCACTGTAAAAGAAAGATTTGGGTTTTAGCTTAAATAATCAACTTGCAATAAAATAGTGGTAAGTTTATGTAGAAGCTAGCCTGAAACTGTCATTTTATTACCAAAGTTGACAAGAAAAGTATGTGCAACAGTATCCAAACACTCGATGCTGTTTTTAACTGTCAGATGGAGGAGCTGCAGGTAACCCTTTGATCTGCTAATTGCCCAGGGTGATGAAAATCACTCCTAGAAGCAGTGCAGCAATAGCGTTCCTCCAACCAGGGCTTCTTCCCCCTCCCACTGTGCACATACATCTGCTGAGCCCAGAGGTGCAGGGCAGAGGGCAGAGGAGAGAGGCGGTTTCCCCCAGGAGCCCAGAACCTTGGAAGGGGCTGTGCCCCGAGTTGTTGGTGTGATGTGGCTCTCCTTGTCACTGCAGTCTGCTGTTTGTTCCCTTCGAGGCAGCTATACCTCCACCTTTCTTAAATTCCCCGGAGGCTCTAATATAATTTCTATGCTTGGACCCCACACTAATTGTGTGATTTCCATTCCTGGTCTGAAAATCCTAAAAAGGACCAATTTTTCCAAAAAAGTTCCATAATGGAAAGGACTGTGTGGAGTAAAAACCATAAAATCTACCATTTTGCTCTTTTTTATGAGATAAGAGAAAACTTTTGGCAATGACTTTTTTTGTTTTATGGCAGAGCAGTTAATGTCTTACCTTTTCTTTAAAGTATTAATTTTTTGATAGCTTCTTAGCCAGTAGACTCTCGTCTTAGAAAAATTGTAATGGTAAAACTTTGGTGTCTCTATTTAGGGACTTGCTTACTTCTGGGACTGGTGCTGTGGCACAGCAGGTTAACCCTCTGCCTGTGGTGCTGGCATCCCATATGGGTGCTGGTTCTAGTCCTGGCTGTTCCTCTTCCTGGCTGCTCTCTGCTGTGGCCTGGGAAAGTGGTAGAAGATGCAGCCATGTGGGAGACCTGGAAGAAGCACCTGGCTCCTGGCTTTGGACCAGCCCAGCTCCAGCCATTGGGGCCAACTGGGGAGTGAACCAACAGATGGAAGACCTCTCTCTGTTTCCCTCTCTCTCTCTGTCTGTAACTTTACCTCTCAAATAAGTAAATAAAAAAATTTAGAAAATAAATAAAATAAAAAATACATTTCTTAAAGTAGGAATATTGAGCAAGTAACCCTTCATCCCTCCCTTCCCCCATTCTTACTCCCTCCCTCAGTCTGTCTGTCCCTCTCTCCCTCCCCCTCTTCTTTCCTTCCTTTGTTTCTTTCAAAGACAGGGAGACAGAGTAAGAAGGAGATGGAGAGACAGAGAGAAAGTGCTCCTCTCTGCTAGTTCACTCCCCTGAAGCCCACATTGGCTGAGGCTGGACCATGCTGGAGCACGGAATTGGGAACTAACCTAGGTTTCTCATGTGGGTGGCAAGACCCAGTGCCTTGAGTCTCGGGGTCTGTATTGACAGGAAGCTGGAATCAGCTGGGGAGGTGGGACTTAAATCCAGACACTCATATAGGATGTGGGTGTCCCAAGCAATATCATCACCTACCTCATTTTTAAATTTTTGAAGTTTTCATTATACAAGACTTTAACCTCTTTGGTTAAGTTGATTTCAATATTTATTATTTTTGATGCTATGGAAAATACAAAAGTTCTCATAAATTCTTCCTCAGATTATTTGTTGCTAGTACATAGACATGCAGCTGCATTATATTGTATCCTGTGACTTTTCTGAATTCATTTATTAGTCCTTGTAGATCTCTCTGTGTGTGTGTGTGTGTGTGTGTGTGTTTGTGTGTGCTTAAAATGAGGAAGCAAGGTTCATATAGTAGCCATACTACTTGGAAACAGATAAAGATACTGTATCCTTTCCAACTTGGATGCCTTTATATATTTTTTTCTTGCCTACTTTCTATGTCTAGAACTTGCAGTAACATGTTGCACAGAAGTGACAAAAGTTAGGTATCCTTACCTTATTCTGAGTCTTAGAGGAAGAAATTTCAGTCTTTCATCATTGAGCATGGTTTGTTTGTTGTGTGTTTTTTATTTTATTTGCAGCTTCTACTATGTTCAGGTTATTTCCTTCTATCCCTACCTTGTTAAGTGATTTTATCATAAAAGGATGATGACTTTTGTCAAATGACTTTTCTCCATCAACTGTGATGACTGTGTGAATGATTTCCCTAATTCTATCAGTGTTGAGACATCCTTGAATTCCAGGAATAAATCCCAACGGCTCATGGTCTATGATCCTTTCAGTGTGCTGCTGAGTTTGGGTGGCTGGAATTTTATTCACAATTTTTGCAACACTGCTCATTAGGGATATTTGCCTCTGGTGTCCATTTCTTGGTCAATATTTTTGTCTGGTTTTGGTTTCAGGGTAATGCTGGCCTCACAGAATGAGTTAAGGACTGTTCCCCCCTCTTCAGATTCTTGGAAAATTTGGAGAGGGGTTGATACTAGTTCAACTTTAAATACTTGGTTCAGCTCAGCAGTGAAGCCATCTGGCTCAGGGCTTTTCTATTTTGGGAGATTTTTAGTTGCTGAGTGTGTCTCCTTGGGTGTTCATGTCTATGCACTTGTGTCAGATTTGGGAAGGTTTCAGCTACTATTTCTATCACTACTGTAGTGCCCCCTTGTGCATGGTTTTGCTGTCCATCAATTCAGCTGACCCACAGTCAACCAAGATCTGCACATAGAAACATGGGAAACTCCAGGAATAATAATTTATAAATTTTAAATTGCACAGTGTTTTGAGTAGCATGATGCCGTCTTGTCCTGATCCATCTTACCTGGGCTATGAATCTTCTCCACGGTGAGCAAGTGATTTATGCTGTAGATGCTCCCACCCATCAGTCTCTGAGTGGCGTTTCAGTGGTCAGATCCGTATCGTGTTATCACCATGTTTGTGTTCAGGTCACCCTTTTCCTTATAATGGCCCTAAAGCACAAGAATAATGATGCTGGAAATTTGGTTATGTCAAAGACAAGGCATAAAGTGTCTCCTTTAAGTGAAAAGGGGGAAAGCTCTTGACTTAAAAAAAAAAAGAAAAGAAAAAGAAAGATATTCATATACTGAGGTTGCTAAAATTTATAGTGAGAAGTGACCATCTGCCTGTGAAATTGCAAGAAAGGAAAATAAACTTGGTGGTTTTGCTGGTGTACCTCCAACTGCAAGTTACGGCCATGGCCCCAGTGAGTGATAAGTGCTAGATGAGATGGGAAGGGTATTAAAGTATGGAATTTGGTACTGGCTACAGTTTCTCTGTCCATGGGGGATCTTGCAGCATATCCAAGTGACTTCTCAGCTTCTTTACATGAAAACACGCAGTTGATGTTTAAGTTCATTATAGAAAACAGTAGGTCATTTGGCAATATTGGGAATGTAAAACAGCACTTCCAAATATTGAACTGTTAGCAGGCATACCTGTGCAGTGTAACTTGAGTTGGCGATTTTATTTGATTCATGTAATCTTCGACAGACACTGGTATAAAAATTGAAGGCCTGTTCAGATACTTCATTCCTTCCCTAACACTTATAGAAGGAAATTAAAGCAAAATAAGTTGATGAACCACTTGGTTGCACTACAGGGCCTTAAACCTGGCTGTTTGCTTTTGTTGTAGTAAAAATGAAAGTATGTAGGAAAGGAAGAGACATCATTGTGTGCATTTAAGTCTGCTAATCCAGGAATTAAAGTGGAAACCCCTTCAGGAAACCTGTTAATACACGTTTGAGATTAAAACCGGGTTCTTCTGGCCTTGCCGCTGTTTTGGAAGCTAGGTTGTGAGGTGTTCTGCATCACGTGCTCTGTGTGGGCATCTGCTACAGCTCATGACTGTGGAGGATGTCATTCCAACTGCAGCTGTGAAAGTATTGACAGAGGGGCTGGCGCCGTGGCTCACTTGGTTAGTCCTCCGCCTGCAGTGCCAGCATCCCATGAGGATGCCGGTTCTAGTCCCGGTTGCTCCTCTTCCAGGCCAGCTCTCTGCTGTGGCCTGGGAGGGCAGTGGAGGATGGCCCAAGTGCTTGGACCAATGCACCCACATGGGAGACCAGGAAGAGGCACCTGGCTCCTGGCTTTGGATCGCTGCAGCGCTGGCCGTGGTGGCCATTTGGGGGTGAGGGTGAACCAACGGAAGGACTACCTTTCTCTCTCTCTCTCTCTCTCTCTCTCTCACTGTCTATAACTCTACCTATCAAATAAATAAATAAATAAATATAAATAAAGTATTGACAGAAAATGCATGTGTTGAGTCAGCATCTCAAATAATGAAATCTGTAATGCAAAAACAAAATAAAGATGTGAAGTTTGCAGAAAAGTAAGCTAAAATTCCTTGAAAGTTAAACAGCCTTTAAGAAACATGGGAGGTAATGAATGGAATTTTAGAATTTCCTGCCATCACTTTATTTGCTTTGAAATGAGGATAATTTAACAATGTTAGAGAGATGATTACCTCTTCTATTTGCAAAGATGTTAATAGTTGTAGTTATTCCTAGCTTTTTTACAGAATAGTTCACATATCAAGAACACTTTGTAGAGAGAGGGTTCATTCTGTTTTAAGAAGCTAGAAGTATGTGTGTGTGTGTGTGTGTGTGTGTGTGTGTGATGATCTTACTCCAGAAGGTAGGGGTGTTTGTGTATGTGTCTTGTGATATCTTACCTCAGAAGGGGTGTATGTGTGTGTGTGTGTGTGTTTGTGTGTGTATTTGTGTGTCCATGAGAATGGGATGACCTTATCCCAGAAGGGTAGCAACACCAGAAAGTGTTTATGTGAACTGTGTCTGTTTCATTTCATACCTGGACCGACTGCAAACTGATTAGATTTTACACAAAACTCATCAACTGTCCATCTTTTCTATTGCTACTGGTTTTGGAGAATTGGCTTAGCAAAATGGAACACAGCCAAACCATGAGGTGGGATGTATGACTCTGAACTACTCATTTCTGGCATCCTTTCAGCACATTAAAATAGAGTTAGAAACATACCAGGGGATTACAATTCAATCCCATCAAGGTGGCATGTACCAATGCCATCTCACTGGTCCCAGTGATCAATTTCTGTTCACAATTGATCATAATGATAGGACTAAGAGCCAAAAGGAGCACATAAACAAGACTAGTGTCTGCAAATACTAGCTGATAGAATAAAAAAGGGAGTGAACGATCCAACATGGGAAGTGAGATACACAGCAGACCCATAGAATGGCAGATGTCCTAAACAACACTCTGGCCTCAGAATCAGCCCTAAAGGTAGGCGGATCTGGCTGAAAAGCCCATGAGAGTATTTCAGGCATGGAAAGCCAAGACACTCTGGGAAAAAAAAAAAAACACACCTAAATGAAAGATCTCCGTGAGTGAGATCCCAGTGGAAAGAACAGGGCCATCAAGGAAGGAGGTACCTTTCTCTGAAGGGAGGAGAGAACTTCCACTTTGACTATGACCTTGTCTAAATAAGAACAGAGTCGGTGAACTCAAAAGGCTTCCATAGCCTTGGCAACTCATGACAAGAGCCTAGGGTGATTACTGATGCCATAAACAAGAGTGTCAATTTGTTAAGTCAACAACAGGAGTCACTGTGCACTTACTCCTCATGTAGGATCTCTGTCCTTAATGTGCTGTACATTGTGATTGAATGCTATAACTAGTACTCAAACAGTATTTTTCACTTTATGTTTCTATGTGGGTGCAAACTGTTGAAATCTTTACTTAATATATGCTAAACTGATCTTCTGTATATAAAGAAAATTGAAAATGAATCTTGATGTGAATGGAAGGGGAGAGGGAGAGGAAAAGGGGAGGGTTGCGGGTGGGAGGGACGTTATGAGGGGGAAGCCATTGTAATCCATAAGCTGTACTTTGGAAATTTATATTCATTAAATAAAAGTTAAAAAAATATTTAATATGTTAATATGGTGCCTAGAACTTTTTAAGAGAAACATGTTGCTGGAAGAATCTTGCTTATGACATTGTCCAAGTAAATTTTTTGCCATTTTATTAAATAACTAAACACTCGCCTGGGTTATTGGAAAAGAGTTTGCATCCCTGCCGTGTGAGAGGCCACTGTTAGCGATAATCCTGTACCCGGTCCTCCGGTGACACGGACGTAACACATAGGAGTGCAGCAGAATGTGAGGAAAGACGGCTGTTTGTCATGTCCAGCTAGCAGTAAGAGATGATCTGTGCCAAGTTCCACCTTGAAACTTGCTTGGGTCTCTCTCTCTCCCAGTGTTTACCGAGGTTTTCACTTCAGTAATTGCTGCTCTAGAGGTTGTAGCCTGTGCAAGTGGTGGCATTCCTTACTCTGCCTTCTTTTCTAATCTAATAGGAAATGACTGCCGGAGGGCATTCAGTTCATCTGCTCACCGTATGCTAGGAGAAGATGGGCGGGAGCAGTGAAGTTATCCCCAGTCTTGGAGCACCTTGGCCTTTATTTGACCAGCCGCAGTGTTCAAGCAGATTAGCTGGGTTCCCACTCTGTTACTGGAACTCAGGGAAGACAATACAGAGATTCGTTCCTGTATGTCCTTACAATTCTCTCAGGTCCAAACATCTGGGAAGCTTTTTTTTTTTTTTTTTTTTTTTTTTTGACAGGCAGAGTGGACAGTGAGAGAGAGACAGGGAGAAAGGTCTTCCTTTGCCGTTGGTTCACCCTCCAATGGCCACTGCAGCTGGCGCACCACGCTGATCCGAAGGCAGGAGCCAGGTGCTGCTCCTGGTCTCCCATGGGGTGCAGGGCCCAAGCACTTGGGCCATCCTCCACTGCACTCCCTGGCCACAGCAGAGAGCTGGCCTGGAAGAGGAGCGACCGGGACTAGAACCCGGTGTGCTGGCGCTGCAAGGCGGAGGATTAGCCTAGTGAGCCGCGGCGCAGGCCTGGGAAGCTTTTAGATTGTGAATTATTCAGTTACCCCTGCAAGACCTGGACTCTGACTTCATTAAATCTCTCAATTTTTCTTTTTTTCTTGATTAACCTTCCCCTGCCTTGTCTTAGAGTTTTTGTTCAGTGTGTTCAATGTTGTCCCGCTTTAACCACACTGCCTGGGTGCTTCGGCTCCCGGGATTCGCTGGCCTGGGCGGCTTGCACTGGGTGGTAGTCAGCGGACAATGGTAGGCATCAGTAAGTTGTGGAGACATGGGTTGGTCACCGCTCTGCGAACCCATTGCTCATCCAGGTGTCATGTAACTCTGAGAAGTACAGCATCAGAATGAGAGCTTTAAGTTCTATCACAGTGATCACAGTGACTGAGGATGTCTACACCACAGTGAGACTTCTGGGCAGTTCATTCACTCCTTGTGGACCACAGAATCAGAAGAGAGGAGATCAGGGGGCTGAACTAGAGGTTCCGTGGCTCCAGCTCCTGTTCTCCCGGCCAGGGTGTGGATGGACAGTGCCGAGGTCAGCCTCTCTACCTTTCCAGCTGTGGTCTCTCACTGCTGAGCTGCCTCTTCCCATCCTATTCATCCACCAAATCACTTTGATTGCCACGTTCTCGTTTTTGATCTGGAAATGCATTCCTTTAGCTCCAGAGCTACTTTGCTGTCCTTAAGTCCACACTCTGTTGAGCTTTTACAATTTAACCATCGGGTGGTTGATTTATTTTTCACATTTTCAAGCTCTCAGGGGATTCCTAACCTGTTTCAGATTGAAATAGTATGCCTGAGCCACAAACTAGAGACCATCATGTTGAAGTTTAAACCATGGTTTTGTTATTTATTTCAGAAATAAAATTGCATATTTTAGAAATGCGATTTGGGCTTGTACATTTAATGATTAGCAATGTGCTATAATAAATTATTTATCTGATTTAGTGCTTATCTGAACGAATTTGGGGCAAAAGTTGGTCACTAGGGATGATATTTATCCAACTTCTTGCTGTGTTGAGTGTGCCTGCTTTGCACATTTTATGATAATGCTGTGAAGACAGAAGTGTATGCGGATGTTTTAATCAATCAAATGGTTGATTTAAAAATGTTTCCTCACATTTAAGTTATCTTTGATGAGAACCACGAGCTCTAAAATGTTCATCTTAATTTGTGTGTGGCAGAGTAGCAACATAATTAACATAGCAGTTTTTGCTAAACAAGCCCCAAACCCCATACCTCCAGGAGTAGGGTCTTTCAAAGTAATTGCCCAGAGGGGGCTCATCCTTCTTTCCAGAATGACTCAGGGTTGTCCCTGTGGTGTCTCAGGCTCCCTCTGAGGCTGCCTTTAAAGCCGCGAGATAAAATGAAGACCATCTTTTCATGCCATAGTTAGCCTCTGTCACGAATCTGTTTGCTCAGCTTCCCCTCAGCCAGTTCTCTCGGCATGATGCCGGGAGAGGCTTCAGCCGTCCTAAAAACCATTTATAACCTCAGAGGATCAGACTCTGCCTGCATTTAGGTCCTTTAATCTATTGCAGCGCAACCCGTGAAAGCAGTTCCGAAAGGGAATGCCTCACTCTCGCAGAGCGAGCCTGTGTTGCCTGCATCACCTCACACAGTGGTGTAGATGTTTGAGATTCTGAGCAGCTCTCTTCCGTCACCTTCTTGTTTATACATCATTAGCAAACACTGCCCTATCGAGGGCCCAAGGAAAGATTACATGAACTGGTTAGGGGAGACCAGGTGTATTTCCGAGTGCACAGCCTGCACGGGTGGTGCATACGCTGGAACTAGCCTCTAACCAGCGAGGTGGCAGGGTCTACAGAGCTCATCAGTGTTGTTCAGACTGCTCCTGGGCTGTGTGCAGGACTCTGTGCTTAGTCTAAGATTCTCGTGAATTCCTGTGGCTTCCAGCACAGAACCGCAGCCCTGGAGAGGAAGCAGTGCATAAGGCCACTCTGTCCACTTTACTGGTGATTCACAGGAAACTTTTGATGGATGATATCGTGGGGCCCAGGGAGGGAATGGGGTGGGGTGCAAAGCTCCCTAGAACTCATGTGGGAACAGACATTAAAACGATGGTTCTCCCACCATCCAAAGGGCCAAATCAGAGGTATTTGAAGAATCAGACCTGGAATCCATGTAAGGAGCATTGGTAGGGATTGCTAGGTCTAAGATTACAGCAGACAGAAATGATAGTACTGCATTTATCAGATTGTGGTAGGCAGAAAAACGGTCCCTGAAGCCGTCCACGTCCCTATCCCTGAACCTGCAGAGGAGCGACTCTGTAGGGTGAGTAAGTTAAAGATCTTTTTAAACAGACTTCTTTTCATCTACTTGAAAGGCAGAGTGAGAGCAATAGAGACAGAGATCCTCCATCTGCTGGTTTACGCCCTAAGTGCTTGCAACAAGCAGGGCTGGACTGGGCCAGGGCCTGGAGCCTAGAGCTCTGTCTGTGTATCTGGGTCTCTCATGTGGGTGGCAGGGGGAATTCCTTGATGCGCATTAACAGGAAGCTGGGTGGGACGCAGAGTAGTGGAAACTTGAACCAGGCACTCTGAGATGGGATGCAGGCATTCCAGGCGGTAATTTAACCTGTGCCACAATACCCACCTCAAGTTAAAGATCTTGAGATGGGGGAATGATCCTGGATTATCTGATAGGCCTGATGTAATTGCAAGGGTGCTTCCATGAGAAAAAGGAAGGTCAGAAAGTCAAAGGAGGACATGAGATGCCAGAAGCAGAGGAGAAGAGGCCTTTAGGGAAGAGACTCTCCCTGCCCTTGTTGGCTTGGAGAGAGCAGGGGGGAACCAGTCAAGCAAGCTGAGAAGGAAGAAAGAGGTTGTCCCCAGAGCCTCCAGAAGGGAGTGCAGCCTGGTGACGCCTGGACTTCAGTCCGGTGAGAGCCCCTCTTAGTTTTGTTCACTGGGCCTGTAAGGTAAGTGGAGGTGTTTGCAATCCAATGAGTTTGTGGTAATTTGCCACAGCTGCAGTAGGAAAGTGATAACGCTGCCCCACTCAACCTAATCGGGCATTCCCTCTTCGTCATTGTGTGGGGCCCTGGAGCCTGGGAATAAGATTGTTTTAAAACATGATTTCTCATGCAGTCGGCTCGCCTTTTGTAAGACATTCATAGAGTGAATTCATGTGGAAGAACAACTAAATTAGAGAACAATGCATTTAAGCATGTTTTTATCAGTTCACTCGTGATGTAACAGTGGTAATAAATTGACACAATTTGCTAGGAAGATTTAGTTTCTTTTTGTTTAATTTTAATGTTAAACTATGCCTTCCAGCCCCCTTGTCACTTGGTTAAAAAGAACCTGGAAAGTATCTGTATAATTTCACAGTACTAAAATGCTGTTGTATCTAATATTTCTGGATATAAGAGGGCCATGTGCTCTGATTTGGAAGCATTTTTTTTCCTCACAAAGATCTCTGTATCCATAGCAGTCAGTCTGACAGAATTTGATAGGTGATTGTTAGTGAGGTGCTTAAAAATATGAGGCAGACATGAGCAAGAGGGGTAACACCAGGATTAAAAAAAATTCTCTTAAGAAAATGAAAACTGTTAAGGTACAAAAAGTATAGAAGGTATAAAGTGGAATTCTACACTAAATTTATCTTGAATGTATCTCAGTTACTCATGCTTGGGGAATGTAACACAGATAAGCTACTGAAAACACAGTTTATTTATTTTTAAGAAATGCTGTCTCATGTGATAGTCATTTAGCTATCATCAATTGGCCAGCTGTTTTAAAACCCATTTTCGGGCCAGCGCCGTGGCTCAACAGGCTAATCCTCTGCCTAGCGGTGCCGGCACACCTGGTTCTAGTCCCGGTCGGGGCGCCGGATTCTGTCCCAGTTGCCCCTCTTCCAGGCCAGCTCTCTGCTGTGGCCAGGGAGTGCAGTGGAGGATGGCCCAAGTGCTTGGGCCCGGCACCCCATGGGAGACCAGGAGAAGCACCTGGCTCCTGCCTTCGGATCAGTGCAGTGCGCCAGCCACAGCGCACCGGCCGCGGCGGCCATTGGTGGGTGAACCAACGGCAAAGGAAGACCTTTCTCTCTGTCTCTCTCTCTCTCACTATCCACTCTGCCTGTAAAAAAAAAAAAAAAAAAAAAAAATAGAAAAAAACCCATTTTCAGCAGAGTCACTGTCCGTTAGACAGTTCCTTCTACTGTTGGTTCCTAGGCATCGTCACCATGGGACGGGTCGGGGGAGGCACTCATGTGGCTTCCTCCCCACTGTCACTGCACACCCTTCTTAGCCACAGATTGGAATCTGCCACTCACGCTCCCCCCAGGCCAGTGATGCCACTAGAATGTGGCTTCCATTGTGCACCTGGAGTATTCTGGTGGACATTGTTCTGTTTGATCCTTGCCAGAATCCCAGATGAACAGTCTACATGGCCCTTGTCCTACATGCGGCCATTTCCCACACACCTGTGATTCTGGAGGTGTGCAGGGAAGCAAAAACATCTCAGGAGGTAACAGGAACCAGTGAAAAGATGACGAAAACAACTAGTCATCTTCACAGGAGGCTGTAACCCAACTTCCCGATAGCGCGTGTCTGGATTGTCTTCTAGGCAGTTATCAGATACAGTACATATTGAAATACATCAGACAAACACAGCGTTACCCTTCGACAGTAGGATTTCAGATGAGAATGATAAAGGTAGCAAAGAAGAAAGGGCAGTCCTTGGGATAAATTATGAAAACCTACAAAATTGTTTTCCCGTATGACCCTCTTTGTGGTGTTGGAGTCATCACTAAGGTAGAAATTATTCTCATACAAAAATATCCCAAAATCTCTCCCTCTCCTATCAGTGTTTGATTCCTTGTTGTGAATTCTTAGGGCCACCACAAGTTAACTTTGCTAGGTTTAGGATAACGCAAACCCATTTCCATGATTTTTAGTTTAAAGTAAGTCCCAGTCCAACTTATTTTTACTATAACATCAAGATTTTTAAAAAGTTTTATTAGATTTACTTAAGATTACTTTATCAAGGAGTTATCTTGGAATAAAACCCCCTTGTAAACACAGAGCATTTTACAGATGACCTAGCCAGAACTTGGTCAGCTTAAGTTGGAGACTCAGAGCGAGCGAGCATTGGGATGAAATGGATTAACCTGCTGCTTAGTATGCCCGTGTCCCATTTTGCAGGGCCCAGTTTGAGTCCTGTCTACTCTGGTTGTGGTCCAACACCCTACTAATGGCCCTGGGTAGCCGAAAATGATGGCTTAAGTACTTGAGTCCCTACCACCCACATAGGAGACCAGATTGGAGGTCCTGGCTCCCTGCTTCAGCTTGGCCCACCTCTTGTTGATGTAGGCATTTGGGGAGTGAACTGCTGAATGGACGAAGACCTCTCTCTCTCTCTCTCTCTCTCTCTCTGCTTTTCAAATCAATCAATCAGTCTTAAGTTACAGGCCCAAGATCACACATTGACTTAGTTGGAAAAGCTCTTTCTCTTTCCTACCACCTGCCTCCCTGGCAAGACTGACAGACAGGGCCAGAAGACCCCAGTGTGGCCCACTTACTGTTTGGTTTACGTGAAATTGCCTTCACCTTTGATTGGTTGCAACAGCTGTTTTTATTGGCTGGTGCCTGTAACATACCGATTGTTATATGTGGTGAATATTCCCCTCCTGACTCAAGTGCCTCTGAGAAGCACCCTGCACACCGTCCGCCTGATGCACAATCTGCTGTACCTGCCCCACATCCATGTTCTCATATCCATCTAGAAACACAAGTAGCCTGCCATGCCCCGTGGTGGGAAGCGAGGTAGGGAGATTTTCTTGATTCTCTTCAGTCATCAGCATGCTACAGTTTTAGAGATTTCACTAAGTTACAGATATTTTAGTTGGAAGGAGTCTGAGCATCCTTGTAAAAACCCAGGATGCATTTTTATGGATGAAGAGAGATGGGTGTAACAATTGTTGAATGTTAATGGAAATGGTGTGAAGTGCAGAGTTCACGTGTGGACTTGAGTTCTAGCGGCCCCTCTGCCAGGCTAGCGTTGCTCCATCTGATAGTTGGGGAAGGTCAGCGCTTCCGTGACCTTCTCCAGCTCATCACCAGCCTGCCATGAAGGGACTTGGGACTGCAAATCTAATTCGGTGTTTGGCCTGGGCCGTGCACTTTCCACAAAGGTGAAAACAGCACAGGTTGCACACTTTCCTACAGCTGATAAGTGCGGGAGACGTCAGATTTTAGATCTGATAATATTGTAACACAGGAAGTGATAATGCTGACTTATTCTCTTGAAATCGTGAGAAGAATAAAAATGGATAACAATGTGAACATAGCACAGTTTCCTACAAACGTCTGTCCATGCTGACCAACGAATGTATTTTCAACTACATTAAGGTGGGGGGGGGGGTGGATGCCTGCTGCAGCTGAGATAACCAGAGGCCACACTGCCCAGTGACTGGCCGTCTGTGGCTGCTGGTTGCTGACAGCATGGCTAGTCTGAATTCATATGTGCTATGAGTTTAAAACGCACACTGGGTTTCAAAGACTCAGGACCAAAAGAATGTGAAATGTCTCATTCATTTGTACATAGATTGTAAGTTAAATGCTGTCTTAAAAATTTCATTATATCGATTACATGTTTAAAGGACAAGTAAGTAAAGTATTGAAATTAGTGTTACACGTTTAGTTTCCGCTTTTTAAAAATTTGCTGACCTATTTGAAGTGGATAGATAACATGTTATGTTTTTGTCATGGGCTTGATGTTTGAAGTCTGTCCATGGTGGGATTTTGATAAATCTAGCTGATTAACAACATCTCCCCGACTCTTCCGCCACAACACCCCCAATCAATGCAACCACTGGTAACCATCATACTACTTCCTGCTTCTGTAAAAAATCATCTTTTGAAGATCCTGTGAGTGCTCTTTCCCTGTTTTTAATGTGATTACTAGAAAACCTGAAATGCTGGGCATAATTCACCTTAAATTTCTATTGGGTAGTGTTGCACTATAGTCTGATTGAATAGGGTACAATTTCAAATGAGAAGTAGAAAGCCTCTGTCCATGTAGTATTTATGTGTGCAAGTTGAAAGGCACACGGTACACTGCCCTCTGACAGTTCGGATGTACTGTTCTTTAAGAAGCTCACGATTTTGGCTGGCATTGTGGTGCACGGGGTTAAGCCGTGGTCCATGACACGTCAATTTGCGTCCCAGTTGCTCAATTTCTGTTCTGCCTCCCTGCTAATGTACCTGGAAAAGCAGCAGCATGCGACCCATGTCCTTGGGCCACTGCCATCTGTGTGGGAGACCTGGTTGGAGTTCCGGGCAATCAGCTTTGGCCTGACCCAGTACTGGCTGTTGCATCCATTTGGAGAGTGAACCAGTGTATGGAAGATCTCTGTATCTCTGTCCATGTCGCTATCTCTCCTCCTCTCTTTCTGTTGTTTTGCTTTTTAAATAAATAAATATTAAATAAATAAGAAAAAGTAGCTAGTAGTTGCATAGTATTTTGTGTAAACTTTATCAACCTCTGGTGGATTTTTTAAGTAAAAAGAAAACTTAGAAGTTTAAGTATAGTACAATGTATATGATTGCCCTAAATATTTTAATTGAACCAAATTTTGGGTGCTCACTTACTCTAATTTATCCTTGTAAAGTTGCTATTAGATGTTTCAAAGAATACTCACCCTCACTAGGAAGTAAATAAATAGAAATTAGAATTATGAGACATAGCCTCTGCCATCTGTTGGTAGAATAATATCTAATGATACTTGGAGCATAGATTGAGTTCATGCATCTATAATATTCTCTCAGTGGGGAAATGGACAGGAGTATAAGAATTTGAGGCGTTCAGTAACTAAACATGTGGCATACTACTGAGTGATAAGTAACCTATGCTCTTGAATCACATGGAGAGAGAAGCACACCCCAGGAGCTTGCTCTTAGTGCACATCCCAGGGGTTCGGAACACAGCTGCCCGAGCCCCGCTGCCTGGATACACAGGGTCTTCTCTTCCTGCCCGTGTGACATTGAGCTGCTCACTCAGCCACCGTGTGTTGTTTCCTCATCCGTGGAATGAGAGCAAGAGTGGCATCTGCCGTATGTGGCATTACGAGGGCTGAGTGAGGTAGTATTGCTGAGGTTTTCTGCACATACTGCATTGCACTGTGTTTTTAAGTGAATCAAAAGTACTGCTGAGAGACATAAACATCTATAATATCACATGTAGAATAACACTTCAAAGTGAGTATTTAAATGAACGATAGTGTATGCTGTGAAATTTTACTCAGTCATTAAGATGGTGTGAGCTGTATGGAAGAATGTTGACGGTGTACGAAGAAAGAAAAGGAAGCCATAGAAGAACATGCTGTGTGTATTGTGTTTTATGTGTGTGCATAGGAAAGTGGAAACATAGCAGAACATGATTCCATTTGAAAATGCAATTTCGCTTTATTGAAATGTGCTTGTTTTCACTTGTCAAACCGAGCCTTCATTACATTTGTCAGTCACAAAACGGTAGTTCCTTTCTTCAGTAAGGAATCGTGTTTTTCGAGTCACCAGATGGCCAAGCGCATTGCTGTTGCTGGTTATCTTTGCAGTTAAGTTCGCTGGTTGGGACCTAACCGGATCAGTTCCTTACAATCCACCCTAAGCTGTGGTGTTAGGAAGGAGAAACAAGCTGATGCAGGTGGCGCAGGGCCAGAGGTCACAGCTGGACGTGTTCTCAGTGTGGTCTGAGCTGTGACGGTTACACAATGCCAGGCTGCAGAGATGTCTGGAACCCTGGTGCCTCAAGACCGGTGCTTCCAAAAGCAAGTGGTTATCTTTTATCAGTATTGACAGTTGGATCTGTGTCTCGATTGTTATAGAAGTGAACGAGGGTGATGCCATACCCAGCTTTTTAAAAAGAAGATTTATTTTTATTTATTTGAAAGGTAGAGATATGTGGGGAGGCGGGGGGTAGGTCTTCAATCCACTAGTTCACTCCCCAAATGTCTGTAACAGCCAGGGCTGGGCTTCTTCCAGGTCTCCCATGTGGGTGGCAGGGACCTGAGCACTTGGGCCATCTTCTGCTGCTTTCCCAGGGGCATTAGCGGGGAGCTGGATCAGAGGTGGAGCAGCTGGAACTCTAACCAATGCCCATATGGGATGCTGGCACTGTGAATAGTGGTTTACCTGCTGTACCTCAGCACCAGCCCCAGTACCCAGCTCTTAAAAAGATGTTTATATTATATGGCAAAGACAAGTGCGAAAGGGAATATGACTTAGTTGAGGAGTCAAATGTCCAAGACTCACTAGTATTATGGACTGCCTTGGCGACAAAACTGAAATAGGAATCATTTTTTATTAAAATACTATATATAATGTTTTAATTTTAATAATCTACAAAGAAATCAAATATGAAACATGTCTTAAGTATACCACTGCTAAATGGATGCTAGAAGTGTGAGTATGTGTTTTGTAACAAGAGTTGAGGTATTGCTTTATATATTGTGAAAGTACTAGGATACATCTCCAGTAGACACTGAGGTACTTCTTTTATTTTTTTATTTTATTTTTTTTTTATTTTATTTACTGAGGTACTTCTTTGAGCTGATTCATTTTCTGGGTACCAGGGCCAAAGAGAACCGTGTAAGATGCCTTAGTCCATGCATGTTTAATCCAAATAGGTATGCAGCTCAAGTTCACAGCTTTTGTTTTAGGTTTAGTTACTCATTGATATTTATTTGCAGGGCTGTGTGTGAGAGAAAGGGGGAAGAGGGAGAAACTAACAGGACTCCAATCATCACTCTGATTTGGGACGCCAATGTCAGAAGCAGCAGCTTAATCCCCTGCACTACAAAGCTGGCCGCTGTAGTCGCATCCCCTCCAAGGGGGCTTGCAGTCCTCCCTTACCCGTGCTTTCAGTAGCTGGGCTGGAACCTAGTCCATCTCTGGTCTTCCCCTGGGGACCACAGTGCAGTGGCAGGAGGTGGAGGGGTTGTTTACCTAGACCTTCCCAAGTCTCTGTCATAGAAATGTGGAAATGTGGATGGTGGCCAGCGCCGCGGCTCACTAGGCTAATCCTCCACTTTGCGGCGCCAGCACACAGAGTTCTAGTCCCAGTCGGGGTGCCGGATTCTGTCCTGGTTGCCCCTCTTCCAGGCCAGCTCTCTGCTGTGGCCAGGGAGTGCAGTGGAGGATGGCCCAAGTGCTTGGGCCCTGCACCCCATGGGAGACCAGGAGAAGCACCTGGCTCCTGGCTTCGGATCAGCGCGGTACGCCGGCCGTGGTATGCCAGCCGCAGTGTGTCGGCCGCGGTGGCCATTGGAAGGTGAACCAACGGCAAAGGAAGACCTTTCTCTCTGTCTCTCTCTCTCTCACTGTCCACTCTGCCTGTCAAAAAAAATTAATTAAAAAAAAAAAAAGAAATGTGGATGTGATCTGTGTTAATCTCACAGAGGTAAGTAGAAACCAACACTTTTCAACAGGGAAGAAGCTATGATGTTGCAAAAACTTGTGAGACACATCTCTGCCTTCAGGAAAACTTCAGCTCATTGTTGGGTGGGAGGCTGACTATGAAAATAAATTGGCATAAGATTTGACATCAAATTAAAGAGATGTTTTTACTAGACTTTAGACCTTAATATGATTCGCATTCTCCTCCAAAAGTAATCCATCCTATTACTTAGAAGCCAGAGTCTGAGAGTATAGGGAAAAAAAGCCAAATATGGTTATGTATATTTTAGATAGATCAATAGACAAGTCAGTTGCATTTAGTTACTATAATTAATGATGTGTGCACCAGGCCTTGTAATAAAATTAAAGGTAAATATTGCAGGAAATGTCAATTAGCTATTCCCAAATGGAGCATAACACCCCCCCCCCCCCACACACACACAGTTCTAACCTTTCCTTCATAATCCAACTTCTGAAGTTATTTAGGCCATGTAGGTGGAATACTGTTTTTAAGTGGGAGGAAAGATAAATATAAAGCATTGGATTTGATGACGTGTGAACAGCCTCAAAGTTCTGCTGTCTTCCTCCCATTCATGTAATTGGTGCTGCCTAGGACAGAACATGTGGGCAAAAGGACATCATTCACAACTCACTGAACATATATAGATAAAGAGACCTTGGCATACTTATGCAGCTGAAATCCTAAAGCTAGAATGGAGAAGGTCTAATATATTATAAAAAAAAAAAAAAACCCTTCATGTCTTTTTGTTCTTGTTGCATTCAAAAGACAGAAAACCGACTTAAACTGACTCAGGCAGAAAAAAGGAGTGCATGGATCATGCAGTTGTAATGCTTCCGGCTTCAGGCATGGGTGGATCCATGGTATTAAGTAGGAAATACCTCCAGGACTCAGTTCTCCATCTCTTGGTTCTCTGTTGGATTCACTCTCGTGCAGGCTGCCTTACTAAGAAGGTGACACTGCTCTTTAACAAGCATTTTCACTGGTTGCAAGCCTAGTAGCAAGAGGGTGAACTTTGCCTTTGAAGTGTGTCACCAGAGTCCTGCAATGAGTGTCACTGATGGTGGTGTCCTGGTTGCTTCATCTTGTCATCCCTGAGTTGCCCTAACAGCCATCAAAATCAGGGATACTGGTTGGAAAGGGAGCTCTTGAAGAAATATCATGGAGTCATGAACAGACATTAAAGAATGGAAATCAAATAGGCAAGATAAAAAATGTCTACTATACTTAGCCGCTCAGTGAGAAAACTCAGGCAGATACCACGAGAAGCAAACCTGAATGGACAGGATCAGTTGTTCCAAGAGGTGGACCAAGAATTAGTCAACTATAGCCCGAGGGTCAAACTTGCTTCCGCAGTCTGTTTTTGCAAACAACATGTTACTGGACAACAGTGAGGTCATGGACAAGCATCATCACTGGCTGCTTTTGTGCTATGACAGGAGATGAGTAGTAACAAACTTGGTGGTCCTCGAACGCGGGATTTAAAAGAAGAATAGAATAAAAGAGCTTTACTCTCAAAGAGTCAGTGAAATTTGTGAATCATCAGTTTTTCAAACAATGGCAAGGCAGACACGGTGCTCTGTTGACCTGTTCCAGCAGGCAGTGTGCTACAGTCACCTGCCTCAGTAGTCCAGGAAACACTGCTGCGGTTGCATAGCCGTCTGCTGAGTGAGACTCTTCTCTGAGTTTTACATTGTTCAATCTTTAGCTATTTTTAGATAGTTTAAACCAGTTTTTACTGGCATGGAATGTATTACCTCCTTTTTCTGTATTTGCATTTGGCTAAGTTTCATTTTTTTTTGAAAATTTTGCAAAAATGGTTAATTTTCTAGACCCCATTTTTAAACTTTTTTTTTTCTGGCATCTGTTCTTCCATATGAATTAAAAATGGAACATAAACAACACATCTCTTTCTGTACAACCCAAGTCTTGTCCAATTAGGGAACAATTAATCATGATTTGATCTTTTTAAGGGAACCCTACCACACCATCTGTGGGGAGTTCAGTATTTTTCAAAGTCAGCATTTGCCAACCTTGTAGTTGGAGAGTTATTGACTTGTTTATGTACAATTCTTAAACTCGGCCTAAGAGATAGTTTTTAGACCTTTTCTTCTCATTTTCTATTTGCTGTTTAACGTTTCCCACTAAACACTTCCCTACGAACAATGGATAGTTTGAAAAGAATATCTGGGCAACACTCCCTCTTTGTTTTTGAAAATCAGTGAGCTCAGATGACTTTCCCTTGGCCGATTGTGTAACCCAGGTCTCTGATCAGCAGGTTCTGTCTTCCTGTGGCAATAGAACGAGTGGCATGTGCTACCCATAGTGTAATGACAGAAGGATTCCAGTGACTTAAGTACTTCCTCTGTAGTGAAATAGGAGATGTTACAGAAGGGATTTATGCTGTACTGCCTGCAGAATTACATGCATGTGGGCCAGCAAGATGAGCCAGAGGAAGAGATGAGAGAATAGTAGTTGAGTCATTCAAATGTGTATGTGACAATACGTGAGTTTCTTAAAGTTCACCATGAGCAATTACAAGAGTTTTTTGAAATTGCAACATTGGTTTGCTTTAAGTGTAGATGCTGTCACCAACTGGTTTGAAAATAATTCATCATTTTGAATCGACATAAAAGGTTTATGTGAAGAACCCCAGCGTTTGACATAGGAGTGACTTGTTATTGTCTGGGTTTGTGCTATTTAATAGAAATATAATGCAAAGCACATGTGGAATTTAAATTTTTCTAGTAGCTACATCAAAAACATGAAAAGGCATGGGTTGAATTAATTTTAGTAACATTTTATTTCACCTAACATCAAAATTTTCTAATTAAAAAATTTAACAATATTGCTGAAAATATATATCATTTCATTGCTTTATTTTAAGTATTTGTAATTGGGTATATATTTTATATTGTTATATTTCAGCCTACATGCCGAATTTCCATCAGAAATATTTATTTATATTTAGGTTTCATATAATTTATTGTTGACAAGGGAGGTATTTATGCAGGTTGTTGCTAATATATTTACCCTTTTTCAATACTTAAATTGAGTGTTAGGTTTTTACTTAAATTCAAGTTAATTAAAATAAGAAAATAGAAGTTTTGTTCTTCATTAACACTTGACATGTTTCAAGCACGCAAGGTGCAGATGTGGCCAATGGTAACCCTTGCACTGTGTAACTGGAGGGCGTTCGTAAGTCAAATACGTCAAAGTCTTAGAAATGGTACTCGAGATTTCTTTATGATAGCAAAACGTATGAGAAGGAATTTCTACAGTATGCATATTGTAATAATAAAAGAACTCGACACTAAAACCTCACTAGCGCGTGTTCTCTAAGCGTCTTGGGATTTGTCCAAACCCTGCATCTGGACTGGGTGTCTTTTGTCCAACCGGAAGCTCCTGTTCTGTGGTTACAGAGCCTGTGTTGCCACACGTGTGCCCTTGCACGTGTGGATAGATGGGCTACGTGAACAGAACATCTCCTCTGAGATGTGTTGTTCTCTGTCTCCAACTACTGAAGATATGACAGTTTCATGTCAGAACAGAGGCGGGACCTCCATCTAAGCTCTACATGATGGGTGGCTGTAGCATCTCCTTGGTGACGAGGCTGGTGGCACAGCATTCTTACCCACTGGGGAGACGAGGCCTCCACTTCTTTCCCAGGTTCCGTTCCAGTCTGAAACGTTAGCTTTCCAGAGACCGTGAGTCAGAGTCCCTGGAGAACAGCTTCTCCCTGTATCTCCTGAGGACCAGGGCAGAATAAGTGAACCGTAACTACTTGTGCACTGTGTTCAGGAATCGCCCTGATGTTTGGTTTAGTTGAGGTGGTCTTCTGATACCTCAGATTAAAAAAAAAAAAAAGATCTTCTGGAGATACCACATCACTAGCAAATTCCCAGTTTTCTTTTTTTTTAACTTTTATTTAATGAATATAAATTTCCAAAGTACGACTTATGGATTACAATGGCTTCCCCCCCATAACGTCCCTCCCACCCGCAACCCTCCCCTTTCCCTCTCCCTCTCCCCTTCCATTCACATCAAGATTCATTTTCAATTATATTAATATACAGAAGATCAGCTTAGTATACATTAAGTAAAGATTTCAACAGTTTGCTCCCACACAGAAACATAAAGTGAAAAATGATAGATGATTTTTTAAATGATGATGAAATCAGATCAGACCTATTGTCATGTTTATTCCCAGTGAGAGTCAAGTTGGGAATTGATAATTTCTTTTTTTAGAGAAGATCAGTTTAGTATACATTAAGTAAAGATTTCAACAGTTTGCACCCCCATAGAAACACAAAGTGAAATATACTGTTTGAGTACTCGTTATAGCATTAAATCTCAATGTACAGCACACTAAGGACAGAGATCCTACATGAGGAGTAAGTGCACAGTGACTCCTGTTGTTGACTTTACAAATTGACACTCCTGTCTATGGCATCAGTAATCTCCCTATGCTCCAGTCATGAGTTTCCAAGGCTATGGAAGCCCTCTGAGTTCTCCGACTCTTATCTTGTTTAGACAAGGTCATAGTCAAAGTGGAGGTTCTCTCCTCCCTTCAGAGAAAGGTACCTCCTTCTTTGAAGACCTGTTCTTTCCACTGGGATCTCACTCACAGAGATCTTTTTGCCAGAGTGTCTTGGTTTTCTATGCCTGAAATACTCTCATGGGCTTTTCAGCCAGATCCAAATGGCTTTAGGGCTGATTCTGAGGCCAGAGTGCTATTTAGGACATCTACCATTCTATGAGTCTGCTGAGATTCTCACTTCCCATGTTGGATCACTCTCCCCTTTATTTATTCTATCAGTTAGTGTTAGCAGGTACTAGACTTGTTTATGTGCTCCCTTTGACTCTTAGTCCTTTCATTATGATCAACTGTGAACTGAAATTGGTCACTTGGAATAGTGAGATGGCATTGGTACATGCCACCTTGATGGGATTGAATTGGAATCCCCTGGTATGTTTCTAACTCTACCATTTGGAGCAAGTCAGCTTGAGCATGTCCCAAATTATAAAAAAAAAGATCTTCTGGAGATACCACATCACTAGCAAATTCCCAGTTTTCTAAAAATTAAATGCAAGTGCACTTCCTGCCTCAGTGTGGATGAGCTAGCACATCTTAAAATAGATGAACTGGACGATTTTATTTCTCTCCTAGAAATTGAAATTCACTGATGACAAAGCATAAATGTCAAGGCACTATTTTTTACTTTAGGTTAAAAGAACGTGAAGACCTGACCCATTGTTAAAGCAGTTTGGGAGCATAGTTAACAATGGAAGTTATGCAAAGCACAATTTTTTTTTTCAATTTAAAATATACTGAGGCCCCTGCTAATGTTAAAGGAAAAACAAGTAATTTCCGAGTGTGGGCTTTTTTCTGATGAATGTTTCCTACTTAAGAAATATATGGATATTAGGAGGCAAAGAAATCGCACATTTTAGATTTTCAGTGAGCCAAGTTTGAATGACTTCTCACTGCCCCTTTCAGTTTCTCTCTGAAGAAAACAGAGAACAGGCAAATAATTTACCATTACTTGATGTATGTATTTATTTACCATGAGTCCCTCAGACGTGAAAACGTGGATATGCATGGCCAAGCATCATGCAGATTTTAAGTGACCTGTAAGAAGATGTATAGGATTTGGGGCAGGATTGGGGAAGGATTTCCACTCCTACTCTTCACTACCAACATTCCGCTTTAGAGCAGTAAGATTCCACCGATGCTGGAGTCAGTAGTTCTGACCCGTGACCTTGAAGAATGATTAGCGCCAAGAAAGTAGGGTCGGCAGAGAAGCAAAGTTTATTGAAGCAAAGGAAAGCTCCCTCCATGGGAGGGGTCCCTGAGCGAGAAGTTGTCTAAAGCTTTACGTCGTTTGTGCTTGTGAGGGTTTTACAGAGTTTTGTAAATATTGGTCACTGATGACCCCCTTGCTGGGATGTCAACATCTGGGGCTGGTCAGGTCCAGCTGTAAGCACATCCTGTTTTGATTGCAGTTTCTCTTGAGTAGTGTGGGTGTTTTGTCTCAGGTATGTTCCTCTGCATGCCGGGCTTGAGTCTCCTGGGCCCTTTGTGTCCCTGACTTTGTGCCTAGCTGTCTCCTGCCTGTCTTCACAGGTAGGAAAAATGGATTAAAAGATTTCAACAGAATGGGAATATTTACAAGATACTTATGCAGCAAAAGATTATCTTCCAGATTATACCAACTATTCAAAAAAACTCAACAACAGTAGCAAATAACCAATCCTGTGAAGTAATAGGCAAAGGATCTCAGTAAGTTCTAAAAATAAGAACTAAAATGGCCAACGAATATAAGAAAAAACGCTCCACATCACTAGCAATCAGGAAAGTAGAAATCAAAACCACAATGAGATATCGCCTCACTCCTGTCAGAATGGCCATCATGCAAAAGACAAAATAGCAAATGCTGGCTAGGGTATGGAAAAAGGAATACTTACACACATACATACATGGGTGTGTAAACTGGTGCAGCCACTGTGAAAAACCATAAGAAGTTTTCCTTAAAAACTAGAAACAGGATTGCTCTGTGGACCAGCAGTCCCACTAAGGGTATAAACACTAAGGACATGGACACATTGTATCAAAGAGATACCTGCTCCACCATGTTTATGTCAACCCTGCTCACAATAGCCAAAATAGATACTCAACCAACGTGTCCATCCTCAGATATTGAATGGATAAATAAAATGTGATATAAATACACAGTGGAATATTGTTCAGCTATTAAAAAAGAATTCAGTTTGCAGCAAAATGGATGGAACTGGAAGACATCATGTTGAGTGAAAGAAGTCGGACTCAGAAAGACAAATGCCACATGTTCTCCTTTACATGTGGAAGCTAAAGAAAGAAAGAAAAAAAATCAAAAAACAAAATAAGGAAATGCCAGTGTTGCTATAAGGATGGTTTTGTCAAACTTTGTTTTGTATCATTGTCAAACCAATGGTTAAAAAGCTTATACCAATTTAGTTTTAATGATGTGTGATTATTTAAAAATTCATTGTTTCTGAGTGAAATGGAATCTTTTTGTTTGAGTATTGGAGGCTTCACCTGTATTCCTGCTGAACTATGGTCTCTGTTGCTTTTTCTTTGTTGAAGTCTTTATTTAGTGGAGCATTAAGCCTTTGATTATAATGTAAATGGAAAATATATTATCTCAAAAATAAAAGAAAGAAAAAGGAGGGAGGAAGGAAGGGGAGGTGAAGGGGGTAGGTAGGAGAGGGAGGGAAAGAGAAGTATTGCATTCTTAAGATTTTATCAGTGAGCTACATTAAGTCCATTCTTCTTGTATTAATATCACATTAACATGAGAATGAATGATAATTGTGTTGCAGTAATTATCATGCATTTGCTGTGACCCTGAGACTAATGTATTAATAAATTCCTTTAAAAGAAGGATATACAGCTACTTAACAAGTGCTAAGTTCAAGAAAAATGCCCCATAGTTTTATAAAAGAAAGGTAGTGTCAAGATTGGAGAGTACACTTGATTATGAAGGAATGAATAAGTTAACTTCTAGGTTTACTTTTAGCTCTAGAAGTTTGAAAATCTCAGAAGTAAGGGGGAAGCATTGAAAACTTAGGAATAAGATTCTGGGAAGTAGCTTGGTTTTTAAGCCCGCATCTGAGCCCTCACAAAGGATAGGACTGGCTTGTCTTTCTGTGTTCCAAGAATAGAGGAAAGACAGTTTTATGTAGTTCTAGGAACCCGAGCAGTGGGGGTCTACAAATATTGTTGACAAAATTCTTTCAAAGATAAGAAGTCAATTCACCTCCCAGCACCAGGACCTGGCACATTGTGGTTATAAACCGTCCTCTATTTTCATTGAATAACTAAGGATGGTGTCAGGCAAAACATATACATTGATGATACACTTAATGTCTGTTCAGCTTCTAGGGAGAAAGAATCGATTTAAAGTAAACTCTGCTTAAACAGGCATTGCATTCCTGTGGAACACAGGGGACAGTGGACACATACAAGGGATATTATGCCCAGTTGGGCCTCCCAGGTAGATGGCGTTGACTCAAGCACGTGGACCATCTTCTACAGCTTTCCCAGGTGCATTAGCAGGAAGCTGGATCAGAAACAAGAATATCTGGGACTTGAACCAGCACTTTGGTATGGCAAGTGGGCGTCACAAGCAGAGGCTTAATCCACTGTGCCACAATGCTGGCCCCTAAATTCCTCGTTTTATCTTCTAGTTGGCTAATCGGAGATAGCTGTCACCCCAATTATAGATATCACTGAAGTGTACTTCATAGCGTTATTACTGTGTTCGTGTTTGAGTTGAGAGTAATTAGTATGTATTTCAGACAAGGACAAGTAGGATTTTTCTCTTTTTAAAATTTTTAAAAATCGTTCATAATATCTTAAAAGACAGTGTAGCTCAGGCAGTAAGTCAATAAATCAGTAAGTAGGTTGGAAAATATCCTCACAAACTTCCTTAAGCTTGAGCCAATTTGTATTCTGTAGGCAAGCATCCAGTTAAGAGGGGAGAGATTAAATTCAAAAAAATAGAGGGTGATGGATAGGACTCCAGGAAGAGGCTAAAGGAGATCAAAGTCAGTGCGGGCCCTGAAAGCATGAAATTGTAATGATGATACTGATAACGCTAAGTTCTGTAGTGCGTAGTATGTGTCAAACTCGGTAATAAATGCATGTAATACATTTAACACTCTGAGAAGCCCTGTGCAGCGAGACTCTCCGTGCATTATCCCTGCTGCACAGTGATCCAGGGAGCAGAGAAGTGAAGTCAATTTCACAACGTAGCACAGGTGCAGAGTGGCAGAGTGAGATTGGATGATCAGTGGCACCGTCGACCTTATGGGAAAGTAGAGTCCTCGTCAGAATTTACTGGCTTCTCTGCATCACACACAGTGCCCAACACAGAGGCCAACAGGGGGGAACAGAATGCAAGGGGAGGGAGGGATGGAGAGCTGCAGGAGAGGCTATATTGTTTGCAAGGCTCTGTGCAAAATTAAGATGTGGGGCTCCTTGCCCAAACATGATTATGGGTTATAAGACATCAGTGGGGGAGCATGAGACCAACCATGGGACTCTTCCCAGCGTGGGGCTCCACATGGCTGCCAGGCTGTGTGCCCACATAGCTGGACCTGAGGGGCTGCCTTGCTCTTAAAGAATTCAGTGGATGGGATTGTTCCCAAAGATTGGCTTATTAGCTGCTGTTGCATGACCTGATAGTACCCGGACATGGAAGGAGTTTTCTCTTCTCACCCTACTGCCCTTGGCTTGTATTGTGAGCCTTCTCAGCTGATGACGGGTGTTGAGTGTGAAAGTCCTAAGGCAGCTCTGCCTTGCTTCCTCTTGGTCTGCCCTTGGAGAAGCAGGCTGAGGTGGAAGAGGGGAAGGGAGGGGATTCTAGGTGGTTTAGCCTGGAAACGGCCTTCCCGTTGTTACATTCCCTTTTTATTTTTATTTATTTTTTTTTTTTTGACAGAGTGGACAGTGAGAGAGAGACAGAGAGAAAGGTCTTCCTTTTCCATTGGTTCACCCTCCAATGGCCGCTGCGGCCGGCGCACTGCGCTGATCCGAAGCCAGGAGCCAGATGCTTCTTCTGGTCTCCCATGGGGTGCAGGGCCCAAGCACCTGGGCCATCCTCCACTGCCTTCCCGGGCCACAGCAGAGAGCTGGCCTGGAAGCGGGGCAACCGGGACAGAATCCGGTGCCCAGACCGGGACTAGAACCCGGTGTGCCGGCACCGCAAGGCGGAGGATTAGCCTAGTGAGCCACGGCGCCATCCATACATTCCTGTGGGGAGCAACTCGGACTAGACTGTTACTGGAATTAAGACTTATTCTATGCATCTGCTCTCCCACAATATGGGAGAGGAGGAAACAGCTTCTACACAGCTGCCTCCAGTTCAACCAATAAACAGCCGGAGCTGATCCTGATTGGAGGAGAGCAGCGTACTCGGCGTGTGGGTAGCAGAGTTGGGATTGGTGGAAGAGGACTATAAAGGAGGAGAGAGACAACATGCACCAGGAACACCTGGAGGAACATATGAGCAACCCCCGAGAGAGCCGGCCGGTGGTGTGCCGCTCCCCCACGGAAGTGGGGAAAGTGGCAGGGGGAACCGCCCTTCCACGGAGGTGGAAGGGTCGGTAGCCAACCCGGGAAGGACCAGCAGCAAACCCGGGGAGGGCCGAGCAGACAAAAGAACAGCGCAGGGTCTTGTGTTGTTCCTCCACGAAGAGGGGGAGCGACACATTCCCTTTTCAAGATGCTTCTGAAGCTGTAGAGTATGGGAGGATAAATTAATAAATTTTCACTAGCTCCCGCTACTACACAACAGGAAGAAGTTAAGGGGACGGCAACAGCATTGGGGTAAGAATAAGTGCTTTAGTAGGGTCAGCATGAAGCGGGGCAGGCCACGCTGCCCATCCCACTGCTTATGTGCCAAAAAGTAGTTAGTGTTGTTCTACATTTTATCTTGTTTGATTTATTCAATCGTTGAACTTAGCTGTTGTCTACAGATAAGATTGTTCCTTTTTGAAAATGAGAAAAATAAGATAAAAAATTAAGTACCTTGTTCAAGGTTATGTGTGTAGAGTATCAGGAGGCTATTGCAAAACTCAGTCTGTAAAATAACCATGATTCCAGCAGTGTAAAAGAGAACATCACCATCATCTTCATCATCACTATCATCATTGCCATCATCACCATCATCACCATCATCATGTTAACTCAGGACCCTGCGGACTGACTGATGTTCAGAGCTGGGCTGGGCCCAGCCAGGTGACTACCGCTGCTTCTGTGGTTCACTCAGGCTTGACCTTGGGCTACCACTTAGGTTCATGTCCGCTGCGTGTGTTCTGTCTTCCATGAAATGATTCCTCGTGGCAAGTGCTGGAAGTACAAGAAGCCATCAGTTGTACAAATGTATTTTTCAATCTTTGCGCTCCTCTCATGCCTGCTTCTGTTCCATTGGCCAAAGTCAGTGACAAGGGCAGCTTGGAAATGGACTTCTAAAGGGCTGGTGTCTTTGGTCTTCATATTCCCCTGGACTAGTATAGCTTCTAGGGGTGGTTGCCTATGAGATTCTAGCCTGAGTAGTAGTATTAGGAAAAAGAGTAAGAATTTAAGTTAACACAATTCCAGAGTTTGCTTTTAAAGTGTTTCTAGGGCTGGCGTAGAGGCACAGTGGGGTAAGCTGCCCCCTGTGATGCTGGCATCACACATGAGTATCAGTTCCAATCCTTGCTGCTCCACTTCTGATTGAGCTCCCCACTTAGGCACCTGGGAAAGCAGCAGAAGATAGCCTTAATACTTGGGCCCCTGCCTCCCACGTGATGGACCGGTATGGAGTTCCTGGCTCCTGGCTTGGGGCTGGCCCAGTCACAGCCCCAGTTGTTGCAGCCATTTGTGGAGTGACCAGTGAATGCAAGATTTCTGTCTATCTGTCCATCTATGTCTTTCTCTTTGCCATTCTGCCTTTCAAATAAATAAAATAAATCTAAAAATGATAAAATGTTTCTATATCTGATTGACTGCCATGCATACATATCCCTGTGTATAGGTCAGCATTTAATTATGGTTATGAAACCCCAGGGAGGTCTAGAAGCGTGTCTCCCACGGAAGGGAAGATGCACATTCTTGTCAAGTTGCATGAAGAATGACCTCATATTTTACAATGGCACAAGAAAGCACAAGTTCATAGCTTTGGCATAGTGTTGCATATGATTAGGGTTTCCTGTGCAGCCTGGAATTAAAGACTGTAGTTCGTCATTGAAAATGAAGTGTTTGCACCATTATAGAAGAAATCACTTTTCCAATTTTGAGTCATCATTTACCATGATGAAAAAATTATTACAGAAGATATTGAAGGTCAGCTAGACTGTGATCATTGAGTCATAAATTTGTAGGTAATGTGAAATAAAACCCGAAGGTGCCAGGGAAGGGTTTTTATTCTTTGTTCTTTCTGAATCTTGTTCTGTGTGTGTGTGTGTGTGTGTGTGTGTGTGATAGAAGCAGGCTCAGGGCGTAGAGTGTTTTCTTCTAGTTCCAGGAGAGTCCTGCCCTAAAGAAATGGCCTATATATATAAAACACTCACAGTTCATTTTGGTCATACTCGGATAAGTGCTCTTCATAGTGGTTGCCTGTGGCCTCTAGTTCGGGAGTGTAGCTTCCATCTGCCACTGAATGCAGACTTCCGAATCCATTATTTCCCTCCATAGAAATTAGTTGTACTCCACTCCCTGGGCCCTGGCTGTCGGTTTGAGGATCGTTTTCCCAGGCAGATCAGTGTGCACCTGCCCAGAGCAAGCTCTTACAATACAGTGGCTCGTGAGTGGCAGCTCAAGGTGATAGCAGCTTTGGTGGAGCAGTGCAGATTCTAAAAGAACATCGCCTCTAAGATGACAGAGTGCTCAGTGTACAGGTGAGGCACCAGGAGGACTTCTCTGTGAACTGGAAGAAGGCGTCTCTTCAGAGTTCTGTTTGCAGGATCAGTGTCCAGGGTGTGGCTGCTGGGGCATGGCCTGTGGTTGAGTGCTCTCTGTGTCACCTGGCCCGGTGCCCCTTTGCAGTGACCAACTTGCGCAGCTGTGTGAAGTCTCTCTGGTTCAAAGAGCTCTCAGCCCGGGCAAAAGTGATGGTGGAGTTGCAGTTCTACTGCCCACCAGGAAAGTGACTCTGAGCAAGCCCCATGAACTCTCATTTTTTTTTTTTCAAAAATTGTTTTGAGAGTTGTGAGCTAAGATTTCACTTTGAGGAAGACCAGGGAAAGCTATGGCCTGGACAGCTCCTTTGGAAAATGTCTTTGATTATCTAAGGTACTTCAAGTTACAGGAATTTGTTTTTCCAGTGATATTTTTAGCATCTTCTGTCGTTTATGGATGCAATATGCCTAAGTTAAAGACACTACCACCTGCTCTGTGCCGCAAGCCTGAATCCAAGGATCCAGTAAGCACTGCCTCCCCCTCTGGCTGTGTGCCCACTCAGAATGACTCTGCCGTATTGATGCCCTTTGTGAAAATATTGTTCAACCTCCACTGACCTTCCGTCACCATTCTCCATAGCGACCTTTGCTCTGTAGAGGTCCCCTGGGTTGGAAATCCTGCAGGGACAGCCCGTATCTCAGAAGCCCTCTTACCCTAAGGGTACCTGTGATGTGTCTCACACTCTGACCCATTCACCTTTCCAGGCCCACCTGCTTCTCTTATGTTCTTCTGCTCCATGAAGACCTGAACACACAAAGCTCTTTCACACCCGGGCGTCTTTGAACTTCTACTTCCTACTGCACTCCCATTTCCTCTGTACCGTAATCCATTCATTACATTTTTATCTGCTTGTCGGTCGGGAGGCCGTTCAAATATTCCCAAGCGATGGCCTCAGCCTGGCCTCCCACCAGTTCATTTGTTGGAACTTCATGGCCAAGGGGAGACTTGGGAGGGGCGGGGCCTGTAGGAGGTGATTAGGTCATGAAGGCAGAGCCCTCCCAATGCCATCAAAGGTCTTTCAAGAGAGGTGCAAGGGAGCTGCTCCTCCCTCTCACCTCTGCCTTCTGACCATGAAGAAGAGAGCAAGTCTTCCCAGATGCTGAACGTGCTGGTGCCTCGACCTTGGTCTGCAGAGCCATGACAGACAGATGCTTGGTTTCTGCAGCTCTCCCTCTCTCTGGGGCTTTGCAGTTGCAGCAGTGACAGACGGAGGCACCCTCCCCTCAGGGAGCTTCCAGGACACCACCCTGTCTTCCTCACTTTCTTCCCAAGGTGCGCACGCCTGGCTCCTTTACAGCAATGAATGTCTCTCCCCAGCGTAGCTTCGCATTCACATGCCGGGGTCTCCATCTAATTGTGCCTACTCAGAGGTAGAGGAAGGGGCAGCCGTCTGCCTTAGCCTCTGATTCCTGCTGAAGGCCTGACTCAGGGCACTTGTTCCTCCACGCGTTCCATTGAGGGGCCCCACGGAACGCTTTGATGCTCCGTTACAAACAGGAGCATACAAGAAGAGAGCGTGGGGGTGAGGCAGAAAGAAGGAAGGGCTTCTGGGGGACTGGAGGGTGGGGAGAGGTATCGCTCCAGCTGGGAAGCAGGGTGCCTGAGGCAGATGGGGTGCATGAGGCATCCAGCTGCAAAGTAGGAATTCCCTGCAGGGGAAAACTTGTTGCATCTGAGCCTTGGCAGTGCAAACAGAGATTTAGAGCAGACGAGGTATTTCAGGTGTAAACGTTGCTAATAGGTGGTGGTTCTGCCTGGGGTGGGATAAACAAAAATCAGAGCCCAGGACCTGAGATGAAAGGGGACCTCAGGGGTGGGGCACCATGGACGTCATCACTGTGTAAACGCTGAGCAGTACCGCAAGGCTCCAGTGAAACAGGTCCTTGGTGCTGGCAATCTGGAATTAGGAGGGGAGCGGGGTTCCCTTCTTTCCTACTACCTGAATTCCGAGTGGAGTTGCATAATCACCAACACAGTGGAACAAGAGGATAGCAAATGGCACGGGTACTCTCTGGTGTGCTGCCTGACGCTGTTCTTCCCTGCAATCAGGGCGAAAGGTGAAGTTCCGGTGTGCTGGGGTGAATGGCAATGACAAACAAGAATATGTGTGAGGCCCCAGGTGCTAGGAGCCCTTACTATTGGTGTGTCCTTCCCTCAGTTCCCACTCTCAACCCTAGATGATCTGTAGAGGGCAGGAGAAGAGCCCATCTCACTCTCTAAGGGTAGCAGTACCTGGGAGTCCAGGGTTATGACTTGCCCCGGAACATTCTAGAAGGTACCCTAGTATCTGGTGCTGGGTTAACTGGCTGGCCCATTGGGCAGGCCCGGCTCCTGGTCTCGTGAGCCAGATGAGCCTACTGATTTCTGCACACTCACCTAGGGTACTTTTTGGCCTGGCTTTACCCCCAACTCCTACCTTGGTCTGTGTTCTCTGAGTGGAGGATTTTTTTGTCATAGGCTTCACTTTTTAAATGTATTCATCAGCAGCCAAGATAATTCATTTTTTCATTCGGTGACTGTGGCTCATAAATGTCATATCATTTACGACTAACTGTTTAAAAGACGAGGTTATATGGTATTGGGTCAGCCAGGTAGTTTGGCTGGGAATTCAAGAGTGTCAGGCACTTTTACTGCTGTTGCATTGAGATAATTTTGTACAAGATAGGTGGTTTACATGCTGTAAAATAGTTACTCTTGGCTATACAGACATATCTCAAAATGCCCAGTTAAGTGGATTCTGCAGGAAAATTGTCCCAGATCGTCCTGTCCCGTGAAAGTCACTGGCAATGAGTAGTGTTAGAAAGGATCGGGGATCAGGGTGAGGCTGGGGTTGGGGTTTCTTTAAACTTCCAGAACTGCAGTTAGGTGTTCGAGTGTGCTTTCTCATTGGTCAGCACAGCATCTCTCCCGGGTTGTAGCTTTGTGGTCCCATTTGTCTGAGGAGGACGCTGAAGTGAGAGAAAGCAAACTTTTGCAAACAAGTGATAGAAAAGCATTCAGACCAGCCCAGTGAGCCCACCCTGCCCTGGAGAGCTGTAGGTCAGTGAACAGAGGGACAGTTTGATTTTGTTGTAGGCCAGAGATGGATGCAGAGCCCTTTTGCACTGTGGCCCTGGGTGGTATCTGCTCTGAGCTCTGGGAGAGGTAAGGACCAGACCGAGGGCCTGGCTGCTGTGACAAAATGGGAATTTCCAGAATGCGCTGGCCACCCGCAGGGCCTGTCCATCACAGCCCCAATCTGGCTGATGCTGGCAGCTGGGGAAGGCCAGTTAAGGACGCCTACTGGGAAATTACTGTTAGAATGACAATGAAAAGTAATGAGGATTCCTTTATATAAAATTCTTATGTTATATTGTGTTAATGTCTTCTCACCTGGAGAAGATTTTAGAGTCCTCTGAACCAACTGCAGTTTAACACTGTGCTGTACAAAAACACGTGTGAACCGGATTCATCAGTGCTTATTCGATTGTTGTGTAAAAATTGTATCTACTGAGAGAGGGTTTAAAGGAAGAAATCCGGAGGGAGTTTGGCGCAGGGGTCAAGATACCACTTGGGACTCTTTCATGCTGTTGTGGAGTTCTTGGGTTCAAGTCCTGCTCCTGCTTCCAATCCAGCTTCCTGCTCGTGTGCACCATGGGGGGCAGCAGGCGATGGCTCAAGTACTCAAGTCCCTGCCACCCATGTGGGAGACCCAGACTGAGTTCTGGTTTTTCTCTCTGTCTGTCTCTGTCTCTCTGCCTTTCAAATAGAATGAGAATACAGAATTAGTAAGACATATAGGTATTCATGGATTTCAAGTGTTCTTTCGCCAAATAAACTTATTCTTTAATTTCATTTTCTGAAAACTTTTTGAAGCACCCTGATAGATAGGATGGTATTTGATTGAAATGATTTTTCCACAGAGCACATGACTGAAAGTATCATTTGCAGATAATGGGATCTCATCAGGACAAGAAGGCTTTAAGCTCAGTGAGCACAGTTTTGTTTCTACCAATTTTCTTTTTTTTTTTTTTTTTTTTTTGGCCTTGAACATAAAATACATTTGACAAATATCTGCTTAGCTAAACAAAAAGTACTTATCTATTTAAAAAAAAAAAGGCTAGAGAATTAAAAGCCAAATATTGAAAAGACAGCAAATCATAGCAAGTTGGCAACAAAATCTTGATGGCAACCGTTTGATGGAGAGTAAAGAGAAGACAGAAGAGTTTGGCTTCTGGAACTTTAAGAAAGATCTCCTGTCTTCTGTCCACCTGCCGTCTTTGAACAGTCTCTTTCAGCCCTCCTGACCCCTGTGTGAGGGCATCACTCCGAGAGGAGAAGTTTCAGGATGGAAGAAACCGCTGTCTCCTGATGCGTCCTCTGCGCTCCTGGGCAGGACACATTCTGTGCAGTCATTTCCGAGTCCTGCTCCCCAAGCACCCATGATGTCACATCTTCGGTGCCTTCGGTTCCCCAGTGTTCCATCAGGCAGCACCGGGAAGTCCTCGCAAATAGAAACCCTGGACATGATAAGTGATGGTTTCTGGTGGTGATATTTTTTGAGGCAGAAGTTCAGGTCAGTATTGCTTTCCTGTTAGGTGTGCTGTGGGAAGAAGTAGGATGTACTGCTATATTTGTGGAAATTAATATCATACTTGATTATTAATTTACCTTAAGGCCTCATAGTCTGATTAATTAATGAAAAGTGCTTCCAAGATTAAAAAGTGAAAAATGGAAACCAGTTTTTGCCACGAGAGAGTTTTATGCTCTAAAAAAATACCTCGTCCCCAGTTATTTATTACTCTCGACACAGAAATTTATCTTTCAGTTCCAGGCAACTCTTCCATTATGTTTGGGCTTTTTGATCTTCTTGTTAGTTTGTTTGTTAAGAAAGCCATAACTAATGACTTCATTGTGAATATTTCAGTTTCCCAGGACTATTTTTCTAGTCTATTTTTCAGTGAAAAGTTAATTTCATACCCATAAGAACCTTTTCTAGGAAGCTCTGCTTTTTTATCATCTAATTTATTATATATAAATTTCTATTCAAATGTGCAAGTGATATATTATTTAGTGATATCCTAATGTTTGAAATTGTTTCATTGTTCAGTTTTATGGCTTCTGAATGTATAATAATAACTAATCTTCAAGAGTCCTTATAGAAATAGGACTCAGTAGTCTGACTTGAAAAATATATATACTAAGGATTGCTTTATAAAAGGATGGGGATCTAAGAGTATTGCACACTTTTTCGCTGATTATGACTTTCTAGCTACTTGATAAGCTTGTTCCTTTGAAATTAAGCAAAGAGGATATGCTGGGGCACATGTTTGATCTTTGGGATCTTGGCTAGTTATTTTCATTTGTAAGTGTATTTTTATTCTTACTTAGCCATCAGAAACTAGCAACCAACCCCTCTCAATCCCAATTTGAAAAGTCAAGTTGCATTGATTCTCAAGTGGGGACAAATGATTGTATTTAAGCAAAGGACATACATCAGTCGCTGTTGAGATCCTTACTCACTGCAGCTTTAATTCTGCATGATCAGCCATAGTGTTGCTCGCAGCTGTAAATATAAGAAATTGATTGTAACTCACTGAAGTCACAGCCACAAGTAAGGAGAAGTGGCCACCTCGCAGTTAACACTGTGAGCTGGGAGTCTGGGTTTGTGTTTTCTGTCCTTCTGTGTTCTTCTCTCACAGGCTTTTGCTTGGTAGGGTTTATTTTTTTGGGGGGGGGGCTGGAGGGCAGGGTGTGGTGGTGGTATATTTTTTATTTTCTTATTGGCCACTCTCCTTTTCACCTCTCTGTCTCAGTTCTTCTTGTTTTATATACCTCTCTCTCTCTCTCTCTGTCTCTCTCTCTCTCTCTCTCCTATCTATCTAGCCATCCATCAGGTCTAGGAATGTGCACACACCTTTCATAGCTCTATTGTCCCTTTCCTCAGTACAAGCGGGAACAAGGCAGTGTCAGGTTCACTGCCATCTGCACCTACTGATGGGCAGAATCCCCAGGGTGACCCTCCGCTGTGGGCCCTTTGTGTCCATCATAGCCTTTGGAGGCACTGCACAGCCACTTGCTGAATTTGTCTCTCTGCCATCAAATTTGGAATCCAATCAGTGACAGAATGTCCGGCACGCTAATGTGAAGATGCCTGCCCTAGATTCTGCTTTCACAGGATGTTATGTCTCTGCCAGTTAAAATCTAGACACAGCTTCTTCACAGACGTGAAAAAAAGGGAGGTCTCTTTCAGTCTAGTAAGGAAAGGTTACTTTAGCTCACGAAGTCTTGCACTGGAAGCTGAAAGTCTGTAATTGGGTCGGTCTTCCTTCATTTCTTAAGATTTATCTATTAAAGGCACAGTTAGAAAAGGAGAGAGAGACAGAGACAGAGGGAGAGAGGGAGGGAAGGAGAGAGAGAGGGACCGGGCTGGGGGAGGGGGAGATCCATCTGTTGGTTCAATCCCCTGATGGTTGCAATGTCCAGGGCTGGGGAGGACAAAGCTGGGAGCTTCTTCTGGGGTTCTCACACAGGTGCAGGGGCCCAAAAACCTGGACCGTCTTTTTGCTACTTTTCTAGGCACATTAGCAGGGCGCTGGATTGGAAGCAGAGAAGCTGGAACTCAACCAGTGCCCATATGGGATGCCTATGTCACAGGCTGCGGCTTGACCAGCTATGCCACAATGCCCCCTGTAGTTGGATCTTTATCTTGAAACCCTTGAAATTGTTAGGAATTCAGCCGTTGCATTCCTCAGTTCACTTTGTTTTCCTGGAGTGAGTCTGAGATTAGATTCCCTTTCCTGTCCCTCAGACAAGGCCCTCCCATAGATTGGCTGGAGGGCTCAAAGGAAGCTTTGCCATGGTGTGGAAGCATCCTGCTTCTGGGGGTGTTTACCAATCTGCCTCTTACCTCTAGGGTGAAGAAGCCAATCCTTTCTTGGCGCCCTTTAACAGATGCACTTCCTTTTTCATCACATTTTGATTGAGGATGCATTGTTTCTGTTCTGAATATGTATGGGAACCACTATGGAGAATATCAATACATAGTCTCTGTACCCAAGTGGATCCTACTGTGCAAGAAAAAAAATAGCATGAGGAGAAATATTTATTTAACTCTTCTTATAAAAGAATCTTTTGAAGATAAATGCCAATGAGGACTGAAAATGAAATGAACAACAGAAGTGGCTGGAAGGGCTAGTTCATTTTTCTTGGCCCCACAACAGAGCACAGAGTGCCCCTTCTTACTAGGAAATGAAAGTGGTGCTGCCTCCCAGGGCTGTGAGCCTGACCACAGGTGCACCTGGCGCCTGGTATTCTTCCCTGCAAACCTGCTTACTGGAAAGAGAAGAACCAAGGGACTGGAATACAAATAAACAAACTAGGGAAGTATATTGATGTTCTATCCCTATATTGTTAATATTGGCTGTATTGTGTATAAGTTTATACCTCCATCTAAGTAATGCTTTTATTGGCTCTACTCCTCAAAGACAGAAAAAGGAAGAGAGCTGAGTGTGAGGAACCATTGAACCTGCTAGGGTCTTTACTTTCATAAAAGATGTCAAGTATGCATTTGAGAGCCCTAAGTATACTAGTTCTAGCATCATAATTGCATGCATGGGCTAAATTCCGTTTTGTTTAGAAAAACACAAAAGAGGACTTTGAGAAGCAGGAGATGTGCACTCTTTGAAAGTTACACATGGTCCTGATTTGAACCCGGAGAGTAACCTTCTTAAGAGTTGACTGTGAGGATGACTGGTGACGTAGACACAGATGCAGCCCGTTCCACCTCTCAGAAGGCACTGTTCGGCAGCTCAGCTGCAGCCTGTCTCTGTGGCCTGATTCTTGCCTCTTTACATCATCTCGACCTTTCCACATTCTGGAGTTCCAACCATTTCAGACCCTCCCCTGCCTTTCTCTTTGCACTAAAAGAAAATATCAGGTTATTTTGGGAGAAGCTGGTCCTTTCCTGGGAAAATTGGTCTCTCTGGTTTGCCTTCATATTTGTATTTTACACTTACTTGGGTTGAATTAATTATTTGAGGGCTAATATTAGAATTTAGTAACTAGAACATATACCTCTGGAAAATGATCTACTCACTTTCTCCATGCTTTAGATGCATACATAGAGGCATTTAAATATTTAAATGAGATATCTGAAAATCAATGAGATGGGAATTTGGTGCTCTCTGAAACTGAGGTTCTTCTGCAAATGTGAGTACTCTGTATAAAAAATGACCACTTGTATGATTTTGTACAGGTCACCTGGTCATTCCGAGTCTATCTTTTTCTCTTTTGTGCAAAGAAGGTGATATGATCTCTCTTCTTACTTGAAAGTACTTTTCAATGGTGTATGTGAAAATTGTTTGAAAAGTGCTGGTTTTGTGCTTAACATTTTGTTATTATTATTATAAAAAGGAGCCTTACCATTATTATAATAATGGTGATGTGTGGCAATTATGAAAAGAAATTGTCATGTAATTTCTGTGGAAGAATGAAGAGGCAAAATAATATGAAAAATGGCCCATTAATTTTGAGGTAGCAACAAAAATATCAAAGATAGATAGAGTAGCATAAACAACAGGTGGTATAATTAGTATGCAGATTTTCCAAGAAAATTGTATAAATTAATAATGTGTCCTAGAATACACTAAGGTGAGCCAAACAGTGCTGCGAACTTTGGTGGTGAGCACAGATGTATCTGCATTGTAAGTCATCTAAGGAGCTTAAACTGTTTATCTTGAATGTTCTTGAGAACCCTCAGCGTTACAGAAAAGCAGCAGCGCACATTGATTGGAAATTTCCCAACTCGCTTCCCGCTCTCCAATTCCTTGTCCTGTGCCGTGTTGATAGCATGGAGCCAGTCCACGTGAGGTTTAGGTTTTCAAAGTCATGGCAATGGAGGAGAAAAGCAAATAGCTACGTTCTTTCACACGTGTTTCTCACTCTTGTTGAGAATAAAGAAAAGGAGACGCCAGATAGTTACTTTGCTGTTCTTAAAGCAGTCATGCTCTGTGGCATGTCTTTCGAAAAAGAGCTGTACAGAATAGGGCTGCCGGCATCAAGTCATGCCATGTGCCAATGGACGAGTGTCCTAGAGGGTGGGAGGGTTTCTGAGCTCCCTGTTCTCAGCGTGGGCAAGATGCATGCCTCCGTGGTGAGGAGCTGCCTGTGGCACGTTCAGAAGATGATCTCTCCCCAAGGGGTCAAACACACAGTGAAGCTGAAAGTTCCCCAGGAAAATTTCAGGCATTTGTAAGAAACTGTGCAAGAATGGATGCTTTCTCTACTTCCCAACCTAAATAATCTTAGCGATGCAGTGAGAGAGAAGAGGAGCCACTGACAGCTACTTGAAATGTACTTCAGTTGGGGACCGCACTCCCCTCGCTGATGGAGCCGTCGGAGACATTTTACTTACGGTGGACTCCGCTGTTCTTTGAGCTGAAGAAATTTCCCATTTTCTGCACTGAAGTGGATAGTGGTGTGGGCTTTGTATTTCTGTGGAGTGCTTATAATACATGTGAGGAGAGCCTAGGCAGATAGGAATCACCGTCCATTTCAGAAATCTTTGATTCAAGCTTCAGCATCGAAAGTCACCTACAGCATTTATCATCAGATGAATGACACCACTCAGTGTGACGTGCAAAGACTTCTTCCCGTGAGGTTGCTGAAGCTCATTCTGTTTTGGTAACAGTCGCATCTTCCTACAGAAAGCAACTACATAGAGATGGAGGGGAGAGGGCGGTTGTGGTGAGAAGGAGTTTCTGCACAGCCAACTTCAGCATGGCTTAAATGGTCAGAAAATACTGCTTGCTGGGGTTGATCCCACCTTGAGACGTAGCTGCATGAAGCCGGTTCCCTATGTGTAAGCCCCAGTGCTGCAGAGCTGGATTGCAGAGAAGGGCTGGCAGGGTCATGGCAGGCACCATACTTCTATGCTTACATTTCAGAAAATGTTCCATGTTGCACCCTCTTTTCTAAAAATCTTGATCATCACTGGCTCCCGTCTCCCTTTGAGGAAACGCAGGGTGTGCTGCTTCTTGAGAACACAGCTGAAGTGATGGCTGTGACACTGGAACTGACTTCTCTTTGAGATGCGTTCATTCGACAGATAATTCGGTCAGCTTCCTATGTGCTGGAAGACCTCCCCTCCTGTCCTTGGTATAAACTGAGGTGAGCCAGGGCTGCGCCTCTGTGGAAGGAATAGACAGAAACACAGCTCCCAGGGTAACTGATGTAAAAATGTGAAACCTCTCTGTAGGGGCAAAAGGAAAAACTTGGCTCTCTATTGGTCTCGGAAAAAAAAAACAAAAAAAAACAAACAAAAAAAACTAACTCTGAAGGATCCTGAAAAAAAAAAAAAAGACACTAGATATATAAATAGGCCATTCCAAGAAAGATTTCCAAAATCAAAATCAGATTAAATTTATAGACTACATACAATCAAATGATTTTTTTTTTTTTACAGGCAGAGTGGACAGTGAGAGAGAGAGACAGAGAGAAAGGTCTTCCTTTGCCGTTGGTTCACCCTCCAATGGCTGCCGCGGCCGGCGCACTGTGGCCGGTGCACTGCGGCCGGTGCACTGCGCTGATCCGAAGGCAGGAGCCAGGTGCTTTTCCTGGTCTCCCATGGGGTGCAGGGCCCAAGCACTTGGGCCATCCTCCACTGCCCTCCCTGGCCACAGCAGAGAGCTGGCCTGGAAGAGGTGCAACCGGGACAGAATCCGGCGCCCTGACTGGGACTAGAACCCAGTGTGCCGGCGCCACTAGGCGGAGGATTAGCCTATTGAGCCGCGGCACCGGCCACAATCAAATGATTTTATACAGAATAAAATCTAAGTATCTTTATACTAATCTCTTTAAACAAGCCAACTAAAGAAGGTTGTAGTGGTGAGCACTCTAAAGACATCAGAAACTGGCCGGTTGTGTTTTGAAACAGAACAAAAAAACAGTGAAACTCTCTCCAAATGTTTTTAATGCTGAAACTGGGAAACTGGAGGTAGACACAGTGCAGAAGACGTGGGGAGATTGGTCCCAGGGTCGGACTTTCAGGCACACAGGGTGAAGAAGTTCTGGGGCTCTGGTTGCAGCCGGGTGGCTGCAGTTAGCAGTGTGGCAGAGTCACCCCTGGTGTCCCTGGGAAAGGGCTCCAAACACAACCACGCATGCTCAAGTCCAGCTCATCAGCTAGAGTCCTGTTTGTACTAAACCTGTGTGTACCCTCTCATGCACATTAAATCACCTCTGGGTTATGTGTAATACCCGATGCCGTGCAAGTGCTTCAACACTGCATTGTCCAGGGAATGATGGCAAGAAAAAAGTCTACGTGTTCAGGACACATGCAGTCTTTTTTTTTTTTGCAAAAAAATATTCCCCCCAAATATTTCCATGGCTGATTGAATCTGCAGGTGTGGGATCTGTGGATACAGAGGGCCAGTGTGTTTATGTCCTGAAATTTCAGAGTGCCTCTTAAGTGTTCTCACCACACACGGCGTGTACCATATCACACACATGCACACAGTTACACACACAACACACATCACACACAACACACACCACACATTCCATGTATCACACACATGCCACACACACAACCACACACACCATATATCACACACATCACAGGCACACATAACACATACCACACACACAACACATGCAACATACACACCAAAAACACAGACCATACATCACACACATTCATTCATATAACACATACCATATATCACACACATGCCATACATATACACACACACCAACCACATATACCGTATATCACACACATCACAGGCACACATAACCACACACCACACACACACCACGCACAACACACACACCAAAAACACAGACCATATGTCACACACACATGCACATAACAACACCACACACATACCATACATGCCATATATCACACACATACCACGCACACCAACCACACACATCATGTCACACACACACCACACATACCATATCACACACACACACACACACACCACCTGTGCATAACACACATCATGTGTGCCACACATATACCACACACACCACATACATACAACACAAACCACATGTACCATATATCACACGCACACACACACCATGCACACATACCACATGCACATAACATACACTACACACAACACACAGCACAAACCATGTACATAGCACACATAACACCCAATATAGCACACAACACACAGACACACCCCATATAGACATCACACACACCCATGTACCACATACACACAATACAACAGACACACCCCATACGCATACACCACACACAGATGCACACATACACACACAACACTCCACACACACAACATGTAGACATATACCACACATAACACACAACACACATACCACACAGCACATACACACAACATACCCCCTCCACATATAACACACAGGCACACCCCATACTCACATACACATACAGCACACTCAAGACACCATATAATACAGCACTCTTACACACATATCACACATCAGAAAACACACACAACATGCACAATACAGACAATGCACACATCACAAACAACTCACAGTGGTAGCCAAGCAGGGAGTGGTGATGAGTTGATTAGCTTGACCAAGGAAATCACTTCACGTACACATATAGCAAGATAGCACTTTGTATATCGTAACTGTATGAAATCTTTCTTATTCAGTTTTACTTCAATAAAACATGCTTTTACTGTGCAATATCTGCAGAAATAAAGAGGGAGGGAGGGAGGGAAAGGGGGAGAGAGAGACAGAGACAGAGGCAGAGAAAGACAAAGACAGAGAGAGAGATTTTCCATCCACTGGTTCAGTCCCCAAATGGCCACAATGGCCAGAGATGGGAAGATTCGAAGCCAGGAGCCAGGTGCTTCTTCCAGGTCTCCCACGAGGGTGCAGGGGCCCAAGAACTTGGGACATCTGCTGCATTCCAAGGTGCATTAGCAGGAAGCTGGATCAGAAGTGGAGCAGTGGAGACTCAAACCAGCATCCATTTGGGATGCAGGAACAAAGGCGGCCTGTTTCATTGGCATTGATTTATCTGTCTTTTTGTCATTGCCATACTGTTTTGATAACTAGTTTTACAGTAGGTTTTGGAAACAGGAAATGGGAATCCTGCAAGATTCTTCTTTTTTCAATATTGTTTTAGCTATTAGGATCCTTTGAAAATACATATGAATATTAGTATGAGTTTTTCTATTTCTATACAAAACACTTAGGGATTTTGATAGAAATTGCATTGACTATCTGGATTACTTTGGATTATATTAATATCCCAACAAAATTACATATTCCAATCCATGAACATGGGATGGGTTTCTATGTTTGTGTAGTCTCTAAATTTTTAAAGCAATGTTTTATAGTTCTCATTATATAGGTCCTTAAATTCCTTGGTTTATTTCTAAGTATTGTATTCTTTGCATGCTATTAAAAATAGAGCTGTTTTTCAAAATTTTCATTACAGAATGACGGTGGGAAGTACTGTGTGCTATGTTGATGAATTTGCTTAGTAGTTCTTAACAGTTTATTCTGGAATTCCTAGGAATTTCTACATATAGAATATCACCAGGAAACAGAGTTTTATTCTTCCTAGATAAGTTGAAAAGTTGGGCTGCTAGTTTTGAGATCTTATTTTTAGTGCAAGCATTTGTAGGTACACATTTACCTCAAACCACCCAACATTTTGTTATGCTGTGTAAGCTTTCTTCTCTAAGCATTTTCTAAATTTCCTTGTGCTTGCTTCCTGGATCCCTCTTGGTGTTAATTTAAAGAAATTTGTGAATTTTACAGTTTTACTTCTGTTACTGAATTCTAATTTAATCCCACTGTGGCTGGAGAAGATATTCTGTGTGATATTTTCATCTTTAATTTTCTCAAGATTTAAGTTGTGGTTTAGCATACAGACTCTGTTCAAGAATTTCGCATGTGCATTCTATTGTGTGTTGTTTTTTTTTTTTTTTTGCCAGGCAGAGTTAGACAGTGAGAGAGAGAGAGAAAGAGAGAGAGACAGAGAGAGAGTTATAGACAGTGAGAGAGAGACATAGAGAAAGGTCTTCCTTCTGTTTGGTTTACTCCCCCAATGGCCGCCATAGCTGGTGCTAAGCCGATCCGAAGCCAGGAGCCAGGTGCTTCCTCCCGGTCTCCCATGCGGGTATAGGGACCCAAACACTTGGGCCATCTCCACTGCCTTCCCAGGCCACAGCAGAGAACTGGACTGGAAGAGCAACCGGGACTAGTACCCGACGCCCCAACTGGGACTAGAACCTAGGGTGCCGGCGCCACAGGTGGAGGATTAGCCAAGTGAGCCATGGCACTGGCCCTCTATTGTTATTAGGTAGAATATTTTCTGTTTTTCAGATCTGGTTGGTTTATTCTATTGTTTGGGTCCTCTGTTTCCTTATCTTCTGTCTGAATGTTCTATCATTCTAATCAGGGCATTTAAGTTTCTAATTATCATTGCATAACTGTCTATTTCTCTCTTCATTTCTTTCAGTTTTTGCTTCATATATTTTATGGTCTTTCATTAGGTTTGTTAATGTTTTTCATTGTATCTTCTTGCTCTGCTGAAACTTTTATTAGGATCTGATATCCTTGTTTGTCTCATAACTCTTGTCATAAAGTCTATCTTGTCTGATATTTGTATGTTCATCTCTGCTCTCTTTTGGTTTCTCCTGGCATGGAATGTACTTCTTCCACGTATAGGCTACCTGTATCTTCAGTCTAACGTGAGTCTCTCCTGAGATAGAATTTAGTTGGATCATGTTTCTAATCCATTCTTCTAATCCCTGCGTTTTTAGGTAGTGAGTTTAATCTACTTACATTTAAAGTAAATATTTATAACGAAGGAGGCGTTTCTGTCATTTTGAAATTTGCTCACACCATGCCTTACAGATTTTGTTCCTTGTTCCTTACCCTGCTGCCGTCTTTTGTGTTTAGTTCAGTTTTTACATTGAGGCATTAAAATTCCTTTCTCATTTCCTGTTGTGTACATTCTGTAGATATTTTTTGGTTACCATGGAGATTACATTTAATATCCTAAAGCTACAGTGCTCTAGTTTGAATTATAGCAACGTAGCTTCTGTGACATACAAAAACTGCTCATTTGCAGATTAATCCCCCACCTCTCGAGTTGTTGATTTCTCAAAATTACATCTTTATGTATGCTATGGGCCCCAAACCCACAAATTAATGGTTATTTTAAATACATTTGTCTCTTAAATCATATATAAAATAAAATACAGACTTACAAAGCAAAGTTACAACAATACTAGCTCTGATAGTAACGATGTTTTTAACATGTTAGTCTCTTTAATCATGTAGAAACAATGAAGTTATAAACCTTTGTTTCGCTGTTGGCTCTTGTAATTACTCCTGGATTTATCTTTGCGATTTTTTATTTCTCCATGCAGCTTTGAGTCACCAGGCAGAGGCCTTTTGTTTCACCAGGGGGAACTACCCCGAGCGTTTCTCACAGCACAGTTCCGGTCAAACTGCTGTCCTTCGGGTTTTGTTCATCTGGGAGTGCGTTAATTGCTGAAGGACAGGCTCCTTGGTTGTTTTATCCTTTAGCACTTGGAATGTATCTGCTCAGTGCCTGCCGGCCTTCATATTTCCTGATGATAAATCTTGTAATAATCTCACTGAGGAGGCCCCGTGCTTTAATCCACCGTCTGCTGCTGTAACAGGACACCAGATGCTGACTAACTTGAAAACAGAGACTTACTGTAGCTCACGGTGCTGGAAGTCTAAGAGTAGGGCACCAGCACCAGCTAGGCTTCTGGTGAGGACCTTGTGCTGGGTTCCCTGTGGCAGAAAAGCAGACGAGCAAGGGGGTGCATGCAGAGAGGCCAAAGCCAAAGGGTTACTTTGCTCTGTGTGAACCCACTCTGACAATAAATAACCTAAGGCCCAACTGGAATAACAGTGATCCTTTATTACGGTTGGAACCCCATGAGGCCATGGCCTAATTGCCTCTAATTTTTGCAATGATTGGTCCATCTGTTTATTTTGAAAGGTAGAGTGATAGAGGACACACACACACACACACACACAGAGTCTCCTTGCGCTTCCTGCTGCACTGTCTCCCCAGAGTCTTCCTCTACATCTAACTTAAAAAAATTGCTTGTTCTGTTCCTTTGAGAGACAGAGTCAGAGAGAACGCTCATACATACCGGTGCAGTCCCCAAATACCTGACAGTTAGAAACTCAAACTGAGTCTCCCATGTGGGGAGCAGAGACCCAGCTACTGAACCATCATCTGCTGCCCCACATGGTGCACACAGAGCAGGGACGCAAACCCAAGCACTCCTGTATGGGAAGTGGGTTCCGCACCTGCACCTTCACTGCTGCGCCAAATACCCACCCCTGTGTCTAACTTTGTAAGGGCAATTACTGAAGAAAAAAAGACATTTAATTGAATGTTCCAAAAATTAAGAGAACCTACAACCTAGAATCACATCCTGCAGATTTACCCCCAAGATAAATGGAAAATAAAAAGCATTTTAAAAGCAGCAGAAACTGAAATGTCACAGCATGGAAGACACCTTGTTGGAAAGAGGTTTAGATAGCTTCCCCTGCTTGTCCTGTCAATAGGGAGGAATAGATTTGCTGGAGCAGTCAGTATTGTATGGGGATCTGAAATAGTAAACTTGGATTGCATCAATTCTAATTCAGCTTCCAACCAGCTATGAGATCTTTCTAGGGATGGCTGGTCTCAACTTCCAGGTCTGATCAATGAAAGCTGCTGACCCAATTGCACTTGTTATCTCTTTCTCTAGGTGGGGCCAGAGAAGGCAGCCATATTTCTTAAACTTGCGTGAATGTTCAGGTTCCCAGGGCTCTTAGTAAAATGTTGATACTACTGGGGCCAGTGTTGTGGAGTGGCAGGTGAAGCCAGCACCTGTGATGTCAGCATCCCATATGGGCACGAGTTTGAGACCTGGGTGCTCCACTTGGGAACCAGCTCCCTGTTAATCCACTGGGAAAGTAGCAGCAGAAGATGACCCAAGTGTTTGTGCCCCTGTACCCACAGGGGAGTCCTGTATGAAGTTCCTGGCTCCGGGCTCCAGCCTGCATAGCCCTGGCCATTGTGGCCACCTGGGGAGTGAGCCAATGGGTGGTAGCAAGATTGCTCTCTCTTTCTCTCCGCCCCACCCCCGTCTCTATAACTCTGTCTTTCAAATAAAAAAGAAATGAATCTTTAAAATAAATAATAATTGAAATGTAGGTACTCATTAAGTGTATTTTACTTGCTGTACCCATTTATAAGCAATTCATTTCAAACGGCATTTTTTTTTTATTTTAAAGAAAAGCAGCCCTGGAATAATCCTTTGAATCAGTCTAAATGATTTACTGAATTTGAGAGGTTTAATTCACAGGAAAATTATTTTCAGGCAATTTTTTCAGAAGTATTGACTACATTAAATTCCTTCAATTTCTGCTTGCTGCAGTTGATCTCACCCACTGAAAGTATCTCACCTTTATTTTTTCTTTGTTTTAACTCAGTCATGCAAGGAGATAGCATGGCATAATAGAAGATAAATGGAAAACTCTGGATTTGGTACTCCTGAGACCTGGGTGCTAATCTCAGCCCCATGACTAAGAGGTTATGATTTAAATTATTTCAATCTCAATTTCTTCATCGATGGAATTAAAACTTAAATGAGCTGTATTACTTCTCTGGACCACTCTGGCTTTCAGCAGACTTGGTTTTAAAACTTTTATAACTGGGGCCAGTGCCGTGACACCCTAGGTTAATCCTTTGCCTGTGGTGCCAGCATCCCATATGGGTGTCGGGTTCTAGTTCTGGTTGCTCCTCTTGCAGTCCAGCTCTCTGCTATGGCCTGGGATAGCAATGTAAGATGGCCCAAGTGCTTGGGCCCCTAACCTGCATGGGAGACCAGGAAGAAGAACCTGGCTCCTGGCTTCAGATCGGGGTAGCTCTGGCCATTGCAGCCATTTGGGGAGTGAACCAATGGAAGGAAGACCTTTCTCTCCATCTGTCTCTTTCACTGTCTATAACTCTACCTGTCAAATAAATAAATAAAATCTTTTTTTTTAAAAAAAAGAAACTTTTATAACTGCAGGAGTTTTGAGGTAGCCCTTGTGTAACAATACAAATCAGTTTTACAGAAGCCAAGAAATAAAGTACAAAGTGGAGTCCAGGCAGTTATCTCTGTCACCGAGAAACATAGAGAGCATTTTCTGTTGGATCATCAGTGTTTGATGAATAGGTTCATCAGATTCACTGGCAATACTTCAGTTCACCTTTTATTTTTACAACCATTATCTTCTGTTAAACCACAGATATTGAAGTGAAAACGAGGACTGACAGTGGAAAAACCATGATGTCTTGTGAACATGGTAACATCACACCTCACTTGCCATCACCCTGTTTCTACAGCAACCCTCAAAAAGAATAAAATTCAAAAATTATTTGTATTTTAGACAGAGTTGCTTGAACAACTTGAAATAATGAGGTTAGCACAATACTTTTCCTGAGAATTCTTTGATTCTGGGAATTTAATCATTCAAAAAATTGAATTAAGCATGCATATTTATTAAATTAGGCATGAATATTAAGGTATGTTGTCTTGGAGGGCTTGTAAAAATTTAGATGTGATAATATCTTTTTAGAGACAACTCAGAAAAATTGCATTTTATATACTTTCAGCATTTCACATTATAGAACAGGAGAGCTCTCATGGAAAGGATTAAATGATGACAATTTATCTTCAGAGTGTTTGGGAATGAAGACTGATGTCCTTCCCTGTGCAGGTAAATTGGTCTAATAATTTTGGCACGGTGAATTTATGAAATCTAAGAAACCTTTTAACTTGTATTTCTGTACATCTATATTGATGAAAGATTCCACATAGGTTAAAATAGACTCTCCTTTGCATGCATTCATTATTTGAAAGTCAAACACTAAATTAAAAAGGAAAAGGAATAAAGCAAATTGGCATGAAGATAAAGCAGATGTTTCTGACGCTGTAGAGATGTAGCAGAGCCTGTCCAAGTTGGGATGGAGATTTTTCACTGGAACTGCCACCGCCTGCTGTTGCCACCCCTTCTCCAGGATGCACACATCTCAGGTAGCCATGGGCTAGTGAGGACTCCATTCTGATTCCCACTTGGGTCATCACACCTTTCTCCATTAAATGGTGCCCACCCTCTATGTGCACGTTTAGTGAGTATTACGGGTCTGTTCAGTGCATCTGTAATTTGGCTGTGCACTGTGAATTTACATGGCAGCTCTGCGACAGTGCCGCCAGTGTCTTTCCTGCAGGATTTGTGATTTAATCTGGGCTAGGGCTTGGATGCTGGGATCCCCAAATGCTTTCCAGGTAACAAATGTGTAATGGAAGCCCTCTGAAATGCACCAAGGAGTTACCATCTAGCTTCATGGAGAAAATAGTCTTCAAGCTAGATATATATATGTTGTAGAGCAAAAGAAATTGGACTATCAGAAAGATTGAATGACTGGCCTGTGGTGAACACCACTGCTGCCTGTAGTTACAGTGTTCTGCCTGTGTTTACATCGTCACAGGCTTGCTCCTTTCCTTTCCTTTAGAAATGGGCCAGATTTGTGTGGAGTGACCCAGGTGCTCAGTAAAGCCATGGTCTCCTTTCTGGCCATATTAAAATATTGCAAAAACATTCACCTTCCTAAAAAGTCAAGGAAACTTTATGTATTTATATAGAAATCTACATTTCTGCATATATAATAGCAGAATGACTTAAATCATGTTTTCGCCCTTTAATATAAGGTGAAGCTGCAGTGGTCCATTAAATTAAAATCAGTTTGTCCTGTCTTTTAGCCTGATCACTAGTGCCAGGATAATTATCTGATATTTTCTGTATTTTATTTAAGGACAAGAGATCTGATCGGCTCTTATTTAAAGTTACATTCAAACTTATACATGGCTTTTGTATTATAAACCCTATGGTAAATATCAGACCCTCACCATTAGTAATCTACATCATGTTATTCCAGGATCAGAGTGCCATGCAAAACATTTCCAAGATTTATTAAAATTATGTTTTGTTTTGAAGTGTATTTATTCAATAAACTCCAATATTACATTTGACAATTGCTTTAAATTGTGGATTTCCTTTCTTCATCCTACGTGCTACAGTTGCAAGTTGTTGAGGGATCATCTTAACTTAAAAGAAAGACACATTGATGGATTATTGTGTATACAGTCAACAAAAAGTATAATTTTAAAAAATATTTGAGAGGCAGAGTTACAGATAGATAGAGGGAGAGACAGAGAGAGATCTTTCATTCACTGGTCCATTCCCCAAATGGCCACAATGGTCCAAACTGGGATGATCCAAAGCCAGGAGCCAGGAGCTTCCTGGGCCTTCTTCCACTGCTTTCCAAGGCCATCAGCAGGGAACTGGATTGGAAGTGGAGCAGCTGTGACTTAAATTGGTGCCCATATGGGATGCCAGCACCACAGGCAGAGGCTAAGCCTATTTATGCCATAGCGCTGGCCCCCCAAAATATAATTTAATAGCAAAAAGGATCCATCGTACCAAGAGTATTCAACATCATGGCTCAGTAGGTTAATCCTCCTTCTGCAGTGCTGGCATCCCATCTGGGCGCCAGTTCTAGTCCCGGCTGCTCCTCTTCCAATCCAGCTTTCTGCTGTGGCCTGGGAAAGCAGTAGAAGATGGCCCAAGTCCTTGGGCCCCTGCACCCACAAGGGAGACTGAGAAGAAGCACCTGGCTCCTGGCTTCAGATCGGCTCAGCTCCAGTCATTGTGGCCATTTGGGGAGTGAACACCTTTTCTCTCTGTCTCTCCCTCGCATTATAACTTTACCTCTCAAATAAGTAAATAAAATCTTTAAAAAAATACTCAGCAGAAAGCACACTGAGTTGTGGGAGGGACCATTGATAACTGCTTTGGGAAGCTGTCCATCATTGTCTGCTGAAGCCAATGTAACTAACTAGCTGAAACCCAAGACCAGGCATAGCTAATGAGTGTTGACAAGTGGCATTATTTGTGATATTGAGAATCTGGAAACAACCAAATAGCCATCAGCAGTGGGAAAGACAACTAAGTTGATAGGTTTTTCAAGAGCATAGAGCAATGAAGAAAAGCTGGCGCGTGTAGCACTCTGATGAATCTCACAGACATGCTTGTGTGAAAGAAATCAGATGCAGAGGAGTGCATCCCACTCATTCAAAATCCAGATGCAGGTGCAACTCACCATGATGGTGGTGGTCAAAAGTCTAGCTCCCTCTGAGGGACAATGACGCGGTGGGTGAGAGCGCAAGGAAGCATGCTAGAGTGTGTTTTGGTCCAGAAGATTCCACGGGCACAGAATGCCAGGCAAATGCACACTGTGCATTTTCTGTGTGCAGATCGTAACTCAGAGTACCACTGATGCACGCCTCTGTGTATGAGTGTCTAATTTCTGAAACTTTGAACTAAAAGGAATGATTCTCTGAATGAGCAAGACCTTTGGGTACAGCAAAATATTTGCCTAAGGATAATCAAAACTTCTTTGTGACTTTAAGAGCTTTAGAATTAGCTTCCAGATGGCTGCATCACTCACTGTAGTGCTTAGACATGAAATCTGTTTTCTAACACTTGCCTGGATTGGGGGTGCAGTAGAATTAATTTTGTTTAATTATTACTCTTCTGTGAATTCGTCAGGTGATCTGGCACTTCGGCTTTAATGGAAAAGGAGCGTACTCTTCTTGGAATACATGGTTTAAACATAATGATAGCAGGGCTTGATACTTGATGTTGCTCTATGATAATCTCTTCCACATTGAAAAATATTTTTGTGGGGATGACAATTTGGACCAGTGGTTAAGACGTGGGTTAAGATGACCATGTCCCATTTGGAGTACATGAGTTTGATTGCCTGCTCTGCTCCCAGTTCCAGCTTCCTGGTATTGTGCCTCATGGGAGGTAGCAGTGATGACTTAAATGATTGGGTCCCTGCCACCTACACGGGAGACCTGGATTGAGTTTCCTGTTCCTAGTTTTGGCCTTGGCTCACCCATAGCTGCTGTTAGCATTTGAGGAGGGAACCAGCAGATGGGAGATCTTTCTCTCTGTCCCTAGATCTCTGCCTCTCAAATAAATGAATTAAAAACACATTTTGTCCTCTCTCATACTTTGGATAAATTACCTAGTATCATTAACTTGATGGTTTATAATATGAATGCATATTGTTAGCATTGCATACAACAGTAGTTATTTATTTAAGTGCTACTAAGAGCTGAGAAGTGTTTCCTAAAAGAATGTCTTGATTTCAAAGTTCATTTGTTTTCTTTGTAAAAAATCATGGTTTTAGAATGTGTGGTGTCAGGATCAGATTCAAGTGAGTCTTTTTCCATGAACATCTTTCTCTCTCAACAAAGATTTCCTGCTGCCCACGTGTAGGACCTCTGCATCTGTGGAGGCCGATGATAGCACAGAGTGGCACTGTGGGTCCAAGAGACCAAGGAAAACATTTGGAGCCTCCAAGGAGGGACAGAATTGTTGACTTCAAGAAACAAAGAAACAACCCAGCAATTAATTTGCAACAAGTTTCACGTTTGTGATGAGAGACTAAATGGGGGAGATTCTGTTAGGCTGTGCTAATTATACAACACAGCTATGCCATGGGAGTTTTCAGTAGAGGCCGGGGGGTTGTGTCCTCTGTATGTAGCACCAGGCACATAGCTCATGGAAACAACTAAACACATTAAATCTCAGGTCTTTATATAAATATGAGAAACATGAATGTAATAACTCCTTTTGCATGTCCTTTGAGAATCATTCACTAATTTATTTTGAACATTATTTATTTATTGATTTGAGAGGTAAAGTTACAGAGAGGGTGAGACAGAGCGAGAAGCCTTCCATTTGCTGGTTCACTCCCCAGATGGCTGGAGCTGGGTGTATCATTCTTAAGCCAGGAGCCAGGAGCTTTCTTCTGGGTCTCCCACGCATGTGCAGGGGCCCAAGCACTCCGGCCAGTTTCCACAGCTTTCCCAGGTAATAGCAGAGAGCAGGACTGGAAGAGGAGCAGCAGGGATATGAACTGGCGCTCATGTGGGATGCCGGCACTGCAGGCGGCAGCTTAGCCAACTATGCCACAGCACTGGTCCCTTCCCTAACTCTCCCAGGTACAAAATGGAACAACTAATTGGAAGAGAATTTTGTCTACTTGTGTGATACAAGGTTGCACCAAATCGCCTAAGAAATCTGTCTTTAAAAAGTATAATTTACTGCTGGAAAAAATGAACCAATTTAATTTTTTAAAAGTCACCATCAGATATGTATCTGACCAGTACATTGATCTCTTTATATGAATGATATTATCTTCAAAGATATGTTTTTAGTTTTGCATGTAGTATTATGAGTCATCTTGATATCAAAGTTTTCTGTCCTGTAAATTCTGAATCATGAATTGGTAATTTGTTTTATATTTTATTTCAATATTTCTGAAAATGATCAGCCAATGAAAGACTATTGAATTAAACGTTATATGTGGCCACGGAAATAACAATTATTTCCAATGCAACCAACTTGAAATGTGACAGATGGTGTGTGCCCGCCTCTTATAGGCCATTTATGACGGAGGGAGTAGACGGCTGTGCAGCTGCTTAGGAAATGGCTTTGTTTGGAGGGACGGCTCAGGAAACACTAGGGATGTCCGTATGCCTGAGCTTAACTGTCCTACCTACACAGCCACTGCTGCTCTCTTTGACATTCCAGATGCCGGTTAGCACCTGCTTCTCTGGATATCCGGCGGGCCCCTACACTCAGCATCTTCAGAACACATGCTTTCTGATCCCTCCTCTCTCTTCCCAAGTGTCCTTATGTATAGTAAAGATGAGAAAGCGAGGAGGCCCCTGGCCATGAGAACCTGTTGATTCTGCATCCTAGCTGTGTGTTAAAACTCCTCTCCTGTGCCTTGCTCCCTCCACTTCTCTCCCATGGAGTATTCCAGGCGGTCCCTCCGTTACCTCCCAGCCTTCAGCCGCCCGTTTCTCACTGTTTCCTTTATGCTGTTAGCCAGAATTATCGTTCTGAAACACAGGCCTAATCATGATTGCTCAACTCATTTACTGGGTAAAAGGATACTGCGAGAATGCTCTGAAGGTTTTATAAGATCTGGCTTCAAGCTACGTTTCGGGTTTTGCTCGCTTTCTACCCCAGTAACTCCTTTCAGTCCTAAATTTACTTGACTCACCTCCCCTCACTAATTCACCAGACTTTTTAGGTACTGCACGTTCTTCCTGTGTCTCCTCCTATTTTTTCTGTCTCTTCCTTGCAGAGGCTCCTGCTAACTGTGGACTGCCGTGGAGTTCGGCCTTGCCCTCTGCCTGTTTTCCCTCTAATAACTCCCGTGGAGAGAGTTGCTTTGCGCTCAGAGCTCCCACACCACCCCTGTGCTTGCCTGCTTCCCTGACCCGATGCACACAGCCTACAGCTGCGGGCATAACCCTTCCGAGCCAGCATTTTTGACAAGTTATTTTCTTCTTCAAGAAACTGCAGTGATTTTTAAAAACTCTAATTTATATCTATGGGAAAATCTGGTCTTCTTCAATAACTGCAGCAAAGGCCCCCTTTCTTTTTTCTGAATCTTTTTATGAAACAATACTTCTCTCTCTCTCATTTTTAAAAAAATTGTCCTCATCCAAGTTACTCCAGCCCGAATCTTCCCGATCCAGTGTGGTTAATTTTCTTACTGGTCTCTGCCTGGATCATCCCGCCCAATTTTCCACTCACTTTCAGACTTCATCAGTCTCGAGCTGCACATTGGAGTCACTTGTTCCATTAACCTTCATGGACTAACCTCATCTCTCATCACTCACTCTGGAGTGATACAGTGTCTTGTTTTGTTTTTTAAATGCACTTGTATCTCTTCTCATTCTTTAAGTGTATCTCCCTAGCTAGGCTCTGTGTTTGTCAGGATCATGTCATCTATGTCTTTTGTATCTGTATAGCATGTAATACTCAAGAGAGGCAGTGTTAGTTAGTGTCTGCTGAGAGAGCTCCATGAAATGCAGTTAGCACTTGCTCCACGCTTACCACGTGTCGAGTGAGGTCTGATGCATTTTACGTGAGTCATCTCACGCTCAGGTTTCCCAGAAAGCCTGCCTGCACTGTTGCTCTTACTCCTCGGTGTGTAGGGGAGGAAATGCAGCCACAGGGAGCTGAGACAGCTTGTCTCGGGTCACACCGAGACACACTGCAGTGGTGGCTTGGTCTTCAGGGGCTGTGTGAGACACTGCTCTGTTGCCTTCTTCAGGGAGTGCCTTTCCACACTAAAAGCTTTGCCGTTAAACCTACACACTACAAAATGGTAAAACAGGTTCTTTTGGAAAGAACTACTTTCATTAAAGGTTGACTTGTGTTTGAAAGTTGTGATTTTTATACTAACTGGACAAACTGTAAACTTACTGATGCATTTGAGTGGTACTGGTCAAGAGAGAACAACAGATCAATCTGGTAGCAGAATGGAATTCATCCACTTGCCATAATCCCATAGCTCAGGGAAAAGTCTACTTAGTTAATGGAAGGCAGAAAAACTCATTATTTATGTAACAGCGTTTACCACTATCAGGTCATCAGTATATTATGCCATGTTTTGAGAAATACAAGCATCAGAGTCCAATTAATTCCACAATTTCTAGAATTAATCAAATTTTGTTGAGAGGAATGCAGTCCATATTACATTAGCAGACTGGATGCCATTGTGATAGGTCTCCTGTATTTCAGGCCGGTACCCAGCCTGCACCAGTGAATGACGTGTTTACGTGCCTGATGATTCTAGTACTTCTTTGGCCACCTTGAAGGAAATGTAGCAGGAAAAGAGCTTACTTGTGCCCGGTGACTATTTGTAAGATAACTTCCTGAGTGTGCTCTGATGCTTTCTCTGTAAGAGCAGGGAGTTAAGTGGAAAATCCTATGCACAAAGCGGACGTTGTCGTCCTACAGTGAGTCTGAGGAAGAATCTGCTTGGATTCACGCAGCAGCGACTCTGGGGGACGTGAGACGCAGGAAGGAAAACGTGCACCCAGTGTATCTTGTAATTGATTTTTAATGAACAAGCAATAGAACTCCCAGCTTGGAATCGCACCATATTACATCCAATCAAACCCTGTTGACAGTTTTAGGGAGAACTTGCTTCATTTAGCTGGAGGATTACAGCCTCTGTCTAAAAGGGCTCCTGGGACCAAGGACAACAGCACTAATCTAAGCCTTCGGGAGTGATTATGCAATAAGTGATAAGAGCTGAATTTTATAGAACAGGTGATGTGCAAGGGTAGGCACGGAACACAGTGGCAAAATGGGGGCAGAGAAACAGTTTACCTTCTAAGAGGGAGGACGTGGTTGATAAAAGGGTTCACAAATATATCCCAAACTAAAATTTGATACTGCGTTCCCATTCTGACAGAACGGTGAAGTCTGTGTCATTTAATTACTGCTTAAGCTCTGGATTTGTTAGTTCTAGATTTATTTTTTTCTTGGGCTGTTCAATTTTATTCACCTCCTTAACCACTAAGATTTAGTTTCTATTTGTCACTTTATCAAAAATGTTGCAGATGACCATCTGATGCCTAGTTTTCTTCCCCTACCAGAGCCTTAAATTTATTGTTTGGTTCATTGAATTACGTTAAAATAAGCATTTTCCCATCATTTCAATTACATGAAGACTATATTTATTTATTTTGAATGAGAGAGACCATTCATTTTGATAGGTTTATAAGACAGGTCACACATATAAAGTGAGGGCTGAGTTTTGTTTTTGAGACGGTGATGTTTTCATAGTGCTTGAGGTTCTGTGGCTTGCATCCATTGGTGATATTTTTGCCTGCTTAGATTTGTGTATATTGAAGTAACTTTTCAAAGGTTTACTCATAAAGATGTAAAACCAATTAATGGATTCCAATGAGGCTTATCCCAAGACGATATATAACATTAATCGGATCCTCAATAGGATATTCAAGGATGACTTCACCTTGTACACTTAAATGATCTTTATAATCGTGCGTTCTAAGGCTGGCCTTCGAACACTCATTTAGGATGCATAGAATAATAACTCTTTTTTTCCTCCTGGCGTTCTTAACGCCACTAAAGCAAGAGCCGCAGGGCAGAAGCTGCCTGTTCAGAACTACAGAACGCAAGCCGGCGTGCAGCATTTTGTGGTCCGTCACGCATGTCAGGGAAGTGACAGCAATGCCCCAGAGGCTGTGAAACCCACGGAGAAAGCTCCGTACTCCAACACATACAATTTTGGCGCACACTTGGTGACTTCGAGTTGAAAACTCTAAGTTTGACGTTCCTGTCAGTCCATTGACACATACCAAAAGACACAGGCTTGTCACAATGTGTTAAGAGCAGATAATCTGTTACCAATTCATATTTTACCTAGAAAACATCCTTCTTCTTACTTGATGAAAACATTAAAAATGAGCTATATTGTTTGCTGGACCATTCGCTTCTATAGTTAGTGGATCTTTCTTTCTTTCTCTCTCTCTCTCTTTCTTTCTCTCTCTCTCTCTCTCTTTCTCTCTCTTTCTTTCTTTCTTTCTTTCTTTCTTTCTTTCTTTCTTTCTTTCTTTCTTTCTTTCTTTCTTTCGACAAGCAGAGTTAGTGAGAGAGAGAGAGAGAGAAAGATCTTCCTTCCATTGGTTCACTCCCCTAATGGCCGCCACGGCCGGTGCTGCACCGATCCGAAGCCAGGAGCTGGGTGCTTCCTCCCGGTCTCCCATGTGAGTGTAGGGACCTGAGTACTTGGGCCATCCTCCACTGCCTTCCTGGGACACAGCAGAGAGCTGGACTGGAAGAGGAGCAACCAGGACAGAATCTGGCGCCACAACCAGGACTAGAATTCGGGGTGCCGGTGCCGTAGGTGGAGAATTAGCCTAGTGAGCCACGGCGCTGGCCAGTGGATTTTTCAAAAACTGCTTAGAGTCACAGGTTGTTTTAGTCAATTATGGTTTGTCCTCACAAAGGCATACATTACTTTGCATGCGTTAATAATAATGTGATAGATTTGTATGGATTGACATGGAAAAGTTTTGATGATCTATTGCAGAGTGTGAAAACCAGTTGCAAAAGTATACATGGCATGATCTAATTTGCCCCCCCCCACACACCTATTCAAGTGGGTCTGGGATTGAGGAGTTAGAAAACAGGAAGTGGGGATTTAAAATGTCTCTGTATACTTTTCTGTGCTATTACAAATTTATAATTTTTGACTATTTACATTTGGAATAAAAATTATTCAATACAAATATGGGAAATATTAAAGATAATGACTGTTGACCCTGAGCCCACCTCATTTTTAATCATTCAGTGAGCTGGGGAGAGCAGGCTAGCATCCGTGACACCCAAATGCAATGAATGACTAATCCTTGATTAGAATTCAGAATTTCAGCAGATAGAAGTGAGGAAATGGAGAACACAGAGCAGTGTAGATGACTTCAGTGGTTGTGATCACCGAAGGCCATCGGGCATTCAGGACAGCAAGGTGGCGTGGTTAGCTTGGCAGGTATGGTAGAAGTTCTCTTTGTGTTTTACAGCTGACTGGGGTATGGCGACTGCACATCCAGGAAGGTTGTACTAGGGGTATATTCCAAATATTCTTCAGCCGTTTCCCAGATATCGTGCATAATGAAAAGAAAAAGGGGCATGAAGTAGGCATTCTGTTTCAGTAGCTGAGAGAGCGAGCTGAGGGAGGCTATGAGAAAGCAAATGGAGCACGGCAACTTGAACGAGGCATGAGTGCACAGGTCCACCATGATGTTGTAGCAAAGAAATCACAGATGACTCAGCGATGAGTCTTCCATGCTGTGTTTGGTTATCTGGTGAAATGCCAGGAACCAGAATTATGTTGATAACAAGTGACAGAGACAGAGAGAGAGACACTGCTCTGCTCACTTAAGATATATCGGTCCAAGCTGGACTCACAAGACAGGGATAATTTGCATGAGCAGAAGACTGGCGAGAACAGGGTTACTGCTGGTACTGTTCACATCCGTGGCCACGCAGCACAGGCTGGCATAGCGTGCAGCATAGCCAGGCCAGCCTCCACACTCCCTGAGAGAGATCAGCAGGGCCGGGTCAGGAAACTGCTTTGGGAAAAGCATCATGATGCCTTTGACTTGGTGAGATTCCCTGGCTCACAGCAGGAACTGTGGTGGGCATGGTTCTGGTAAGCACGGAAACTACAAACTCAATCAGTGGCTGAATGATTGAGCCTCACTCAGAAGGCGTGAGAGGGGACTCTGAAGGGATGACTACGGAGATTTGCATTTTGAGGATATTGACAGACAACCTGAATGTGCTATGAGGCTTACAGAAAGTGCTTCATGTCAGGGGTAAGAGGTACCTGGCACCTGTGGAAGCTCGAGAGTGAATGGCCGTGTGAAGAGGACCCTTGAAGGTGCTTGGAGGTGATGGCTCGGGACTGAGAGGATGGCAAGTGTGCACAGGTGCATGGCTTCTTCTTGTAGTGGGAACGCGTGTCTCTCTGAGATGGGCATATTAAAGAACTTTTTTTTTTTTTTCTACATTGTGAGCACTGTGAAGTCACCATACGCAGCACATAGGAGGCACTAAATAAAATCAATTTACCCTGAGCAAAAACAAACCGTGCAGGGCTGGCACTGTGGCAAAGCAGGTTAATGGCCCTGGCCTGAAGCACTGGCATCCCATATGGGTGCCAGTGCTAGTTTTGGCTGCTCCGCTTCTGATCCAGCTCTCTGCTATGGCCTTGGAAAGCAGTGGAAGATGGCCCAAGTCCTTGGGCCCCTGCACCAGCGTGGAAGACCCAAAAGAAGCTCCTATCTCCTGGCTCCAGATCGGTGCAGTTCCAGCCATTGCGGCCAATTGGGGAGTGAAACATTGGATGGAAGACCTCTCTCTCTCTCTGCCTCTCCACTCTTTGTATAACTCTGACTTTCAAATGAATAAACAAATCTTTTAAAAACAACAACAGCAAAAAGAAAAAAACAAAAACAACAAAAAGAAACGGTGTTCCTTTATATTCTGCTAGATCATTAACTCTGTGTGCCATCAATTTTGGGGACCCATTACCTCCTTCTTTTATTGTGTTCTTTGGTTTTTATTATTGTCCCCTTGCACTCCAGATCAGCAGCAAGATAATTACGTTACTTATAACGGAAGATTTTAGTAGAGACCGATGACACAGGAGAAGCTTTGCAAAACTGTTTCATAGACCTTTTTGAGAAGCCAAGAGATAAATCCATTCCAAAGCTTGTTGTATAAGCATTCCATTTGTTCATTTAAAAAATACCCAATTTATTTGAAAGAGTGACAGGGGAAGGCGCGCGCACTCACACACACACACACACACACACATACACACACAGATTGAGAGAGAGAGAATCTTACATCTGTTAGTTGACTCCCTAAATGTCTGCAGTAGCAGGGCTGGGCCAGGCTGGGGCCAGGAGCTAGGAACTCCATTCCAGTATCCCATGTGCATGGCAAGGAATGAAGTATTTGAGCCATCACCTGCTGCCTCCCGAGCACATTAGCAGGGTGGTGTTGTGGAAGCAGAGGCAGAACTGGATCCCAGGCTGTCTGACATGAGATGCTCTAAGTGATAGAGAACTTAATCTGCTGTGCCACACTTCTGTTAAGGTTCCATTTGAAATAAACTAGTTGAGAATTTTAAAAAATCATGGGTAGTGATGAGTGTGTTAATATAAGCTACAGAGAACATCTAGTAAAACGTTAACATGGAACTGGTACAAGAGCAAAATGAAGCTTCTATGATTCATACTAAATTTCTCAAGAAGTGGCTAATAAGGTTTAATATTGCACTAATAGGATGCCAGCATTGTGGCCCGGTGGGTGAACCACCAACGTCTCTGACACTGGCATCCCATATGGGCTTCAATTCATGTCCAGCTGCTCTCCACTTCCAATCCAGCCCCCACTAATGTGCTTGGGAAAGCAGTGGAAGATGATCAAGTACTTGGGCTCCTGCTACCTGCATGAGAAACCTGAATGAAGCTCTGGGCTCCTGGCTTTGGCCTGGCCCAGCCCTGGGTCACTGCAGCCATTTGGGGAGTGAATCAGCAGATGGAAACTAATCTCTGTCTCAGTTTCTTCCTATTTCTGTAACTCTGCCTTTCAAATAAATAAGTAAGCTTTTAAAAAACTCTAAAAAAATCACACTAATAGGCTAACTTTTAATTCAGATATGCATAAAACATATTCTCTTTGATTATATAGTTAAAATGTTTTGTAGAGAAAATATATTGATTTTTAAAATTATTTTAATGTCAGTGTCTGTGGCTGTTCAAAATGGGCATGCGATGTTTTTTAACTCCCTGCTCCTCACACAACTTGGAGGAAAACTGCGGAACCTCTTGTCAGGGAAAAGCAGGGACACACAGACACGCACAATTCAGACCCCGATGAAGAAGCGCCTGGAGTCTGTTTCCTTGTTTCTTTTTCCTCTTCATCCTGTCTTCCCTGTCAGCTTCAGACCCATGGGTGCAAAGGTATTACTGAGACAGCCAGGTAAATTCACAACAATAACTCCTTGGTTTTGTTGATACTGCAAGTGTGAGATTTATATGATAAATGATTGCTTCAGAAAGCCATCAATCACAGGGGCTGTGACTCTTTTGTCAAAACAGTGACCACTGCAATTTGCATAACAAAATGGTGGCTGAAGTACTATTGTAGGAACCTGTGTCTTTCTGTACCTGGCCCACTGCTGGGAGCCAGCCCAGACTGACAAGAACAATGTTTACTGCATTACATGTCACTCGATTTAATGGGATTGTTTGAGATCAGCCAGTCTACACGGTGTTCGGTCACAACAGCTGTCTTTTATAGTTCATTCTGTTCCAATCATTTTGCTTCATAGGTTTGCTTTTGCCTATTTTTTAAGCTTCTGATTCCATATGGGTTTATAAAATTTCTAACATTTCATGAGGTGTGTGTGAGAGAGAGAGGGAAGGAGAGAGAGAGTGCACACACATGGAATTAGCTCGGTGTCATCATGCCTGGATTCTGAGTCTAGTTTGAGTTTTACCACTTCTTGATGACACAGAAATATTGTAATTTCAGAATTGTGTGATTTTAAGTACATTGCACAGCTTACCTCTTTTCTTCTCTATTGATGGAGACACAACAGTCTATACAGTTTTATTTATTTATTAATTTTTTTAGTCTATCCAGTTTTGAGATCGTATATAAAATTACTTAATTTATTAATTAAATTGATTACTTAATTTTCCTTAATTTCGAAAGGAAAAGCATTATGAAAGTATTATTATTTTCATTCCTAATTAACAAAATTTTGGAGGGTGTGCATTGTGGTACAATGAGTTAAGCCTCCTGCTGCAGTGCCAACATTGCATATCAGAGTGCCTGTTTGAGTTCTGGCTCATCAGCTTCCAAACCAGCTTCCTGCTAATGGAGCTGAGAAGGCAGAAGATGAGCCCAGGCACTAGCAGCCCTGCCACCCAGGTGGGAGACCCTGAAGGAGTCCCTGCTCCTGGATGCAGCCTGGCCCAGCCCAGTGTTGTAGATATTTGGGGAGTGATTCAGTACATGGAAGATCTCTCTTTCTCTATTTCTCTCCCTTTGTCTCTGTCACTCTGCCTTTCAAACAAAGCAAACTTCCAAAAAGATTACTTAAAGATACATTTCCCTATGCTGTTTCTTAATGTATACATTTAGTTTCCTGTATATTCATACTTAATTGCATATTATGGACATTCAACTTAGGAAATAAAAAAATTTCCCTGGCTCATACCATGTATGCAGTGTTGCTAAGCATTTTTTATGAGTAAGAGTGTGTCGTTGATATTGGATGTGGTAGGCAGAATAATGGCCTCTCAAAGATGTCTGTGTCTATCCTAATCCAAGAGACCTGAGTACATGTTACTTTCCTTAGCAGAATGTATTTATGTTTGTTGTTTTGAAGTCTTATATATTTATTTAGAGAAAGATAAACAGAGCAAGAGAGAGAGAGAGAGAGAGAGAGATCCTACATCTGTTGGTTCACTCCCCAAATACTTGTAGCAGCCAGAGCTGTGCAAGGCTGAAGCCAGAAGCCAGGAACCCTAGCCAGGTCCTCCACGTGGATGGAAGGGACCCAAGTACTTGAGCCATCATCTACTGCCTTCCAGGTGCATTTGCAGGGAGCTGGGTCAAGATGAGCGGAGTAGCTGGGACTTGAACCACTGCTCAGATAAGGGATGCAGGCATCCTAAGCAGCTGTGTATCCTGCCACATCACAACACCTGCCCAAAGCACAGAGATATTTTAAGGATGTGATTCAGGCCAAGACCCTGTCCTGGAATGTTCAGGTGTCCCTAAGCTGTCCACATGTGCATTAAAGTCCAACTTAGTTCAGAAGAGAGGGGACTCTCACAGCAGCAGAATGGTCAGGTGCAGGGTTCCTGATGAGAGTGAGCAAAGAGCCAAAGAACCTGGGCTGCATCTAGATGCTGGGAAAGGCACTGAGACATGTTCCTCCCTCCCACCTGCAGAGGAGATGGCAGCTCTGCTGACGTCTGTGAGAACTCTACAATAATAAATTTGTGTTGTTTTGAGCCACGAAATGTGATATAATTTGCCATGGCAGGGATGGAAAAGTCACACACTGGCCAATCTTGGGAAAATCAGACCAAATGGGGGGGCCTTTTTAAACTTGTATGTCTTACATGATAAAGTTGTATTATAATATATAGAGTTTTGCAATTTTAATTGCTAATAATAATTCTCTCTAAGCATATAGAATTCTGTTTTGGTGTCAAGATGGCTAACTGACCCTAGATGTTCAACTCCTAACCATTCTGAGGTCTAATTGAAACGAAGCATATAAGCAAACATCCCTGAGTTCATGAAAACAAAGGCAAATACTAACTCTAAGAAAAAACTGAATTATGCACATAAAGAGAAATTGAATACATGGATGCTACTTAGAATAGCAGACAACAGTAATTAACCTCACAAAAATGTAATAATTAGTTTCATTTATATTATGTTCAATTTAGTTAAATTCATAATGCAGAGAAAAGAGTTTTTGCTACAGAAAAATGCTAATTCATGGAGGTGGAAATGTTGGGCTGCCTTTAATGATAATATGCTAATTTTTTGAGGAAGCCTACAGAAAGTAGGAATGTCAGGGGCATAGCATTTGGATACATATAAATATATGTGTTCAGGTGACACCTCATGTTGTTTTCAGAGTATATCAGGTAACACAGACAGTTGTAGTAAAGAGCTGTAGAGTACCTGCCATGCACTCTCATCCAGCTGCTCAGCCCATTACTGCTTTTACTGGGTATCTCTTTAAGAAATGTGTGCCTTAGTTCAACAGCTTTACTTGTGGATTTCTGTTACACTTAGTGAGGATTGCACCTGTCGTTTGCACAGTACTTCTCAGTGGGTTCCTGGACTAGATCCACTCTTGCCAGTGTTGCGCCTTATCAGTGGAATGTTGTGAACTCACTGGTCTTTCACAGTGTTCCACTTCTCAGGGCAGGATCCTCAGTGTGGCAGAAACTTGGGAAACATTTCATCTTGTAGTCAAGGCTCCCCTCTTTGCTGGAGATTTAAACATTGTAGGAATTGGTCAGCAGCTTGCACGTGAGGCTGTGCGAGCCAGCAGCCTAGGGAGGTTGCAGTAGGGTGTGTGAAGCATCCTGCCCTAGCCAACCACAAAGGACTGAGAATCAGCTCTGAGTGGGGCGGGAGGAAGCCAGTGGAGGGAGGCACTACGAGAGGAGAGTATTCCAAGGATGGAGAGGTCAGCGGTGCTCAGTCTGAAAGGAGAGCTGAGCTGTGGCTGTTTCTTCACAAGGTGGATATTACATCCGACCTCAGCAGAAGCAGTTTCCCTGGGGGTCCTGTAGCCAGTTGCCCATCGGAGTACGTGGAGTGCGTGAGTGAGGAGACAGTTGGCAAGCTTCCTTGTGAAATGTCAGTCTGACCTCTTTTCTTCCAAGTCTAGGTTGCGGAAGTAAACTTAACCAGTTGGTTAGTGTTGAAAAAACACACTCTCAAAATCAGGACTGTTTGTTTTTATGTGCAGATATAAGTTCATTTTAATTTCCAAATAGGTATTAAATGTTTGTTGAGTATGGGTTAGTCTCCTAGACCCTGTGGGAAATGCAGACTAGAATGGACTTATTCTGGAATATAACTGTAACCCACAAGAATCACTAAGATACCTCCTAAGAGTCAATGCTGTAGCAACAGTAGGAAGCTACCTACTTTGCTAGTCTGAACTTCACTGCCTGGACCTCCAAGTACTCAGATGGCTGATGAGGAAAGAGAGCAGGGATCTTCTCTTTTCTGTGGCTGCCTCATGTTTGTTGGAGCTGAAGAGAAATGTAACGTGTATAAATTGCCTGCTGTATGTCAGGTAGAAAATGTATTGCTTTTTGAGCAGTTTAAATTCATCTGTATAACACATTGAGCAGTTATCTCGAAGTCTCCCTGTTTTGCCAGTGAGGAAGCCATAGCTGGATGTAAAATAGCTACAATTGCGGCCAGAATAGAACATGGTGGGAGCTTCGCTTGCAAGTGGAGAGGCACTCACTCTCCCTGGAGCCCTGAGCCCTGGGAGAGCGGGGGCTCGGAGCCCATTGGGAGAGCGGGGACTCGGAGCCCGTTGGGAGAGCGGGGGCTCGCAGCCCATTGGGAGAGCGGGGGCTCGCAGCCCGTTGGCAGAGCGGGGGCTCGCAGCCCGTTGGGAGAGCGGGGGCTCGGAGCCCGTTGGGAGAGCGGGGGCTCGGAGCCCGTTGGGAGAGCGGGGGCTCGGAGCCCGTTGGGAGAGCGGGGGCTCGGAGCCCGTTGGGAGAGCGGGGCTCGCAGCCCGTTGGGAGAGCGGGGGCTCGCAGCCCATTGGGAGGGGCTCGCAGCCCATTGGCAGAGCAGGGCTCGGAGCCCGTTGGGAGAGCGGGGGCTCGGAGCCCGTAGCTCACAGCCGCAGTCACTGCAGAATATCCCCATAGCAGTCCAGGACGTGGGGTGCAGCAGCAGTTCACCAACACGTAGAAATAATTCAGCCAAGTTTCTGTGTATTAACAAGGGCAGTGGCTGGCGCTGTGGCTCACTAGGCTAATCCTCCGCCTTGTGGCGCTGGCACACCGGGTTCTAGTCCCGGTCGGGGCGCCGGATTCTGTCCGGGTTGCCCCTCTTGTAGGCCAGCTCTCTGCTGAGGCCAGGGAGTGCAGTGGAGGATGGCCCAAGTGCTTGGGCCCTGCACCCCATGGGAGACCAGGAGAAGCACCTGGCTCCTGCTATTGGATCAGCGCGGTGCGCCAGTCGCAGTGCGCCAGCCGCGGCAGCCATTGGAGGGTGAACCAACGGCAAAGGAAGACCTTTCTCTCTGTCTCTCCCTCTCACTGTCCACTCTGCCTGTCAAAAATTAAAAAAATAATAATGAAAAAAAAAAAAAAAAAACAAGGGCAGTGAATGTCTGTATGTGCTATTGTGTTGTCAGTCATTTAGGATAATTTTGTAGTTGTGTCTTTTAAGAGTAAAATATTTAAATTAGCAGACATCTATGTTACCTTCTGTCTCTGTGTTAGAGACAATCAATGAACCCTAATTAGAGTTTTGGGAAATCGGTTATTACATTTAGGAGAAGTCAGTGAGTCTATCTTTTCTCCCACTTTATAAATTAGTTCTTTATTGAATGTTTCAAAGAATATGTAAGAACTTAACAGTTTAATCTGGTCAACATTTCTGATGAGCACGCATTAGAGTCCACTGCTATAATGGTAGACTTCCCTGTTACAATTCAGTAACATTGCTAACTTTTACATTCTCTGTCCGTACTATCCCCCGAATCACTTTATCTTGTTTCTCTTGGTGGCTCATATTCTTGGTGCACAAATGACATCTAACATGATTTTAGGGTGGAGTATGTCTTTTAAATGACATTAACCAAATGTACAGGCCACAGCACAGACACAGCTACGTATTCACACCTACAGAGTTGTTATTTTTAAAAGTTGCATCGATACCAACATTTTCTTTTGATTTCCTCTGTTATGACGTGTGGCATAGGAACAGAAAAAAAGTGCTAAAGGTTTTCATTGTGGTTCATGACTGCTGAGTCTGCTGCCTTACTCTTTCCTAACACAAATCTTGCACACTTTTTTTAAAAAAACGATGTGTTTATTTGGAAATAGAGAGAGAGAGAGAGAGAGAGAGAGATAGCGAGAGAGAGGGAGAGAGCACAAAAGAGATTTTCCATCTGCTGGTTCACTCCCCAAATAGCTGCGACGCCTTCTCTGAGCCAGGCTGGAGGCAGGAACCAGGAGACCATCAGGTCTGCCACGTGGTTGGCAGTGTCCCAAGTACTCGAACCATCCTCTACTTCTGCAGGCATATTGGCAGGGAGCTGGAGTGGTAGCAAAGCAGCCAAATTCAAACCAATGCTCCAGTACTGGACACCAGTGTCTCAAGCAGTGGGTTAATCTGCTGTACAGCAATGCTAGCCCAAAATTCTTGAATCCTTGTGGAACTAGACAAATGCCTCTGATCCTGTAAAGATGTGTACACGTATTTAAAGACATTGTGCTGTAAGATGCAGGGCATTTATTTGACTGGGTTGCTGACGTGGATGACGTGAAACAGGGCTTCTTCAGCCTGGGCCTTGGAGTCAGCCTGCACCAGCTGTGAGAGATCACAAGACTGTAAGATCAGAATAACATTGCTGCACAATTCATTGCTGGGGGCTAGGGAGGTAAACAAATGTTTTGTCCAAGCTCCTGACACTGAATAAGTCCCCAGTGGAGATTTCCTCTAAATATTGGCTAAGAGATACCCTGACTGGAGCATCTTGTCGCTCCCCCTCTTCGTGGAGGAACGACACAGGACCCTGCGCTGTTCTTTCGTCTGCTCGGCCCTCCCCGGGTTTGCTGCTGGTTCTTCCCGGGTTGGCTACTGTCCCTTCCACCTCCGTGGAAGGGCGGTTCCCCCTGGCCACTTTCCCCACTTCCGCAGGGGAGCAGCACACCGCCGGCTGGCTCTCTCGGGGGCTGCACAGGTGTTCCCCTTAGATGTTCGCCTTAGATGTTCCCCTTAGATGTTCCCGGTGCATGCCGTCTCTCTCCTCCTTTATAGTCATCCTCTGCCAATCCCAACTCGGCTGCCCACACACCGAGTACGCTGCTCTCCTCCAATCAGGAGCAGGTCCTGCTGTTTATTGGCTGAACTGGAGGCAGCTGTGTAGAAGCTGTTTTCTCCTCTCCCAGCGCCATATTGTGGGAGAGCAGATGCATAGAATAAGTCTTAATTCCAGTAACTTAGTCTAGTCCGGGTTGCTCCCCACAGATCCCCCTTTCTTTTTATTTTTTGGCGTTGATACGCGCCTGTCTTCGGTGTCCCGCGGCACACACTCTGCTCTACTTGCTAGAGTTGCCACAGGTGCTTACAAGTCCTATCAATCAGGCAAACCGAATCCGGGTCCTCTCTTCGCCATGTTGTGAGGAGGTTTTTAGGCGCTGATGCGTGCCTGTCTTCGGTGACCTGCGGCTCATACTCTGGTCGAGCTGCCTGCTGGTGCTTACCGCCTTACTAATCAGGCAGACCGAATCCAAGCCTTCTCATTGCCATACTGTGGGGAGGCCTACTGGTGTTGATTCGTGCCTATCTTCGGTGACCTGCAGCTCATACTCTGGTCGAGCTGCCTGCTGGTGCTTACCGCCTTACTAATCAGGCAGACCGAATCCAAGCTCTCTCATTGCTGTGTTGTTGGGAGGCCTTATTTTTCTGTTTCTCTATCTCCGGGCATTCCTATTTCTCCTATTTTACTTCTATCTACCAGCATTCCTATTTCTCTCATTTTACTTCTAAAACTTCTGTTTCTCTTATCCCTGTGGCTTCCCGGCGCCCGCCCCGAGGCTGCTTCTCGGCGGCTTCCCGGCTGAGCTGCTTCAGCCCGCGCCTCTCTCATCTGCGCGGCTCGGCTCTGCGCGCACACTCCGTGGTCTCGCACTAGCCCAGCGTTCCCTATCTACTTGTGCCCCGCACGCTCTCTCTGTGCACGGCAGCCTCCGCGAGTCACACAGCGTAGCTTACGTCTCCGCCACTAGCATTCAATCTAAGTTCCCCGGGCTAGCCTGGCGAATTCAACCTAGCTCACGTTTCCGCCCCACGATCTGGCTTACGTTTCCGCTTCTGGTTTCAACTCTTCTCCCCCCATTCCCGGGCTAACTTGAGAATCCCAAAGTGGCTTTCGTTTCCGCCTCGGCCTGCCCCCCGCGGCTTCAATTTCCCTAACATTTTTCTCTACCCGGTATATTTCCCCAAGCTTTCTTCCAACAATATTCCTCCCTCATTTCTCCTGGCTTCTCCCCACAGTCCGTATCTGAGTCTGTTTGTTCTAGCTTTCGCTTTCGCTTTCGACCTTAGAGATTTCTCCCAGCTTCCCCCCGTAGTCCGTATCTGAGTCTATGCCTAGGCTTTCAGTAGCTTCTTCCGGCACCTTTTTCGTCCGGCTTTTCCCTAGGCTGTTTGCTAGTCTCTCTCTCCGAAATTTTCCCATTTCTTCCCGTTTCTTCCCTCCTAAGTTTCATATCCGTCCTAGGTTTCCTATCTGAGTCACGGCACCATTATGGCGCTCCCCCTCTTCGTGGAGGAACGACACAGGACCCTGCGCTGTTCTTTCGTCTGCTCGGCCCTCCCCGGGTTTGCTGCTGGTTCTTCCCGGGTTGGCTACTGTCCCTTCCACCTCCGTGGAAGGGCGGTTCCCCCTGGCCACTTTCCCCACTTCCGCAGGGGAGCAGCACACCGCCGGCCGGCTCTCTCGGGGGCTGCACAGGTGTTCCCCTTAGATGTTCGCCTTAGATGTTCCCTTTAGATGTTCCTGGTGCATGCCGTCTCTCTCCTCCTTTATAGTCCTCCTCTGCCAATCCCAACTCGGCTGCCCACACGCCGAGTACGCTGCTCTCCTCCAATCAGGAGCAGGTCCTGCTGTTTATTGGCTGAACTGGAGGCAGCTGTGTAGAAGCTGTTTTCTCCTCTCCCAGCGCCATATTGTGGGAGAGCAGATGCATAGAATAAGTCTTAATTCCAGTAACTTAGTCTAGTCCGGGTTGCTCCCCACACATCTAACATGGATCTTTAAAATACTTTCAGATGAGAAGAATGGGTTCTAGTTTGTAGTTATTATACTTTTAACATAACAATTCCTTTAAATAGCGCAGTGCTTGAGTGAGATGTACACGCATGTATGAGTACATTTGCCAAAAAAGTAGAATTTGATCATAAGCTGGTTTCAAAACATTTGACTCTTTGGGAAGTACACACAGCTAGTGGAAACTTTCCACAGCTTTTCAGTCTTAGTGGTGACGGACTTTCTGGTCAGGACGGCCTGTGCAGTTTTTATAAAGGAATCTGTGATTTTGCAATATGTGTGACTTTTTTTTTGGTACTTTGCCATACTTCATGTATTTAACATAGACACTTGCAGATGGTTTGTGCAGTGTTTTTCTGTTTCCAAAAACACATGTACTTGTATAACTATATAAATAAATGTATTGTAGAAAAATTGCATACAAACAGAATCATGAATTGAATAAGTATACATTCTAATAAATTGTTTTAACGAGAAAATTTCTGCAACCTGGGGGAAAGCTCTCACCGGGGGCATTCCATGTGGTTACCCTTCCTAACCCCATTCCTTCCTCACCCCATCTTCCCACAACAAAGGCAAGATGCTGTCTTCATTTTTGTAGTAGGCTTGTCTGTGCTTGTTTATTACATATTGCAACCTGAAAATGTATCCCTGAAGGGTGTGCATTTGCCCACTGTGAAACTTCACTCTGAATATTTTACTGGAACACGTGCGGATGGAAGTTGATGGGATTCTTTCTCCTCGTATGTGTGTCAGTCTGGGCTTTAGCTCAGGTGCACGCCAACCCACCCTCTAACCAAACTGATGCACAGTGGTTAGGAGCACAGGCCCTGGAGTTGGAAGACATGGGCTCCAAGGCGGGTCCTGCCCTCGTGACCTTGAGAAAGTCATTCGATTTCTCTGTAGCTCAGGTCCTCAACTGTAAAATAGGGGTAATAACAGCATTGGCTCATAGGACGACTAATTTAATTGACTTTGTAAACGGCTTTTGTTTGTCAAGTAAATATATAAACAGCTGCAAACCTTGTTGTCAGCAGTAAGTAGGTTTATTCGTCCGATGCATCCCTGCATCTGAAATCCCTGAAAGTTAATAGTCTGAAAGCTAAATATTTTTGAAGAAAGGATATTTTCAAATCTTTAAAAGTAATGAGGGTGCAGTTAAGGTATTCCTATGCATGCTGTTATCTTGAACCATCAACAGTAACACCCATAGCTAGGCTTCTGCCACAGAAGGCTTGCATCATTGCCTTTGGCTGGGCATAGATTGTGCAAATCTGTGCCATTCTCCTGCCCTGTTTGTTCTGCACACAGCTGAGATGAGTAAACAGAAGAGCATTTATAAGAAGTGGATGCGTTCCTGGCTGCAGAACACGTGTCCTATTCAGCATGAGATAGATTCTGAATGTCTGAGTGCCTTATTCTGAAAACAACGCCTACCTTTTGAAGGTCATGACTTTTAAGATGTTTCGTGTGAAGAATATGATCAGCATTGCCGATAGTTCCAATTATAAACAGCACGCGGGTATAAGCGACAGAGCAAGGTGGATCGGGGATGCGAAGTCTGCTGCGTCAGTTTGCTGGGGCTGCTGCCACAGCGTCCCACTGTGTGGCTCTCCTAGCAGCAGTTCATTTACTCTTGGTTTTGGTTACTCCTGAAGCCTGTCCCCGGCTGTCAAATGGGCATCTTCTGGCCGTGTCTTCTTCTGGGTGTGTTTGTGTGCTAATCTCCCCTCCTTAGGAGAACGCTGATTGTGTGGGCAAGGGCCCTTCCTGATCTCGTTTTAGCTGATGTCGCTTTGTAAAGGCCTTGTCTCCCAGTGCAGTCTCATTCAGAGGCCCCGTGGCTGAGGACCTCAGCATAGGTGTTCTGGCGGGACATCATTCAAGTGATAGCACCTGGAAATCAGCATAGACAGTTTCTAATTCTGTCTCCCAATACTGGTAGACATTTTCATGATGCTACAAAAGTGTAATTTGGTGCTCTCTATATTTTCTTATTTTCTGTATATCCAGAAGAAGTGGTTATGTGAATGTGTGATAAGTAAGGGTTTTTCTGATGATTCATGTATTTATTTAAAAGGCAGAGTGACAGAGAGAAGAAGACAGGCAGAAATCTTCAACTGCTGGTTCACTCCCCAAATGGCTGTAATGTCTTGGGACAGGCTGAAGCCAGGAACCAAGAACTCTCTCTAGGTATCCAAAATGGGTGTCAGGGGTACAAGTACTTGGGCCATGTTCTACTGCGTTCCCAAGCACACTAGCAGGGAGCTGGATCAGAAGCAGAGCAGCTGGGGCTAGAATCAGCACTCTAGTATGGGATACCGGCATTTCAAGTGACAGCTGACCTGCCGCAGCACAGTGCCAGGCCTATTGGTAAAGGTTTAACTTCTTGATTTATAATCACTTATTTCTTAAAACCTTGTATTTGTTCCAACAGGGAGTTACCTTGATTTTCAAAATTCAAACTGATAGTTTCTGTCTTAAAAACTGAGACTGTTTCCTGGTTCAAGTATTCTTTCTAATCTAGCAAGCCAGCTCTGATGCATGTGCGTGTGAATAAAGCTAAAATATAATTAAATGTCTTAATATCATTTGGCTAACGTTCTTGTGCAGATAATAAGAATCAACTTAGTAAGGAGAAACGGTGTTAATTGATTTAGCTGAATTTGAAGCTGTGAGCTCTTGCGCTGCTTAGCACGGCCAATTCTATGAGATCAGTAACTTGCATGATTTCACATGTCACAAAAGCTCACTATTCTGCAAGCATTTTTTCTGGTATTGTATATTGACATCTGAAAGAAGGTTCTCGGGCAGGTAACAATATGAGCAAGTCTTCTGGCTATAATATCCCATTTTGGAGAATATCTTTAGTTTAAATGTTGCAGTCAGAGTGAAGCCAAAACAGCAAGTGCTCATGGCAGAAATTGAAACTGAATTGCTTAAAATAAATCAGAGGAGGTGAGACTTTATTTCTGCTCTCTTGAATTCATTGACTGGGCCTGAGAATTAAGTGGACATAAGACAGATCAAGAGGAGAAAAGCATACAGATTTTATTTTGCCTGGTAATCACCACAAGAAAATGAAAACCCAAAGAAGTGGCAAAGCCCAAATATTTGTACAGTGTAGTAGATTGAACTAAGCAGGTGGCTAGTGTGCAAAAATAACTAAAATGTATGCAGAAGCTAAGAAAGAGAAAAGTTATTTATAAAGGTATATTTGTAAAGATATTTCCCAGTTACAACTACCAGTCTCTGGCCACAAGAATGTTTCTTTTCTGTTGGTACAGGTAGAAAAAGAGGGAGGTCAGAGTGTATCCCTATTGTATCTGTCTTTTTCAAGCACATTTAGCTCAAAATAATTCTCATGCCGAAGTGGCATCTTTTGGGTGGTGTTCAGTATCTTCAGTGTGAGAGGCAATGTAGCTCTGGGTGGGGTTGCTTGGGCAGCACCCCTGAAATGAGAGGTTCGTCGGCAGGAAGCACCCTAGAAGGAGTAAGGAGAGTGGGTTGGGCAGATGGAGAGGAGAGGTTCATAGTCAGGAAAGGTGGCAACAGGAGGAGCTATGAGGCTGGCCTGTCTCCTTCGAGCTCCTTGGTTCCATGCAATGGCGTGGTGCTTTCATGCCCCAGAATCAGCAAGTTGCTAGCTGTGGGCTGTCCCCAGGGAAGCGGTGTAGCCTCCAGTTAGCTCATTTTTTTTGGCTGGAGAATTAGTAGGGGCAGGAGTAACTGGCAGCCTGTGGAAACCAATGCTTTCTCTGGGGAAATTGTTCATTCCTGTAAAGTATCATAGAGACCCCCTGAAGCATCTTCTGCAGTGTTAGAAGGCAAGAAGTGCATGTTGTTCATCACTAGTAGGCACTGGGCTATTCAAACAGTATTGGTGAAGGCTGACAGACCGTATCCGTGGAAGAACATACACATTATTTATGAGGATTTCATCTCCTCAAATGTATTTAGCACTGAAACAGTTACTTAACTCAAAATTTCTAAGTATCTTAAATGATTAATAACTTTACTAAACCTGTTTCTTTAAGGTAAACAAGAAAGTGATGTGAGAAAGAACATTTTAATTTAGTCAGAAGGATGGAAAGAGAGAACGGAATGGATGCTATAAAGGAGAAAGGTGCTCACAGAGGCAGAGAGAGGTCAGCAGCATCACTTGCTGAGGGATGGTCAGCTAGGACAAGGACTGGGAAACACACCAGACTCCCAACCACGTGGCCCAGGTTCATTGTGAGAACGGAACTGAAGACAGGCAGAGCTTACTGCTGGGAAAGAAGTGAGAATGAAACACAGAGCAGGAAGTGCATTTGGCTATTTGAGCAAGTGTCCATGCTCCTCAGGAGGAGCTTGTCAAGAGGAAGTGGAAAGAGTAGGGGGCCAGGAGCAGCATCCCCCCACCACACACACACACAAGGAGGTACAAAAGTGTGAGCTCTGCGAGGAAGACACAGTGCATCCATTGAAGAAGGCACAGTAGACAAGTCAAGAAGACACAGTGCATAGAACTCAAGAAGAGACCACATATCAGCTCAAGACAGGGAGGACCGCTGACGAAGGCACAGTGTAGACAGCTGAAGAAGGCAGTGTACACAGCTCGAGCAGCTCTTGGTTACCTGAGGGAGCTCTTACTCTAATTTAAAGGAAGAAAAAAAATGGCACACTCGGTTACTATTAGTTGATAAAATTAAGAAAGTTTATTTGGTTGAAGTAACAGAATGTTAAGTATATAACATCAAAACCAAAAGCCTCAGTTTCTTTTAGAATTTAGCAATTTTCCTGCACATGATGAAAGCAAAAGCATTTAAAAGATGTAATACACTCAGGCAGGGCGGGGATGTGTGCATCACAGCTCCTCAAACCTTGATCTGCAGTCTTAGCACTATACTGAATATTATTTTCATTCATTTATTCAGTTTTCATTCAGCATATTAGAGGTAATCTCAGATACGTAGATCCTTACTTAAGTAATGTATATAGGAGCAAAAATGTTTTTAAAACGTCCAACCATTGGGGGATTCATTCTACTGAAGAGAGACAAAATAAGTAAAATTTATAGTATGATAATTGGTATTTGGTGTTATGTAGGGAGTGCCAAGACTTAGGGTCAGGAAGACCTATAATTCTAAGCAGCTGGGATAAGGGAATATCTGAGAAGAGAATATCCGAGAAAGACCTAAGCAAGGTGGGGGTGTAAGATCGTCTGCTTGAAGCAAGGGCACTGCAGAGCACAGGGTGGTGTTTTAAATGGAAAGACCCCAAGGTGAATTTGTGGCTGAAATATCTGATAAACAGCAAGGGGCTTCTGGGCTGGAAACAACTGGGTTTCAGAGTGAAGAGTGGGAGATGAGGTTGGAGAGGCGACGGGAAGCTGGAGCGGCGTTAGAGTACAGCTCATGTCCAGTAGGTGGGTGCTGCTCACCCTCCAAAGTGTGTGATGCTGGCTTAGGTTTGGGTTGTTCCAAGCTTTTGCTGTGCATACTCCCTGTTAGAGCTGTAGAATGTCATCTTCACATTGGCGCTGTAAGCAGTGGAGTAGCATGATCTGACGTGTTTAACAGAATTGCGCTCACTGACACGTAGGGAAGACACCGCAAGGGTCAATAGGAAAAGCAAAGAAATCAGTTACGAGTTTATTGCAGTCATCCAGGCTAAAGAGGCCTGTGGGCATTAGCAGTCCCCTTCTGGGTGTATGTCTCAGGTAGAGGCAACAGGAACTGCTGACAGGGTGTGGGAGTGCAAGAAAGTAATGAGTCACAGACCCCTCTGAGGCACTGTCCTGAGCCACTGGACAAAGGAAGCTGCCATTAACCGAGGTGAGAACACCAGCAGGAAAGTAGGTCTGAAGGAAGTGACCAGGAGCGTGGACCTGCTAAATTTGGGATGCATTAGTCATCCAACTGAGTTTGTAATTACCAGGCTAGAGTTTCAGGGGATGTATGAGACGGCAGATTAAAATGTTGAGTCATCAGTCGTAGATGGCATTTGAAGCTAGGAAACTGTTTGAAATCACAAAGGGAGCTGTTGGTGCAGGTAGAAGACACAATGTCCAGAGAACTCTAAAATTAGGAGGTGGAAGAGAAGAGGAGGAGGCTGCTGGGAGGAATGGTGAGAGAATGCGGAGAGAAGCCACGGGAGATGTGCAGTGAAGCCCAGCAAGCGTACTTTACACAGAGGGCCGTGCTCAGCTGCCCAGTGCTGAGGCTGCAGCATTGACAGGTGCCTTGAGCACTGTTTTTTATGCCAAGGCATTCACTGTTTATTCCCTTATGGCTGTATAAAAACCAGGCCCGCATAAGCTCCCTCCCATGACGCAGAAATTTTTGCATTTTCAGCCTTTTCGTTCAGCTTGTGTAATTTCATTGATTTGTTTCAAAACTCGACACAAATCCCAGAGAGCATCAACAGTCATTGAGTGCTGACTTGACCTTCAGATTGAAAGTTGCAGATCCTCAGAATCCAAAGAGCAGTGTTGTCCCCTTCATTTCTGTTCAACTCAGTTCTGCCCAGTGATGACCAGGAAATAAGGCATGACAAAAGCCAAGCCCTTTGAAAGTCCACCACTCACATCTTAACATTTTCAGGAAGTTCTCCTTTGGAACTAATTTCACTTATCTTTTATATCCAAAAGTAAGTGCTCATTCTTGTATAAAGAATCAAAATAGCACAATTCCCTTTTTCTTTTTTTTAGATATTTATTTAATTATTTATTTGAGAGGCAGAGTTACAGAGAGGCAGAGGCAAAGAAATCTTCCATCTGTTGGTTAATGCCCCAAATGGCCGCAAAGGCCAGAGCTGGGCTGATTCGAAGCCAGGAGGCAGGCTGGTCTCCCACGTGGATGCAGAGACCCAACCACTTGGCCATCTTCTACTGCTTTCCCAGGCCATAGCAGAGAGTTGGATTGGAAGTGGGGCAGCTGGATCTTGAACTGGTGCCCATATGGGATGCCGGCACTGCAGGCGGCAGGTTTACCCACTGTGCCATGACACCAGCCCTGCACATTTTTCTTTGGAAAATTTTTCTTCAGAAAATTTTCTTTCAGAAGTTCTTTTTTCTTTGGAGAAGTAGGGCAAGTGGTAGATATAGGCTAAATCAGTAGAACTCTGCAATTTGTAAACCATTTGAATATATCAGCATTCAACAATAAGCCATTACCAACCAAAAGATTCTGTCTCCTGTTAGGTGGTTGCCTCCCCCTATTCATTATCAGGCTTCTCTTGGTCAGTCACCGTAGGCAGGGGCTGCTTTCCAACGGCCATCAGTAGAATGTCATCTAAACTGTGTGGTAGGGGCTGACACTGTGGTGCAGTGGGTTAAAGCCCTGGCCTGAGGCGCCAGCATCCCATATGGGCGCGGGGTCAAGTCCCGGCTGCTCCTCTTCCAATCTTGCTCTCTGCTATGGCCTGGGAAAGCAGTAGAGGATGGCCCAAGTCCTTGGGCCCCTGCACCTGTGTGGGAGACCTGGAAGAAGCTCCTGGCTTCTGGCTTCAGATTGGCACAGCTCTAGCCGTTGCAGCTCTCTGGGGAGTGAACCATCAGATGGAAGACCTCTGTCTCTGTCTCTGCCTCTCTCTGTAACTCTTTCAAATAAATAACAATAAATCTTTAAAAAAATAAATAAATAAACCGTGGGGTAGGTTCTGCACTGGCATGGCTGAGAGGCGATGTCTGGCCTGCAGGGTAGGCAGAGCTAGAATTTCATCTGAAATGCTAGTGGGGCGAGCAGGCTGCCCTCTGGGAACTCTGCCCACTGAACAGCTGAGGAGCATCCTACGTGACTATAATCCGGAGTGCAGCTTGGGGAGCTCCCTTTTCTGAGGACAGAAGATAAAGGATGAAGGGAGAAAGCATTGTATCCGAAAGCTTCGGAAGGAACTAATAAGCCCTGCATGATTCCACGTATTCTCTTGCTCTGTTCAACCTAATAAGTTACAAGATATGCCCAGAGGTACAATCAGGGCACCCTTATATTAAAAAAACCATGATGTGTATGGTGTGGTGAGTCTCTGGCTTGAGTCTAAGACATGAACAAGGCAAGCTCAGTGTGCTAAATACATTGTGTTGGTCCACAGTGGGCTCTGTGCTGAGTATTCTCCCACACAGACTTAATAATACTTTAAGCACTGCAGATCACCCTGTACAGCAAGATTTATTGCTGAACAGCCTTTTTCTATACTTTATAGAACATGCTGTTTGCTGTTTTCCATTCATAAATCTTCCGGGTCTTCCATGAGGACATCTGTGTCTCCCCTTTACGGTAGGGGTGGGCACTGTTACTCCTCACCGTCTCAGCCACCTTAAAGTGTAGGACGGGAGGGTTTCATAAAGCTAGAACACGCTTCTATTTTTGTGAAAATACACGATATCACAGAATTAAAAACATTTTTAAAATCCTTAACTGCAGCCTCCTGCCTGTACTGTTCTCAGGAGAGCGTGGTGTACAAAGCAGAGCTCCAGATTATTTATGCAGCCTGGCTACAGAGTTCACAGTAAGCCTAGAGCTAGAGCAAGAATTTAAAGATACAGGACAAGAGCTTCATCTTAGGTAAATCTATGGAAAGAAATTCCCATGGCGTTATGTAGGTTGAGATTCTGGCTGCTCGCCGTGATGTTCAAACAGCTAAAGAACACTTACATTATAATATCTTTTTAATTCTGTGCTATGCGTCTGCCTATTTCCATAAAAAGTACTGGCACGGAAATTAATCAGTGGCACTGGATCCATCTTGCCGCCAATGGAACAGTCACCCTGACACTTTGCTGTGCAGGCTTTCTGTCGGAGCCCTTCTGCAGTCCATCACTTCCCTTCATTAAATCCCCGCGAAAGCAGAGGCCATCACAGAAAGTGCAGTAATGCATACCAAGTGGGCCCAGACACTCGCGTAGCTCCGTGTGAATTTATTCTCAGCAACTTGCAAGTCTTGCTCTGACATAAGCTTATCTTTTATGTTCTGGTTCCCTCTTAGGAGTGTGTCTTGTCTCAGGTCATATGAACGTTGACCTTGTAGGATCACAGAGACAAGGTGTTTTGATTCCTTCAGTTGACCGTTTACTTGCATGTTCGCAACATGTCACGCACTGCTAGCTGTGAGAATGCAAAGCCCCCAGACATGGCGCCTGCTTTCCCACCAGGAATGCTTCTGAGACACGGTTTATCAGGAGCTCCCCTTACCTTCAGACTAGCAACTCCACCTGTAGACAAAGGAGCATTTGAAGAATAACTAAATAGTACAGTTCACACACATGTATAGTAACACACAAACTACTATATTTAGACTGCATATATATATATATATATTAGATAGAACACATGCTTAGGTACAAGTTGAGATTAGAAAATTCAAAGGTTACTCAATTTTATTAAAATATTTATATATTTTAACAATGTACAGAGAACAGATCTCATGTAGTTCATGGGTACAATTCTAGGAATAGAATGATACTTCCCTCCCTCCCTCCCTCCCTCCCTCCCTCCCTTCCTTCCTTTTTTTATTCTCCTTCTTTCTTTCTTTTTACAGCATCATATTTTAACTTACTTTATAGTCATAGGCTCACTGCCCCACCAAATAGAGAGTGTGATAAGTAAAAAGTGGAAAGACCACTGTTCAGCAGGGATTTAGGCAAGGGCTATGAACAATGTGGGTAGCACTTTATCACTATGTTTTTCCTTAAAATTGGTGAATGTTAAAAGTGCAACTTTGAGAGTCAGGATTTTTTGATGTTTAAAAGGGTCTCACCTATCGAGGAGTTGTTTGAATGCACCGTTACACAAACTTAGGTCTGTTGTTTAAAGGTACTATAGCCATAGCACCACTTTAACACAGATTTCACTGTTGTAAGCATTCTTGTAGGTATTGACTTCTTGTGACACTAGTTTGGTGTGTTTGCTGACCTAAATTTCAACCCTTCAGAGAGCTTTCTCTGGTATATAGAAAATGTCACTGAGAATAATAGTTTTTATAGATTTTCCCCTATTGTCTTCTGGATGGTAACTGATACTTAACGACAAATCAAAAATATGTCTTTCAGGAAAGACTGGGACGGTGTTTTCTTTGTTACACTAAAAACAAGAGTGCCATTGCAGCAGTGTGCTATGTGGTGTCTGTTTCCAGCTCTACCCATGGTGTTTGCACTCCTCAAGATGTTTGTTCTTATTGCATTTCTCTTAATTATTACGTTAGATGAAATGCTGTCTTTCAAAACACAATGGATGCAACTGGAGATTATTATGCTTAGTGGAATCAGCCAGTTGCAAAATACAGATATCATATATTTTCCCTGATTTGTGGTAACTAATATGTAGAGTACCAAAAAAATGTAATATATGTGAGTGAAACTGACATTTTGAGACTTGATCACTTTTAATAGCCCTTGTCTATCCTCTTGAAGAACGATGGTTTTTCTATTTGCTACTTGTTGAAGTCTGTATTTAGTGGAGGGTTAAGCTTTTGTTTATGAGGAAAATCAAGTGTGTCATTGCAAAAATTCAAATAAGAAAAGGAGAGGGGTGAGATGGAGGAAGAGGAAAGGATGGTAGGAAGTATCACTGTGCTCTTTTTTTAAAAGATTTATTTATTTTACTTGAAAGTCAGAGTTACATAGAGAGAGGAGAGGCAGAGAGAGAGAGAGAGAGGTCTTCCATCTGCTGGTTCACTCCCCAATTGGCCACAACAGCCAGAGCTGCACCGATCTGAAGCCAGGAACCAGGAACTTCTTCCAGGTATCCCACTCAGGTACAGGGGCCCAAGGACTTGAGCCATCTTCTACTGCTTTCCCAGCCATAGCAGAGAGCTGGATAGGAAGTGTAGCAGCCGGGACTAGAACCAGTGCCCATGTGGGATGCTGGCACTGCAGGCATAGTCTTACCCACTACGCCACAGCACTGCCCCCACCCCCAACTGTGCTCTTAAAACTGTGTGTATGGGCCGGCGCCGCGGCTCACTAGGCTAATCCTCCGCCTAGCGGCGCCGGCACACCGGGTTCTAGTCCCGGTCGGGGCACTAGATTCTGTCCTGGTTGCCCCTCTTCCAGGCCAGCTCTCTGCTGTGGCCAGGGAGTGCAGTGGAGGATGGTCCAAGTGCTTGGGCCCTGCACCCCATGGGAGACCAGGAGAAGCACCTGGCTCCTGCCTTCAGATCAGCGCGGTGCGCCGGCCGCAGTGCGCTGGCTGCGGCGGCCATTGGAGGGTGAACCAATGGCAAAAAGGAAGACCTTTCTCTCTTTCTCTCTCTCTCACTGTCCACTCTGCCTGTCAAAAAATAAAAAAATTAAAAAAAATTAAAAAAAAAACTGTGTGTATGAAATACATGAGGATTGTTCCATTTTCTAAATAAAAAAATGAATTATGATGTTAGAATAAAACAGTTTGAACATTTGGAAAGTTAATAGTGTATATCAAGCAGAAACATTACTTAGTCAAAAACAACAAAAGAGGAAAATAACCAAGTAACCCAAGCACTACTTTCTTGAGAGATGTCGATCTCATCAGATATACTGTGATCAATCCTTGCAGCAAATGTTTTTTGAAAATTGCTGGCAACCCTGTGCAAGAACCCCTGCAAGGGGCTGTTGATAGAAGGGTGAGTGATGGGGCTGCTATCTGTGATGCCAGCATCCCACAAGGCTGCCGGTTCATGTCACAGCTGCTCCACTTCCAGTCTAGTCTCTGATAATGTGCCTTGGAAAGCAGCAAAGGGGCCGGCACTGTGGCATAGCAGGTAAAGCCATAGCCTGCAGAGACTGCCTCCCACATAGTCGCCGGCTCCAGTCCCAGCTGCTTCACTTCCAATCCAGCTCTCTGCTATGGCTTGGGAAAGCAGTGGAAGATGATTCAAGTCCTTGGGCCCCTGCACCCATGTGGGAGACCCAAAACAGTTCCTGGCTCCTGGCTTCGGATCAGTGTAGTTCTGGCCATTGCTGCCAATTGGGGAGTGAACCAGCAGATAGAAGACCTCTCACCCCCCTTTCTCTGCCTCTCCTTCTCTCTCTGTGTAACTCAGACCTTCAAATAAATAAATAAATCTTATAGCCCAAGTGCTTGGGCCCCAGATAGAGTTCCAGACTCCTGGCTGCAGCCCTGCCCAACCTTAGCTGTTGTAGCCATTTGGGAAGTGAACCAGCAGATGGAAGATATTTCTCTGTCTTTCTCTCCCTCTCTCCCCCACCTCCCTGCATACGTGTGTGTGTTTCTTCCTCTCTCTCTGTAATTCCACCTTTCAGATAAATAAATTTTAGAAAATAAATAAATGGTTGAATGCCATGCCTTTCTCTGTAAGGGTTTCATGGTTCAGAGGGGAACGGGTACCATAAACAGAACAGGTGCGTGTGTGTGGTACAAATGCCATGGGGTTTTTTGTGGGGTGTACTCCACACTGAGAGGTGTGGACAGCAGGAAGACCTTGGGGACTTGTGAAGGTCAGTGCACAGCTAAGAAATCAAGGCAGAAAGGGGTTAAAAGTAGAATAAAGCACGCATATGGAACATTTACAACCATGGACTGTGTGTGTCTGATGCTAAAAACAGCCACATTAAGTAGTCCAAATGGCTACTGAATCTGAAAATGTGTTTGATCTCTGCACTGATGGATGAGTCATAGAGATTCAAGTGCAAACCAGCATTTGAGAAAAATGCAGACAAGCAGTGAGGTTGGGGGTCCACGGCAAAGGGGACACTTCCAGTAACGAGCTGAAGGAGGTGATGGCGCTGGTCGTGGAGGTAGACTGGCGGGTGAGATTCCAGGAGGAGACAGGAGGGAGAGGACAGAAGGGACTCGGTGGCTGATGGAGTTCTGGGGGTGATGGAGGAAGCAGCTTCTCTGCCCAGCTGGGTTCTGCCTGTGCAGCTGAGTGAGCTGGTGTCCCTTTGGTTTTGGGAGCTGGTTGGAGGGTAAATAGGATCAATTTTGAATCCTGTGTGTTTGTGATGCCACAGAGCACAGAAGTTGAGACATCCCCCTGGCAACAAGAAAATATATAAATAAAACAGCCCGAGGAGTAGGAAGAAAACGAGGCAGACACCCTAGGAACCTTGTCACATATACATTGCATGCACTCCTTCCCAGCAAAGATGACTGGGGTGCTAAGTGGGGATGAGAAATGGAAGGAAATCTGTGAATTCCAAATCACAAGGTTTGGGAATTCAGTGTGGTCCCAAATGTGTGGAATGCTAAATAATTGAGAGCTTGGATTAGAGTCAGTGGTATACCACTGAACGATTTTAATCTGCAAAGTGGTTTAGTTTAAAATGGTCTTTGAAGAAAAACCCAGAGCCAAATAAAGCTTTAAAATAGGAGCCCCTGATGCCAGCAGTATACAGAAAGCTAAGGTTTTACCTGCAGCACCTGCATCCCATATCAGAGCACAGGGTCCAGCTTCCTGCTGATGCAACTGGCAAGGCGGCAGAAGGTGACCCAAGTACTCCGGTCCCTGCCACCCACTTGGAAGGCCCAGATGAAGTTCTGGGCTCCTGGCTTCAGCCTGACCAGTCCTGACTGTTGTGACCATTTGGAGAGTGAACCAGCAGCTGAAAGGTTTCTCTCTCTCTCTCTGCCTTTCAAATAAATAAATAAATCATTAAAAAGTTGCTTTTAAATATACCTCAGCAAAACTAGAATTGTGTTTGTTATGAAATAAATGTGGTTAGGAAGAAGAACAGTGTACATTTCTTTTTTTGTTGTTTTTTTTGACAGGCAGAGTGGACAGTGAGAGAGAGAGACAGAGAGAAAGGTCTTCCTTTGCCGTTGGTTCACCCTCCAATGGCCGCCGCGGCCAGTGCACCGCGCTGATCTGATGGCAGGAGCCAGGTACTTCTCCTGGTCTCCCATGGGGTGCAGGGCCCAAGCACTTGGGCCATCCTCCACTGCACTCCCTGGCCACAGCAGAGAGCTGGCCTGGAAGAGGCAACTGGGACAGAATCCGGTGCCCCGACCAGGACTAGAACCTGGTATGCCGGCGCCGCTAGGCGGAGGATTAGCCTAGTGAGCCGCGGCGCCGGCCTGAACAGTGTACATTTCAAAGGCAAGTGTGGGGAGCAACTCGGACTAGACTAAGTTACTGAAATTAAGACTTATTCTATGCATCTGCTCTCCCACAATATGGCGCTGGGAGAGGAGTAAACAACTTCTACACAGCTGCCTCCAGTTCGACCAATAACCTGCAGGAGATGATCCTGCTCCTGATTGGAGGAGAGCAGCGTACTCGGTGTGTGGGTAGCAGAGTTGGGATTGGTGGAAGAGGACTATAAAGGAGAGAGACAACATGCACCAGGAACATCTAAGGGGAACATCCGGATAACATCTGAGCAGCCCCCGAGAGAGCCGGCCGGCGGTGTGCCGCTCCCCCGCGGAAGTGGGGAAAGTGGCAGGGGGAGCCGCCCCTCCACGGAGGTGGAGGGTCAGCAGCCAACCTGGGAAGGACCAGCAGCAAACCCGGGAAGGGCCGAGCAGACAAAAGAACAGCGCAGGGTCCTGTGTCGTTCCTCTGCGAATGGGGGAGCGACAGGCGAGCAGTGAGCGTTATCTCGGGAGTTTCTGAGACTAACTCGAGTAGCTAACTGAGCTCACGACGATGCTCATCACCTGGATGTGGTAGTCATTCTGGCGTCCTCAACATCTGTGCGGGATGTTACACCTGAGAACAAACTGTGGCCTGCGTGGAGGACATTTCTGGTAAATCTTGAAAGTGTTTCTTGTGCGCCACAGTGGCTCTTATGCTTGTCTGTAACTCAACACCATAGCCCAGTAGACGAGACTTCACCAGTGTGCTGTCCCTCAGAATAACACGCTGGTCTAACCATGTAAAAAGCTTCAGCTGGTTTGTGCCCTTTTACCTGTCATACATGACATCAGAGTAGGTAATCCTCGAAGCAAAATTGTCAATAAAACGTGATCTCTCTGTACTAGCTTTTTAAAAATCTGTGAAGCAGATTGAAAAATGTATGAGGGTACTTCAAAGCCGGCACCGCAGCTCACTAGGCTAATCCTCCGCCTTGTGGCACCGGTACACCGGGTTCTAGTCCCAGTCGGGGCGCCAGATTCTGTCCCGGTTGCCCCTCTTCCAGGCCAGCTCTCTGCTGTGGCCAGGGAGTGCAGTGGAGGATGGCCCAAGTCCTTGGGCCCTGCACCCCATGGGAGACCAGGATAAGTACCTGGCTCCTGCCATCGGATCAGCGTGGTGCGCCGGCTGCAGCGCACCGGCCACGGCAGCCATTGGAGGGTGAACCAACGGCAAAGGAAGACCTTTCTCTCTGTCTCTCTCTCTCACTGTCCACTCTGCCTGTCAAAAAAAAAAAAAAAAAAGGAAAAAAAAAGAAAACGTTGAAATCTGTGCATGGGTTTTTTTTCATAACACTTTCTTTTTTAAAAATGACTACTTTTGAAAACAATTTTTGACTAGCAATAATTATTTATGCTTATGTAGTACAGTGTGACGTTTCAGTATATGTGTGTAACAAGCTCTGAGCAGGACAGAGTAAGTAGCACTTCCCCTCTCTGTCATTGAATCACGACTGAAGCCTCAGAGTGCCTCTCTTCTGTGTGCCCAGAAAACATACAGAAGGCAAAATAGGTGGAAGTGGAGGACATCATGTTAAGTGAAATAAGCCAGAGACAGGAAGATCAGGCACTGCATCGTCTCATGCCGAGCTAAATGCAAAAACCCAAACCTCAGCCTGAACACAGACTGGTATTACTAGATGCTGACGGGGTTGGGATAATAGGTGTCAAATCAGAGTGAGATGGGAGGAATAAATTCATAGTGTTACACAGTATAGCCGGTGACTACAGTTCACAATCACGTGTATCTTATAAACAGAAGTAGCTCCAAGCCTCCAATCAGAAAGTGGTTATTAAAAAATGGGAAGTATTAATTACACTGATTTGATCAGTACACATTGCATACATGTGTTGAAATGTCATAAGTTTGCTCCTTTCAAAAGGAGCGGGATGAGGCCGTGCAGCTGAGCTGAAGCTGGGTTTAAAATATTCTGTGTGTGGCATATTGGTGATATTGATGTAAAGGTAAAATGGTGACAATGCAGGGTGTGACAGCCTAAGACCATATTGGATTCTGGGTGTACATCTTTTAACCATTATGGATGTTAATATCCTTGCTTTTAATGGGTAGAAGACATAGCATGTGAAATAACACTTGTGAATAAAGGAAACCGAGCCTGTGTTTCACCTGGGCCACTACCCTCACACCTGCGATCATGTGTGTTTCACCTCTGTAGCATTTACGTGTTCAGTGAATGCTATCATCTCCACTTCCACAGTGAGAGACCTGAGGCAGAGCAAAATGCTGATGAAGGAAACGTAAGCCCAGGCCCAATGCAGGTATTTCAGACCAAGCCTACCGTATTGAAGTCCAATCACTGGGCTCATATGTTCAAGCATCGTCAGTGTCTCTCCCTCATCGATCGAGGGCATTTTATATCAGCTGAGCTAAAGTAATGTTTCGACATAAAGTCTGAGGACTGCAATCTGCTATTCTTCTGTGGAAAACATCGTTTACACGAGCAAAGTGCAAGAATTTACTGTGTTCATGCTAATGGGTATCAGTTAAGGTCCAATAGGTGACAACATAAATGACAGAGACCGACTGAAACAAAACAGAACAAAACTTTATTGAATGGATAGTGGGGTAATCAGTAAATTAAACTAACAGAACAGCCGGGTCTTTCAAACACTAAGAATCAAAGAGCAGCAGCACGGAGGACTGCTCCATGCTGTGCTTTGGTTTAGGGGACCCCTCGACATACACAGACTTGATTGACTCAGATGAGGTACGGCAGGGTTTGTCCTGCCTGTTAAGAATGTGGAATGCAGTTTCATTCATGTGCACAATCTAAGAAGCCAGGAGTGGCTCTTCATTGTTTTTTTTGTTTGAGCTATGAAGTTCCTGACTTCTTCTCATTGACATTAAGTCTGTCCTCCAGCCAAATGATGCACAGGGACAAGCATATCAGGGACAGACATGGGAAACGGTCAGAGTTCATTTGTAGAAATGGCTGTAGAGAGAGATGTTAAATAGTTAACAAGCAACACCAAGGGAAAGAGTGGGGCTGAGTGCAGGAGAGGTGAAGTTGCAGTGTGTACTGTCTCCATTGGAGCAGATAAAAGATCACTCAAGGCTGACTCCACAGTCTCTGTCTCTTCTGATTTGGTTTTCTAAGCCATCAGGGTAGATTAGCACAGATAGATGTTTGCCTCTAGGTCAATTCTAACAGCGAAGTAGAGGAGGGTGGACCGCACCTGGGGAGTCTGACTCATTTGCTCACGTACTAGGTGGGAAGGCAGGTACGCTTATCAAAGAAGAAAGACAAAATACTAGGCAGATGAAATCAAAAGCAGCCACGGTCCACCATGTCGCTCCTTTGAGCCTGTGCAAACCCAGATTCACATTCACACCCACGAGGAAGGAAAGAACATATAATTAATCATTGCACGATAACCACATTTGTGCATATACAGGTGTCCTTAATGCCATCATGTGGTTTTAAGCTGTGACTATTTTAAAGGGTAAAAGCTACAACTTATGAAGAGTATCATTTTAAACTCGAATCTCCTACTTTCCCTTCCACTGTCTAGCTGCACGCATTTTCTGACTCTTCATGTTTGATTTGTTTATTTCTATCACTCTGGAGATGGCAGAGAGTGACAAAATTTAACATGATCCTTGAAAGGATATGAAATAACTGTAAGTGGCATGCAGATAATTAAAACATGCAAATGATATTTTTGCAGAAGTCAGTAGCCTTTACACTTTGAGTTTTCTAATCGCCTCCCTGCATTATGGCTTGGGGGACACCTGTGTATACATGTGTTGGATTGCCCCTAGTGACTTCTCACATGTTCCGTACTTCCGATTGTGACTGGAGAAGAATCTGTTCACCTATGTGTGTACGAGCTCAGAGAAGCCAAGTGGAACCTTTCCATTGCTTCTGGTTTTATCCGGGAAGTGCCTGGTTTCCTTCCTTCTGTAAGAAGTCTGCCCTGCAGCCAGTTAACGCACAGCAAAGTGTTTTAGAGGGAGACGTAGGGAACGAGGGTACAGAAAGGGTGCTAACAACAAACGCCGAGGGCTTGGGAGTGAGTGCAAGAGAGAAGGGTATTCCAATTCGTGTGATTTAAATTCTGTATTGTTCGACATTTTTTGTCTCAAGCACGTATTCACGGATGTTCTGTGTGGGAGGGAGGAGGTGGGGAAAGATTAGGTGCAGTGGGGTGAATTGCAGTATCTGGCTGGAGCATGAGATGATGAGCTGGGTGTTCCAATGTAACAGAAATGAAAGACACTCAGAGAGCAGAGTAGGGCCCACAATGGGAAGAGAGCTAGAGTATCCTGGTGTCAGCTGAGCAGTGTCCTGCCTAGTTGTGATCTGCTTGCTGGTAACAGTGCTGGTAGCCCTCGGTGTGTCAGTGTTTGCTTCCAGGAGTACTGAAACATCTCCCCATTTGTACTGCTCTTTCTCTTCTCCCCAAAGCTAACCCGAGAGGCGCTCCCAGTGTCCTCTGCCCTCCCGTGGGGCTGACAGTTATCAGGAAGAGATCTCCTCGGGGTGAGGTGTGTCCAGTATTACTTCAGCACAGCCCTGTAGGTGTTTTCTTGGGAGCTGGAATGGCATGTTGACCAGGGCCACGGCTGCTCTGTCTTCAGTCCAGCTGTGGCTGTTCTCAGGTTACAACGTTACGTGATGCTGGACACCTGCCTTCAGGCCGTGGGAAAACCAGCACAGATAAGGCAGGCATCTTTTCTTAACAGCACACAGCCATCCTGAGATGCTCTGCATGACTCAGAAAACCGAGGACAATTTCCAGGTCCCGTTCTATGCTTGATTATAGAGGACAGACGAGGAGCCCTTGGTGTGTCCAGGAATTTAGGACATATTCAATAAGAAGCTGACCTTGGGAAAAGTCTTTGCTGGGTTTAATTCTTCTCTGGTGGTCATTTGGGGGAACTCTTGATGCTGCAACAAAAGGAACAAGATGTGAGGATCGGGAGGCAAATCGTATTAAAATCAGCCAGCAAGGATCTCTGGCAGGAAGGCCCCCTTTCCCAGGTGCGCATGGCGTCTTTGAGGAAAGAGCCTTCACTTCTGGTTCCCAGCATGTACCACGGAACATTTTTTCTGGAGGCAAGAAGCAGAGACATCCATTCATTGTGGGCCTTGGAGTGGGTGTAGTTCCTCAGCCTCCTCCCAGAGATGAGCTTCAGAAAACAGGAAAGAGCAGGCCACCAGCCCTCCCTCAGGGACACAGGCTTGTCCCCACCTTGTCCTGCTTCTCGGAAGGAAGCCAGGCCAAGAACTGAACCCAGAGGAGCTGGGGCTCTTAGGTTTATCTAGGAGTGGGGGACCCAACCCGCTCTTCTCAGCTGGCCTGGTAGACACGACTTTGCTCCCACCACCTCCGGAGGCATGGGCAGGACGCCTTCTCCATGCGTATGTGGGTCTGGAGGAAACACTCAATCCAGGGACCGTGAGCCCTGGGAAGCTTCCCGGGGGAGTCCCTGCTACTGACGCCACCTTTGCTCCAGGCCTTTGGGATGCTCTCCTACCCGTGGGTCCTCACCTGTTGCACATTCAGCACATGGCAGTTGCCACTTCCAGTGAGTCTCCTCTCTGCTGCAGTGGCGGGGGCGACACACTGGTGTGCATTACTGGTTGGACGGCTGGACACGTTGCTCTGCTGTGTATCAGGGTCTGCCCTTTTCTACCCACAGAGCAGAGAGGATCCCACCCACAGAGAGGCTGCGGTCACCGAGGCTGTGGTGGTGGTGGGTGCCTATAGACAACGGTGGGAACTCTTCTGCGTAAAGAGAATGGACTGCCTAGGTAGAGTGCGACTGCTCTTCTGTAGGGGCTGACAGGGGTCAAGATTACTGGCGTGGGGATTTGCCCGCGTCCAGACGTTTCTCCTTCTTGCGTCCAGATGTCTTCCTGGCCGTCTTCTTATTGTCCCTCTTCTCCAACATGTGCTTTTTGCTTTCTAGCCAGGCGAAGGCGAGGTGGAAAACCCGGCAGCTAAAGCCTTCCTTTGCCCCATGTTGCACATGTTCCTGGAGGTCCGCCAGGCTAGAGAAGACGCGGCAGCAGGCCATGCACTTGAAGCCTCTCTTGGGGCTCAGCTGCCACTCAGGCGTGCTGGCCTGGGCCTGGGGTGTGCCCTCCTCAGCTGGCGGAGCCGCTTGGTAGCTGGCAGCCTCCTGCACCTGCTCCTGCTCTCCCGTGAAGCAGCTGGAGTCCTCGGTCACAAGGTCTTCCGTGGACTGGTAGGAGAGGTTGGGTTGTGCAGGCATGGTGCCAGGAAAGGCTATTTCTTCCACTTTGGTTCTCTTTCTGGGGGGCACCAGGCCTTCCTGGGAGTCCCACACGACGTTGCCCCCTCTTTTCCTCCGGACTCTCATGTAGAAGACTTTCATGGCCCGTTGCTTCCTCCTGTGTGTGGCAGGTGTGCAGGGCTCGTCAGCCAGATGGAAATGAAAGCAGGGCCGTGGGCAGGGGGAGGCCCTGTGCTGCTGCCTCACATCCTGGAGCAGAGGCATCTCCACAGCCTCTGGCTGGTACTCGTACATTTCTAGGAAGGAAAAAGTCAACACTAAGAAGGCTGCCGTAAGGTTGTGGAGTCGGTGGAGTTCACGGAGGCACCGAGAGATCCTTGCCTGTGGGGCCTGGGGGTGGACGTGTGTGTGTGTGGGGGGGGGGGGGACGTGGCAGGTGAGGTGTGTGCTCAGTATCTCCAGTACATGGAGGAGAAAGGGCTGTCTGGTGGAGGCAGATGTGTGCTCTGGGCCATCTCTGATAAGTGTTCTTGGTGTTGGTGAAAGGGACTGATGGGGCGTGTGTGTCTGTGTGTGTATGTTTTCTGTGATGTCTATGTATATGCATTCTGTGGTATGTGTGTTCCATGCTGTTGTATGTGTTCTGTGGTGTGAGATGGTGACTATTCTGTGATGTATGTGTGTTCTGTGATATATATGTGTGTTCTGTGCTGTGTATGTGTATTCTGTGGTATGGTATGTGTGTGTTGTGGCAGCTTATGCGGGTATTCTGTGCTGTGAGGTATGTGTGCAGAATGTATGTGGCTCATGTGTATTTTCTGTAGTTGGTTGTATGAGTGAGTGTTCTGTGGTGTATGTGTTCTGTGGTATATGTGTGTGTGTGGTATGGTTGTGTACTGGAGTGTTCTGTGGTGCATGTGTTCTGTGGTATATGTGTGTGTGTTTATTCTGTGATATGGTTGTGTTGTGAGTGTCCTGTGGTATGTGTATTCTGTGGTATAGTGTATGTGTGTGGGTGTGTGTGGCTTGTGTGTATACTCTGTAGTTGGTTGTATCTGTGAGTGTTCTGTGGGGTGTGTTCTGTGGTGTATGTGTGTGTGTTTATTCTGTGATATGGTTGTGTTGTGAGTGTTCTGTGGTGTGTGTATTCTGTGGTATGGTGTTAATGTATGTGTGTTCTGTAGTGTAGGATGTGTGTGGCTTGTGTGTGTATGTGTGTTCTGTGATATGATTGTGTATGAGTGCTCTGTGGTGTGGCATTCTCTGGTATGTGTGTGTTCTGTGGTGTATGGGTTCTGTGGTATGGTTGTGTCTCAGAGTGTTCTGTGGTGTGTGTGTTCTGTGGTATATGTGTGTGTGTGTTTATTCTGCGATATGGTTGTGTTGTGAGTGTTCTGTGGTATGGTGTATGTGTGTTCTTAGTGTAGGATATGTGTGGCTTGTGTGTGTATGTGTGTTCTGTGATACGATTCTGTGTGAGTGTTCTGTGGTGTGGCATTCTCTGGTATGTGTGTGTTCTGTGGTGTGTGTGTTCTGTGGTATATGTATGTGTGTTTATTCTGTGATATGGTTGTGTTGTGAGTGTCCTGTGGTGTGTGTATTCTGTGGTATGGTGTATGTGTGTGTGTGTGTTCTGTAGTGTAGGATGTGTGTGGCTTGTGTGTATAGTCTGTAGTTGGTTGTATCTGTGAGTGTTCTATGGTGTATGTGTTCTGTGGTATATGTGTGTGTGGTTTGGTTGTGTATTTGTTCTGTAGTATGTGTGTTCTGTGGTATATGTGTGTGTGTTTATTCTGTGACATGGTTGTGTTGTGAGTGTTCTGTGGTATGGTGTATGTGTGTTCTGCAGTGTAGGATATGTGTGTATGTGTGTTCTGTGATATGATTGTGTGTGAGTGTTCCGTGGTGCTGCATTCTCTGGTATGTGTGTGTTCTGTGTTGTGGGATGTGTGTGGCTTGTGTATGTGTTCATGAGTGTGTTAGTCCATGAGACAGTAGACACAGCGTGTTGTAGGAAGCACATGTAAGCTCTCAACACGTGCAGTCCCTGCAGGACCAAAGGCATTGCAGGTTCCGTGACACGTGAAGAGAAAGGCTGTGAAAGGGAGTTAGTTCTCCTCAAACACAGTGTGGCCTGTGGTCTGGCACTCAAGAGCTGAGGTGGGTTGTCTGTGAGGGGATGTGCAGTGTTCATGGGTTTGGTTAGGGAAAGGGGGCTGCAGGAATGAGGGTGTGAGGTCCCTGTGCAGTGCCACTAGTTGGGGAGAGGATCAGTTGGAGGGAGGGGAAACTGGCCGTCCCTGGTGTGAAGGCTTAGAACAGCCGAGTGTAAGCACGTGTTGGTGCCAGTGCGCAGGGGAAGGTTCTGCTTGGGTTTCAGCACACGTCAGCACTGCCCACAGGCTCACCTGTAGCTCCCCCAGTGCCCTCAAAAAGGGGACACAGTGCTGAGGAGCTGTGACTGTTCTTGGGATCCCATTCCCTGTGTGGCACTCCCCAGGGAATGTGCCTGGAGGGACTTCCTTATTGTGACAACAAAGTAGAGTGAAGAGGAGCTGGGCCAGGTGGCTCAGCTGCACCTCTGCTCCAACTTCTGACCTGCCCTCCACATCGGCCTTACCATCTTCTCCAATTAGAACAGGATCGTTCAGAGGGGAGACGCAGGAGACGTCATCAGACGTGGAGCTCTCTCCTGCAGCCTGAGGGTGGGCTGCCACCTCCACGCACGACGCAGAAGCATCCTTTTGGGGCTTCTGGAGTTCTGTGGAACAAAGTGGTTAGCAGGGAATAAGTAGATGTACTGCGCTTGAATTCAGGCTCTTTCTATCCCATGGGTGGGCCCTGCTCACCCTGTTCCCTTACTTTCCTGAGTTGAGAGTTGGTTGTGGGAGCCACTGGTTCTGCCCTACTTAGAGCAACACCAGGAGCTTGGAGCACTTCCACTTCCAGTTACAATGTGACATGCTATTGCCATTCAGCACTTTAATTACAGCTGCTTTATCAGTTCTGAATTAGTGACTGCTGTTTGGGGATTTAAATTGTCAAAAAGCCTGTGTCTGTTGCACTCACCAGTGTCTTAGCTCAGAATTTGTTCTTGTCGATTCCTGTGTTCACTTTATTGTTTTCTGAATAGACGCTCTCCATTAGAGCTATTTTTACATCTTCCTTACCATTTTTTATCTTAAAATGTCCTTATTTTAAAAAATCCCTATTTTTGTGTGATTGTGACTTTGTCCTCGGCACAAACCTCTTTTGGTTTCCATGATGGCTGTTGAACAACTTGGTGGCCACAGGTCTGCTCCCCCTCCCTCTGCACTGGCCTGCCCAGCCTCAGCTGCCCCTGCTCTTACCAGCACGAGGCGGGTTGGCTGAAGAGGGGTGGCGGATGTAGCATTCCAACTCATCAGATGTTCCCTTTGCCTCGTGGACCAGGGTCTTGCCCTCCCGAGAGTACCTGGATTGTGGCTCACACAGCTGTGTGGTTGAGACTCCTGGAAAATGAAACAGAGGTCATTGATACCCAGTGGATGTTGGATTCACTGATTTGTCCAATCCACACATATTCTGATGATCATGTTCGGAGTTCTGAGGATAGGCACGGCCCATGAGCTTGTAAGAAACCAAGTCTATAAATACTGCAGCCTTAGGATGGGATGCAGCGCCATCCCAAGTCTGCTAAATACTGTAACCCACATGTACACAGAAGGAGTTGTCTTGTCACTGGGTGTTGGAGTCTGGCTTAGCCTTCATGCATTTGGTTTGGACAGTGTGCTGTGCACTAAAGCTCTGTTCCTGGTGGTGTCAGAATTGACTGGGGACATGACTGTCCACTTTGTCATTTTGCCAGACTTTTCTTCCAAAAGCTCCTCATGCTGTCACTCTTGAGTCCTTGGTAGACCCAGTTCCATACACAGGGAGCCAGCTCTGCTGAAGTCTGTAGTGTTCCCTGGAGGAACCCGGCTGCTTCCATTCTCCTCCCCCACTGACCACTTCCACTGGGCCCACACCAGCTCTCCTCCACTAGGAAGACTTCTTGTCCTGAAAGTTGTATCTAACGTGGGAAGGGGGCTTTTACCTGGACCCTGCCCTGGAGGCCCCTCAGACTCACCACCCTTGGCTAAGACGTTTGCCTCTGTTTGCCTCCACTACACTTTTCACTCTTTTACTCTCTCCATCTAACATCTAGATGTGCATCACCTCAAATGAAAGTGAATACATTTTAATTTTTAAAGAAAATAAATATTCATGATTCTATCATGTCACTCCTTCTATTTACCATAAATGGATCACCACTCGGTGTTTAACTCTTATCAAGCTCTCTTGGGAATGTGTCCAGTTGTGTGTGATGCACAGGTTGCATTGACACAGTGTGGCAAATGCAGTGTGCTGGGTATTTATAACTTCATAACACGTTGGTTCAAATTTGGCTCAACTTTAATGTGTAATTGATTCGGTGCTTACAAATGGGAATCTTGCAGTGAGTTTTGTTTGGGTGGGAATGCCATGTGAGGTTCGTGCGTGTGTGCTAGTTTGACACATATCTCTGTGTGTTGATGGCACATCCTGGGGTTTTGGATTTGTGTGTGTGTGTGTGTGTGTGTGTGTGTGGTCTTGAACAGGTGCCTTTGTACTGTGTCTCAAGTCCATCTCTTGAGAGCAATACTGTTGTTGGCCTGTTTGAAGCTGCGAGTGCTTTCATAGTGTTTTGACAGTGTGACAGCTCGTCTCCTGGCTCACACCGAGAGGCTGCCCCTCTGTGGACCTGGGACCCCTTATTCCCTCCCCACTCTTTTCTTCAGCAGAGCCCAGCTGTCCACAGCCTTCTGAGGTGTCCTCCCTTTGCAATGTGTTGTTTGCACTACAGTTCATACTAAGTACCATGGAAGAGCATTGCTATGCTTTGTGTGCCGTTGGAGTCTCTCCCAGGTCTTTGTGAGGATGGACACTTAATCCAGCTATGAGGTGGGGCCCTGGGGAGTGAGCAGGGCTCTATAGGGTCCGGAAGGTGGCGCCCGCGTGACTGAATTCTGGTGTCTTTGTAAGAGGGGCGGAGACACAGACACAAGCCTCTCTGTGGTCATTTGCCCACCTCTTGCTGCCCGATTCTCTGCATCACCTCAGGACTCTTGTCCATGTTCTGGCCCTGACAAGTTGGGGCCCCTAGACTTTGTGCTTCCAGAACCCTGAGTCCAGGCAAACCTTTTCCTTACAGAGTTAGGCTGCCTCAGAAATTTCAGGCTGATTACACATTCTGAGCTTTTTCCTGGACTGGGCAGACTTGTGCCAGCTGGTGAGCATTCCCATTCACTCATCTTTGTGTCAAGCCCAGATTTGGGCTCCTCGCCTGCTGCCATCCCTACCCCAGCGAGCCTGTCTTCAGATGAGATGTGATGCAGGACAAGTAGCCCAAAGAGGGAGAAGCAGAAACACCTGCTTTTCAGCACCAGGTTGGGATGGTGCCTTTTGTTGGTGCTGGAGATCACCTTTGTAAATTAAACTTTATTGAGAAATTTAATAAGAGATGTGGTTCGTGCTTGGTGTCCACGCGTATTTATCCATCCTTAAGTAATGAGTCTTCTAAGTGACTGCTTCTGTGAACACACCATGATTTCCATAGTCTCTCCTGATATCGAGAAGCTGTAATGTAGAATACTATTTTATTATTGTGTCAGTGCGAGCTGTGGATGGTGGGGCCGCACAGTGTGTCTTTCTAACAGAGTAGGGACTGTTGGCAATCTCTTGTCCAGCCACGCTTTGTGCTGTGTTACTATCTACTCCCTTGTAGTTAATTCTGACCTTGTGGTTGAGTGAGTGGAAAAGGAGTGCCCTGCGCCCCTTCCAGTCCTAGCTACACAAACCTCTGCCTCTCTTAGCGCTCTTTTCTTTTCCAGTGGGCTGGGATGTCGACAGTCCAGGGTCCAGTTGACCGCTGCCTGTAATGATGACAATATTTTCATCAGTCCCAGCACATGAATTAGCATTTGGCAAAGACTGGCCCTGCTGACCTGCCCATACATCCTGTAATCTTATACAAGCAAGAAATAAGTTCGTCATGTTGTTAATGTTAAGGCCTAGTCTGCACCAAATGAAATCAGGATGCAGTATGTTTTTAGACCTGGCAGATGGTATGTAGACAGTTGTATCAGATATTAACATTTGTATTTGTGCATTACATGTGTGTATGTGTGTGTACACATGGATGTGCATACGTGTACAGGCGTGACTGTGTGCTTTACGTGTCACATTATTTACACTCGACAACTTTGAATTCACACTAACTTTATTGAATTCCCCATCAAGAAAGCGTCACTCCAGGCTGCTCTCCAAGAGACCATGAGAATACAGAGCCCCCAAACTTTGCAGGAAATTTGTTACTCCACAGAAATTCGAACCACTTATTTGGAATGTTGTGGTTGGCTCGACCCACGGAGCAGTGGTCCTGCTGCATGTTTACCTTTAGGCGCCATGGTAACGGTAACTGTTTAGTTTCCCACTTTTCCAGAAAGAGCCAAACCCTATCTCCTTACATTCAGTTGTGATTTTCTAATGGGGTTGTGTGTATTTATATCCAGTTTTGTTTCTTACTTTCACACGGAACCCCACATTCACATTTTCACAGTCCAAAGCCAAACAAAGTTTTTATTCCTTGGTAAATAAATTCTTTATGGTTTTTAACTCCTTCCTGCCCAACAGTCTTTTTTAAAAAATATTTATTTGAAAGAGAGAGAGAGAGAGAGAGAGAGAGCGCGTCCCACTGGTTCATTCCCCAAATGGCAGCAGTGGCTGAGGCTGGGGCTGCCCAGAGCCGTTGAGGTCTCCCACGTGGGTGGCAGGGCCCGGTGATTTGAGACATCTTTCACTGATTTCCCAGACACATGAGTAGGAAGCCAGATTGAAAGAGGAGCAGCAGGGACTTGAAGCAGCACTATGATAGGAGTGACAGCATTGCAAGTGATGGATGTACTCACTGTGCCATATCATCAGTTCTGCCCAAACACATTTTAAGTGTTCAAACTTTAAAAAAATGTTTCCCTAATCTCTAGGAGCCATGCTTTCTTCTTTACTAGGAGGAGAAAAATATTGGTGGAAATTTCACAACAGCATTTACTTCTCCAATGCTTTCAGAAAAGAATCATCTTTAAAGAAAAATTAGTCCAGACTGCCCATCACCATGTCTGTGACTGAGCAACCCAGAACGACTGTGGGTCATGCAGGCCCTAAGCTGCACAGACCCGTGCTGGCTCCGCTGAGCTTTCCTTTCATTCTCCGTGACCTGGTCCTCAGGTAGACCCACGTACACACACAGCTCGCCCTCTGCTCTGCCTCCCTCAACTGCACCTCCCTCCCTCTGTCTTCCCTCTTTCCATCACAGCTAAGTGCCCCATCCATCTGTTTCTAGAAGGCAGTTCCTAACACCCTGCGCCCCGAGATTAGCCCAAGACAAACCTCTGGATCTCTTGGAAGCTTGGGGAGGGCACGTGGTTTCTAGATGCTTTGTCTTTTGTTTCCGCTTCATGGCTCCGCCCTCAGGGAGTACTCGAATCTGGTACTTTCCTCCCTACGACACTGCTCTCAGAGAGTTAGTCGATGGCGACAGAGTATGAAATTGGAACGTTAAAGAACAACAAATCTCACGAGAGACTCTCTCTCTTCACTCAGTCCAGCACAAGGACAGTTATAAGTTGTCACCAAGGCCTGGACAGCATTCTATGACCTATTGATGATGTCACTCCATTCCTGGGGCTCAGCAAATGGTTGTAGGCCTTCAGCATTTCTACAGCCAATTGCCAGAAGGGATTCATTTTATCTAATGGAAAACCCACCAGTAGCTTTAATTTTTATATCTTTTACTTGGTACCAAAATGAGAAGACAGATGACTTGGATTAACAGTCATTTCATGTGCCCAGCAATACTGTGTTCCTAAGGCTCACTGGCGGTTAGGATATGGCCTTGTCCAACAGGATTAGGTTTGGAGACTTGCTTATTCTTGTCCCATAGAAGATGGCAAGTGTTATTAGTAGTATTTAACTTATGAACAAGCAAAAAAGTGTTTGAAAAGATAAATATACCCTGATCGAACATTACACAATATATTCATGTATCAAAGCATCACACAGTGGCACATAAATATGTAGAGTTTTTATATCTTCATTGAACTTTTAAAGTAAATTAGAAGTTACATTTTAAATATGTGAGGTATGTTTTGGTATACTTGTGTGGCTTTAAGAATATCTCACAGATCCACATAGTGTTTTTTGAATTTCCCTTGCTACTGCAGTCCTTCTTACGTATCCTCATGACGAGGCCTGTTTCTTTTTTCTGCTCTTCCTCATCACTCCCCTTTGGTTTGGGAGAAGAGATAACCCTTGGCTCTGCACTCCTTGGCTCTTACCCAGAATTCTGTTCTTTTCCAGCCTCTAGGTTTCTGCTCCAGGTCCCAGTCTTATGTCTTCTGAAAACATTTGAGTCCTCGAGATAGAATTTCAACTCTGGGAGTTCTGTGTCACAACCAGTAGAGAACACATCAAGTCTTATGTGTTTGCATTCGACCTTAGCAGTGACCATGGCTTAGTCTCTTATGCCCAGTGGGCCTTCTCCTCATTCACCATGACCATTGAATGATGATGGAACATTTGTAAAGAAACTTGCTCCCTGGTTACCTTTCAGAAATTATAACATTAAGGTGAGGACTAGAAACTGCCTTGCGTGTATTTAACTGATAAAATTTAGGTCAAATTATACCAAATAATGCAAAGGACATGAGTGAAAGGAAGAATCTTCATGAAACGAAATTCAGTTTAAATCTCTAACAATATTGCAGATCAGTTAGGGAGCACTTTACAGAATGAAATACATGTATGAGCCATGGGTCTGTAATCTCACCCCATAGAGACACATTCAGAAGAAGGAATTCATTGCATTATTTGTGCTATCAAGGAGTCAGAAGTTTTAGCTTCCAACTAAAGAACGCATGAGCAGAATGCAGGGGGTACATCCTAGAGAATTCATTTCTAAGAGGAGAGGTGAAGTCAACTGTAGTGTGTGCATAGGGGAAGGGGTGTCAGGGAAGAGCCAGTGACCAGAGGGAAAAAGAACAAAGGAGTCAAGGGAGTACAGTGGCTTCCTGGGCGGGATAATGACTGAGGGTGTTACTGACTCAGTCCCCTATAATATTTAAGCAAGAAAGTAGTCCTGCTGCGAAGTAAACTTTGTGCATAGTAGGTCTACCTCTGAGAGAAAGGTTTGGTATGACTTTATTTCCCATTGCTGCTATAGCAAATCACTACAGGGCTTACAGTACCAATCCGTCACCTGACGTTGCAGAAGTCATGAGTCCTAAAATACAAAACTGTTGTCTTTTAGCTCTGGTGGACAGAAGTCCACTACGGGCACTGGGGCCTAAAATGAGGGAGACTGGAAGCTCGGAAGAGAATCATTCCAGCCTCTGCAGCTCCCAGGGGCTGCCTGCAGCCCTCATCTTGCCGACACCATCTTTGTCTTCAGAAAGTGTCTCTCTAGCGCCTGCTCCATTGCACATCTCCACTCCAACCAGCACCCTCTGCTGCTATCAGAGAGTCCTGTGATCATGTTGGCCCCACCCAGTCATCCAGGACGTTTCCAGTTCAAAATCTTTAACGCCATCTGCAGAGTCTGTTGCCATGCACGGTGCTACATCCACTAGCTGTGGGGGTTCGGAGGTTGATGTTTGAGGGGAAAGGTGCCTTTGTTTCATCCTCCTGCACCAAGACAAAATCTAGATTTCATAGAGACTTCACTTATAGTAAAATACAGTAGCCTGAGCACAGACATCCCCCAGGAGCAAAGCAATAGGGAAATGCAGTTACAGACAACTATGTAAACAGACGAATGAAACAAAACGAATGAAATAAAGAACTGTGGATAGTGCACGGGAGAAATACACAGCAATGTAATAGGAAGAAGAAAAGAAATAAAAAACACAACAAGGAAAACTTCAGTCCAAAAAGATTCAAAAATCAGAGAACACATAGATAAATTTGGGTGGTGTATATTTGTACAATAGAATGCTATAAACACTTAAAATATGTGAATTAGGGTAAACATGGGTAAATTCCAGCATCATTATTTGGAGAACAAAGGCAAAAGGTGGAAGGATACATTCAGGATGATAATAAATACAAAGTTTGGAAAATAAATAGAACTATAGATCTGTATAGATACATTTTTCTTTATTTGAACATCAGAGACAGATAGGGGGATGGAGGACAGAGGAAGAGAAGGAGGGAGAAGGAGACAGAGATGTCTTCCATCTGCTGGTTCAGTTCCCAGGTGGCCACGGCAGCCAGGGCTAGGCCTGGTCAAAGCCAGGATTCAGGAGCTCCACCTGAGTCTCCCATGAGGATGGCAGGGACCCAGTTGGTTGAGTTGTATCTGCCGCCTCACAGGGCACGCATCAACAGGAAGGAAACTGGGTCAGAAGCAGAGCCAGGACTTGAAATCATTCTCTGATATCAACTGTGGATTATGACCAAATCACTGTACCAAACCTGTGCCCTGTATGGATGCATACTTAGGTGGTCATAGTATAACTCATGTACTTAATCAGATAATTTTGTGTTTATCTTGTTAAAATGATAAACATAAGAATTTATTGGAGGTTTCCTCCACTGAATGAGTGAAGAAGGAATCTAGGAAGGGTGCACACAGACTCACAACTGTTTCTAATGCCTGCTTTTCAAAGGAATGTGAAAGAAAAAAATGAAAAAGCTAAAATTTGGCAGTTAAGTAGTAGACACACGGGTTTTCATTATATTGTCTTTCATACTCCCCTGTGTTATTCAGATATCTTATAATTTTTATAGAGTGCTTGAATCCCAAGGTTATAATTTATCATTAGAGAACGTTGTGATGTAATGATCAGAAGAGAGGAAGTTGGAGTCCAGTGTGGGCACAACCCCCTGTGCAGAGAAAGACAACTTGTGCACTTGCCATTTGCATACTGTGGTCACAGATGTCTTCCACAAAGCCCATTAACAGCCAATGTTTATAAGCAATGATCAGATACTTTGCTGAGTACTTTATGTGGATTATGGCATTAGGATAAGATGAAAACACAAGTCAAATGCAATCTCAATGAGATCTAAAGTGCATTATAGCAGTCTGCTCATTACTGGAAGGGAATGGAGTTTGCAAAATGCAGTCAAAAGGCAAATGAATGATGCGCTTGGGGATAAAGTGATGTCAGACAGGGTACACTCACCCTCCTCTGCTTGAAGTCAGATTTGTTTTCCACTTTAAACTGATTTACATGGTAGCCTATGTGTAAATGATCAGAAATCTTGAAAGGCATATTTTAATTTTGTTGACCAGAGTAAAGATAAGAAATAGAATTGAGTGAGAATGGACTGATAGGAATACAGCAGCATATATTCCACTTCAGAATAATGCTGACTGCCTCCAATAGATGTAGGGACTCAATGTCAGTAACAGTGAGGACCCTGTGTTGAACACTTTCTGTGTATCAACCACTGCTGTCATCTTTCTCCAAACAGCGTCTCCTTTACCTCTCATAGTGACCCGCACATGAAAATGCAGGTTTGAAGATGTGCACAGTAGAATCTCACCTGTTCCTGAGCAGAAACTGTGTGAGGTTAGCAGTCAACAGTTACGGTAACCTCTGTAAATACCATTGCTACAAATACAGATTGCATGTGTTAGATGAAGATTATAGTATTTAAATGTATGGTAGGTATCTATCAAAAATAGAATACCATTTTTGGCAGGCCAGAGGGATGCAGAGGGAACTTCTGTAAGGAGAGCATTAGTTAGTTTTCTGTTATGGATTGGGTTTACCCAATCTAGATGTCTAGATGTGTCTAGATATGACTATCCCACAAATATTTATATTATTACTTCTGGCTAGAGAGAGTTGGTCTTAATAACATTTGTAATAATGCAGGATTTGATGAAATTTTCTCTCATGAGAAAAGAGAAAGGGGGTAGGGAATTTACTGTGACCGAATGTCTCTTATAAACCAGGCACTGTGCTAGTTACTGCATGAATTAACCTGTTATCACAGGTAACTCTCCTAACTGAAGAATGCAAAGAGGAGCCGGTGTTGTGGAGTAGTGGGTAAAGCCACCACCTGTGATGCTGGCGTCTGTACAGATGCTGGTTTCAGTCCTGGCTGCTCTACTTCCAGTCCAAGTCCTTGTTTAATACACCCAGGAAGGCAGAAGAAGATGACCCAAGTGCTTGGCCCCTGCACCCATGTGGGAGACCCAAATGAAGCTACTGGCTCCTGGCTTCCGTCTGGCTCAGACCTGGCTGTTGCGGCCATTCGGGGAGTGAATGCGCGAGTAGGCGATCTGTCTCTCTCTGTCTCCCCCTCTCTCTAACTCTGCCTTTCAAATGAATAAAATAAGCCTTAAAAAGAAAAGGATGAGAAGAAAGCGAGGCAGAGAGAATCTTCCCAAGGTAACAAGGAGGAGAGTAGTGGAGCTGGGCTGTGAGATGAAGAGGATCTGACTCCTAAACCTGTGTCCCTTGGATTGCCAGCAGTGACCCAGGCTGAGACATTCCTTAGCTTCTCTGTCAGAGCTGCCCAAGAGAGAAGCAGGAGACAGAATAGGGAGTCCCTGTTCCTCAGGGAAAGGAATCCACAGGCCTGCTTTCCATATGTAAAGGAACTTTGTGTGGCAAGCACCCAATGCAAGAACAGCTGCACTGTTCTGTTTCCGCCTGGGAAGAAAAGTGAGTAGTTCCCAAAATAAGGTTGGGATCCGAGAAAAGAACAGTGTGCTCTCAGGATAACTTAGCAGACAGTCCTGGAATAACATCTGAAACAATACTTAGCACACAGTGGCTCCTCTACATGCTGATTCGTGTCCAAATGAAATGGGAAGACCAGCGTTTCCAGTCATCGCCTATGTTTGTGATTTTGAGTAAGTAATGGGATCCATGTGATTATATAGAAAGAAGTCCTGGTGATTTTTAAAATGAACTTTGTTAGTGCATTATAAATTTTGTTAAGGTTTGTTTATTTAAGGCAGAGTTGCAGAGAGGCAGAAGTGAGGCAGAGAGAGAATCTTCCATCCACTGGTTCACTCCCCAAATGGCTGCAACAACAGGAGCTGGGCTGACCCGAAGCCAAGTGCCAGGAGCTTCTTCTGGGTCTCCCACGTGGGTGCAGGGACCCAAGGACTTGGGCCATCTTCTATGCTTTCCCAGGCCATAGCAGAGAGCTGGATTGGAAGTGGAGCAGCTGGGTCTTGAAATGGCACCAATATATGATGCTGGCACTGCAAGGTGGCAGCATTACCTGCTATGCCATAGTGCCGGCCCCCCAGGTAATTTTTGAGTTCATATTTCATGCCAGGCTTGATGCTACAAACATGATAAGAAATACAGATTCCTCCTGTACGTCCAAGCCCATGTGTAGGAACAGGCCATGGTGTGAGTGAATGAATGAATGAGGATGCACAGTGAAACACAGGGGAGGCCCTCACACCACCTGTTGTTAATGCTTTCACTCTTTTGTACACATTGCTTGAAATCCTCTCCCCTTGTATCTCCTTGTGTTTCCTGAACTCTTTTCCTGCCTTAAAATCTTTCTAAGCATTCCCCTCTAGAAAAAGATTATGTATTTGAAATGCAGAGTTATAGGGAGAGAGGGAGAGATCTTCCATCTGCTGGTTCACTCCTCAAGTGGCCGCATTGACGAGGGCTGAGCCAGGCAGTAGCCAGGTGCCAGGAGCTTTGTCCAGATCTTCCATGTAGGTGTCGGGGCCCAAGCTAGGAACACTGCTGCTTTTCCAAGGCCATTAGCAGGGAGCTGGAGCAGAAGTGGTGCAGCCTGGACTCGAACCAGCACCCATATGGGATGTCAACATTTCAGGCAGCCCCTTTACCCACCAGACCACACTGCCAGCCCAGGCATTCCCTTTTTTAAAAATCTTATTTGCATGTAACTTTTCATCTGTAAAATAAAGAAAACATCATTGACTCTGTGACTGACATGAACTCTAACTAAAAAAAAAAAAAAAAAAAGAGAGAGAGAGAGAGAGGAGGAGGTGGTATGGCACAGCAGGTCAAGACCATGGCCTGTAGCACCAGCATCCCTTGTTGGTGCCAGTTGGAGTCTTGGCTGCTCCATTTCCAATCCAGCTCCCTGCTAAAGTGCCTGGGAAAGCAGAGGATGGCCCAGGTCCCTGCACCTGCACTCACATGGGAGACCTAGAGCAAGCTCCTGGCTTTGGTCTGGCTCAGCCACAGTTGTTGTGGCCATTTGTGGAGTGAACCAGTAGTCTGAAGATCTCTCTCTCTCGCTTTCTGTCCTTCTCGCTTTCTGTAACCCTGCCTTAAAAACATTGATTTTTTTTTTTAGCAGCTTGGAGTTATTCAAGAAAAATCCACTATACATAAACAGGTATTAGAATGCTAGTAACACAGATGGAGATATTAAAAGGTTGGGTCTTCAGGGATAGTGCTAATTGGTATATAGTACCAGTAGAGGGACATGCATTATTTCCTGTAATTATGTTTTGATGTGAATTAATGTTCAAAGTAAGAGGTCTAGTTTCATGAACAGAAAAAAAAATTCTACATTAAAAGAATAAGGTTTACCTTGATTTTCATTATCCCAATGTTATTAGAAAAATATTGAAATATTTCCAAAAGCTCCCTTATAAGTAGTAGAAATTAGATCTGTAAAAGTGTATATTGCTATTTCCCTATGTGAGACATAGCTTTGCACTGCAAACAGTACATGTCAAATGAATGGAAAAGTTATGACAGTTGTATTGAACTATGTATGTCTTATGAAATTTTAAGGAAACCCAGGTATTTCACATGTCTTCACGCTTTTTGTGGCTATGTATTTGAAAGTGCAGGTAAATGCAAATGTTTTTACAAATAAATGCGCTTCCTATAATGTAAAATAGCAAATACTCAGTGTCTAACTCTTTTCAGACTGCCATCACAAATTAGCATAAATGGGCATCTTATGCAGGATCGAAATGCTTTCCGTACATTTTGGAATCAGGAAGACGACGCTGTCAGTTTTGGTGTCTGGTTCAGGCCTTTCTCCTCACAGAGGCCCTCTTCTCTCGTAACCCACGTGGCAGAATGGTCAGGCCATCTTGAGGATCTCTTTTAGAAGGACACAAATCAGCTCCCAGAGATCTCACCTCCTAATGTGACTGTATGGCGGGGGGGGGAGGGGGTTAGGATTTCAACATCTGAGTTTGTGGGGGACATAAACATTCCATCCTCTGTGGTCAGTTGAGATGCTTAATGAATTACAAAGCTTAATTATCTTCTTAGTGTTTAAAATGGTCTACTTTATGTAATGTATAGCACTTTTCAGATTAATCTTTGTGTAGTTATCTTTTGCAGACTGATCTGTTCTCCAAGATTAGAGAATAACAAAGTAATGACTATCATTGGGTAATATGTTTGAAAGTTTGACTAGGAAGGTATCTGATTTAGTTTGTTTAATGTTGGAATGTGCTAAAGAACTAAAGTTATTTGGAAATAAAGTTAAGAGTTTTATCATCAAATTGATGGCAAAGAGAAAATAAGGCATTGGTAAACTAAGCAGATCAAAAGATGTGTTTACATACTGTGAAGGAAAGGATTGAAAAGCTACAGAAAGTAATTAAAGCTCAAGTAAAGATTAAGTACATGGGGAGATGTAACAATCAGAGCTAAAATTCATAAGCAAGAAAATGCAAATATTTTCTAACATTCATCCTGCTGTAAATTTAGGCATGATCTCATACTATAGTCTTAAAACTGGGTTGGAACTAGATAGCCATATTTCACATTTTGAGATTCTCTGTATAATTTTAAGCAAACTGGAAGTTCTACGTAGAAATGCACATGAATAAGCAGACAGTAAAAGAATAGCATATAATAGGATGAGATGCGGAAGGACCAACTCATAAAGACCAAGCAGGTGTGATAGAAGGAAAATGGTGTTAGTTAATCCAGGCCGGTGTTGAAAGTCTCAGTGTAGTAAGAGTGACCCAAGCAACACAAGAGGAAAATTTACTGAACAGTCATACATTGAAACATGCAAACCAGAAAACCTCCCTGCAGCAAATACATAAACCCAACGAAGAGAAAGTAGTTGTCTTAGTATAATGAGTCTCGGAGCTAAAATCAAGTTCTCTGACAAGAAAAATGTTGATGCTTAAGATTTCCTTTTGTATGTTACCTATCAGGTTTTTGCTTTGGAGCCTGTATTTGTCAAAATCATTCACTACCTCCCTGTAGGGATTCTGTTAATATATTTGTCTAGCTGTTACAATCCTTTCATAGCCACTGTCTCTGATTAATGATGCTTCTTGGAGCATTTATTTGAGCTACGAGTATTCTAGATCACCACCTCTGTGATGCTTTAGATTGCCTTAAGAATAAAACTAAAAAGCTGCTATGGAGTTCGTTTAAGATCTACCACAGTAAAATTAATTCAGTTGGGGATAAGAAGAAAGCATTCAATGGGCATTTCATTTGTAAGTGAAACCAATACCTTAAAAAGTTATACACAATTGAAACTGATTGCCAAGGGTATGTGAACATATTTTGCATAGAGCCCTCTGATTTTCTTCTTGTGTTACAAGAATAGGCTCCTGTAAATGGTACTGTTTTATGTAGGATGTCAAGAACGGGTATAAGATTTTGTGAAAATCAGTTATTTTGCACAGTTGACAAAAAAAAAAATAGCTGTACTATATGCAGCCTGCAAAGTGGGTTTTGCGTGTTCTCATCTTTGTAGCCAAGTGGATAACATAAGCAGTGTGGGACTTCACTCACGGTTCCCGTTCACTCATTCGCACTGGCGCCTCTGCTTTTTCCACCCCTAAAATAACTGTGGAGTAGGTGGCGTGGGACTGTGAGAGTAACAACGATAGAAAGACAGACACAGGGTATTAGGTTTCAAAATGTGCACAACCTGGCTGAATCAGTTGTGATGACATTTCTAGATCACCTGTGATCTACAGGACGAGCGGAGGGGTGGGTTAGACTGTCTCTGGGGTCGTCTTTGTTGATGAAATTTCATGTGTATGTTTCATACTAAATCAAAGGACTTTTTTGTGAGGCTGATAATAAAACACATTTGTGAGTATAAACTGAAAGAATTAAATCGCTGAAAAATGGAATGGAACCTTTTTTATTACCTCTCTGATGATTCTGAACTCTGAAAGCCTATATGTGTATGTATATTGATTTTTGTTGATGAAAGTATTTCTGGAAATAAGTCATTTGTTATGATAGCCAGGATTTTAACTCTATTCTTTTACCACCATTTTAAGTAAAAAAATAATATTTCTTTAAATTGTCCCACATTTTTCCTTAAATAAAATCAGTAGTAATATCCATAAAGTGGAATTCTTATGCTGTTTTACTTTTTTTAATGAATACTAAAGCACATACCTAAAATACATGTTCATGCTGGACTTAAAATCATCTTTTATTAGTTGTGAAAATTGAGCTAGAAAATGATCAGAAAATCCTGTCTGTAGAGAGGTTAAATGTTGAGTAAAAATGACATCAGAATATTTTAGGATTTTCAACATCAAGTAGCACTTTCCACATTAGAGCAGTTAGAGGGACAGCAGGTATACATCAAAAACAGTAGGAATGATGGAAAGACAAGTCAGTTCATCCCTACCTCTTGTCAATGTTTTGGCCTAGGTTTGTCAACGAAGTAGAGGTGTGTAGAATGAAAAGCTTATTAAGTAGCTTGAGGGTTCTAATCATGGAATACTGGGAAGGCATGTAGCAAGGAGGCCTAATCTTTCCCTGTGTTGTGAAGACAAAAAGATACAAGAAATGCAGGAGTGTGTGGACTGTGTAGATGCTGCCAGGGTGCAGTGCCAGGGGAAATAAGCCAACTAAGCCAGCTGTGGTGCTGACTCTGCCACGTTTGTGAGGAGTGTGGTAGAACACAGATGAAGTAAAAGTAGAAGTTCCAGAAGACAAGGATGGCAAATCACATAACTGGGCCACTCTAAGACAAAAAGACATGTGACTGAGAAGTTTTGGAGCACCATGGCAATCTATGGATTTATTTCTGTAGTACTTAACTGATACTTTCTGTGATGGGTACCTGTCAGAGTATAGATACCGCCTCATTTAATTCTTACTATAACCTCCCCCTGTAAGTATGATTATTCCCCCAGTCCTTGCACATGGAAACACAGCTCAGAGGGGTTGAGTGATACTGGGCAAAGCCAGCTTTGATCCCCAGAGTCTGGTTGGGTTCACCTCTAGCAGATTCTACCTGTTGTGCCTGGCACACAAGTGGGCTTGATTGTTCAACAGGGAGCCCTTCCTCTTTGGCAGAGTGATCGCTTCAGAACTCCAGATTGTGCAGTAAACACAGGGCAGCCCTTTAAAGATAGAGACTGGAATAGGAAAGTGCTGGTACATTTAGGTCCAACGAGTAGTGAGGGCAAAGTTCCAAGTCTTCCAAGAAAGGAGCTCTATTGCTTGTACAAGGTACTTCTTTGAGAGCTTGTGTTCTGGGTATCATGGGGTGTGGTTGGGAGTCTTACTACTGCTTTGATCTTTTTGGCCCTTGTATGAGAAACCCTTGGATTCTAACCAGGTATGAGAGACAAGCAAAGCCATGAGAATTGTACAAAATCAGAAGTGGTGCTGTGGACCATATGGAGGCCTGTACTATCCTGAGCATTTGTGAAATGATATAATGGTGTAAACGCAGCATGGTAATCACACACTCGGTTTCCCTTAGGAATAATCAAGACATCCATGGAGTCAGCTTACAGAAAGGAAATGAATGCATTCTTACATTTGCTGAAATAACTATGGTTTCCATCGAGCTGTTTCAGAGAGGTGCTCTGATGACAGTTAGCACTCAGGGTGAATGTTCACATTCAAGTTCTTTCAAGTTTCCGTGAAACTGGCCCCCTATCGTAGAACGTTAGGTAGGTCAGTCTCAGTCTGGTGTTTGAAACTCAGTGATAAGGTTGACAAGTTGTGTTTATCAGGCAACATTCTTAATCAGTTAAACCTCGGTTTCCTCATTTGCAAAATGCTGACATTACTGCCAAACTCGTATGTTTGCATATTAAATATTCTTGCATATTACATTGCCACCAACCTCATATGTTTGCATATGCAATTACTATGAGGTTACTATATATGTATATGTGTCCATAGCTATATGTATATATGTGTGTATATGTGTGTATGTATGAATATACACATATATACACATGTATATACTCCCAGGTACATAGTAAATGATTGCTTATTTGTGTCAACAAATCTTTGAAATATAAATAAAGATCTTCTTAGAATTGGAAATGGACTTCAATGTATGTTTTTATTTTTATTTATTTATTTATTTATTGACAGGCAGAGTTAGACAGTGAGAGAGAGAGACAGAGAGAAAGGTCTTCCTTGCGTTGGTTCACCCCCAAAATGGCTGCCACGGCCGGCGCACTGTGCTGATCTGAAGCCAGGAGCCAGGTACTTCCTTCTGGTCTCCCATGCGGGTGCACTTGGGCCATTCTCCACTGCCTTCCTGGGCCACAGCAGAGAGCTGGACTGGAAGAGGAGCAACTGGGACAGAACCCGGAGTTCTGGCGCCGAAGGCTGAGGATTAGCCTAGTGAGCCGCCATGCCGGCCTTCCTTTTGATTTTTATTTCAGTTCTGTGGAAGGTAGCGGGGGTAGCCATAATGACCATTTCCATTTCTTAGAGTAGGATACTGAGGCTCATGAATAACTTATCTCGGTTAAATCTAGAAAATTATGGATTCAAATTGATCTCATCTGTTTGTAGATTTTTTAAATTACTTGTTAACTCTTTAAAAATAACCCACTGTGTTTAGGTTCAAAATGGAGGTAATAGTCCCTTATTTACATCAGAAAATACAGAAGGTAAGATTCTGGGGAAGAGGGCTGATTGTGATCACATGTGGCCACTGGTGCCTGAAGCCACGTACCACTTACTGGGGGTGGGGGAATCACGGTATCATTGAGGATCCCCAGAGGCTAGGTGCACGTGGGATTAAGCTGTGTATTTACTTATGAAAAAGAAGTTGTGTTTTCCATTGGCACTTGAGCACTGGTGTCTCTATCGCACAACCAGATCCTGGCAGCTGTGCCCTCTGTTGGGCATTGTCTCTTCAAATCATAAAACAGGGCCTGGAGAGCCTCAAATAAAAACGCAGTGGCGTGAGAATCTGCGCAGGCTAAGCCAAGTATGAGGGCTGACATCACGTGTGCTCGGCCACTTCTAGAGTATTGAATTCCACGCTCCTAGTATCACTTGCAAAAACAGATTTTTGTTTTTGTGGAAGAACAAAAACAGAGTCCAAAGTGAATTCGGTCAGAAGAAAATTTCCAAGAAAATCTAAACAAATGGCTGTGGCAGAAAATCCAAAGCTTGCTTCCACAGTGAGGACGTAGCTGTAATTCCTTCCACTGCAGTCCTTCGGGCCATCCTGCCTGAGTTTCCACACTGACCTGCAAATGCTTTTAGATTTTATCATGCCAGTAAAGAGATTCAAATTGAATTTCATTCCCAGTAGTATTAGATTGTAGCCAATTTAGTAATTAAGCAATTACTTTTAAAAGCATGAAACAGAATTTTATTAATCAAAGTGAAAAACTTGATAAGGGATTTTAAGTGAACATAAAATGGATTTTCTTTTCCAGAGGAAACCGAGAATCTGCAGCTTCCATTCTTACAACACTGCAGTAAAGAGGCTTCGTGAGGAAAATCAAAGGCCCGTAAATCATTCATAAGGAGTCCTCTGAACATCATCATTGGTTTTTTTCTTCTGTAATAAATGAAGTCCCCTCTTTGTTTTAAGTGATAGTTAGAAGGGCATTCTAATTCCACATTAAAGTACATATTAATAATGTGATGCTTTCAAGTGAAGTCAGTCATGCCTGTTTTCAGTCTTGTAGAAAGACTCAGAGCAGCTGAATTCCAGATTGCGTAGGTAAAATGTGAAGCATCAGTGAGGCAGCCCAGGGCCGGAGTAGGTTTGCACTTCAGCTCTCACACTGTTTGACACTGGGCCTTGAACCCAGCAGGAGCGCGTGCATGCTGTTTGAATGAATGAAGGCAGGAGGTTTCTCAGGTTTTTACATTAGTGACCCAGATCATTACTTATGTTTCTGTAATATTTTCATTTCTTCTTGTTCTGTGGATATCACTTCATTCTCTGTCATGCACTAAGAGAGAGGAGAGCAAAACAGAGTACTTGGATTTCAATCTAAGTGACATCATTGCTAGGTATGAAACCTGGAATGTGTTACTGAACCTGTTTTTCTTAATGACTAAAATCACAACAGTAATAGCATTCATATCATGTGATTGTTATGAAGTTTACATGCGACAAAAGTCTATAGATTTAGAACAGTGCTTGGCATATCACTTTCCAATGGTTAGCTTTTATAGCTGTTGATGTAAGCATTATTATTATTATTGATTTTGAAAATTAAATAAAATTAAGATGCAAACATGATGTAGCCACTCAGGATACATATCAATGAAAATGCAATTTGTATTAGGATTCAGTCATGCGTTCATTTTGTCAAAGCAGTGTTGACGATGGACCCGGAGCACTGCAAAGGGCAAGCGAATGACAGCAGCACATTTATCGGCAAATATCTGCCCTCCTCTGGCTCATGGGTTCCACAGATGATAGACTCTCAGTACACACCTCCACTGTGTGTGCAATGGTGTTTTTAGTATTCCCTGCATTAAGTCAATATTAAGTATTCATAGCCTCGTGTGATGCTCACTAACCTCTGTTTCTTTTACTTCAACCTTGGTTGTTATCATTTCTGCTTCTACCTAGCTGCTAATTGGATTTCTAAATGTGGTGACTTTTTAATTAAGTTTTCCCTTATAACAAAAAACACAGTGCCTATGACTGTAGAAAGTGCTAGAAGATAAATAGCAAGAAAGAATATTTAAATACCCCTGTGACCTTGCCGTCTGGAGATAATCACTATTGATCTCTTTGTATATGTCTTTCTGGATCTTTCCCTGACTTCCACTCCAGAGAGAGGTGACAGAGCATACACTGCACTTACATTTCCCAGAGTTTGACAAGATCCAGCAGCATGGGTGTAGTTCCCCACGCTTACAGATTCTAAGGGTTTCCTGTGGAGAGTCAGCCCTGGCTCTCCTTGGAGGGCAGCACCATGAAGAGGTAGCACAGAAGGCCAGGTTGTCCTTGGGGGACTTTTTAGTGTTGACTACTATGTCTCTTGAGTTTCCTACCCCAGGTCAGAAAAAATTGCCAACAGCATCACATTAACGTTGGGATCCACATTGAGATTGAAATTAAGCCTTCAGTAGCCCCAGATTTGTGTGTCTTGTGGACTAGTTATTCAGTAAAGCAGGACATTCTTTATTGCTGCTACCCAAGTGACAAGAAATCAGTCTGTCTTATTAGAGCCCATCTTGTAAATTTCTCCTGAGATGGATGAATAGAATTTGTTGGCACATTTTACGTCCAAAGAAGTAAATTTATATGGAAAAGATCCAGTCCAATACTACCCAACATGGAGTAGATGGATACTCTATGAGTTGTATTCTAAATTGGGATAATAGTTTTAGAAGGATATTAGTGTTGTTAGAATTTTTAAAGTATATATCTGCTTCTATGGTTATATTTCCAATAAAAGTAAAAGTTCAACAAAGCTCTTTGTATCAATGCGATCATATTTGTAAAGGTAACGTATCCTAGCCATTGTTTATATTCCCAATACACTTGGGTCTTCTTGGTTTTTACTTGTTTTTCCTCAGAAACCTTTTATTTAAGTTATATAATCTTTATGCATTTCATAAATACAACTTTAAGAACATAGTGATTCTTCTCGCCCTACCCACCCTCCCACACCCACTTCCACTATTCCTCCTACTTCTTCTATTCTTATTCTTCTCATTTTTATTTTTTTACTAAGTTGTATTTTCAGTTAACTTTATACACATAAGATTGACTCTATATGAAGTAAAAAGTTCAAAAAATAATATGAAAACAAAAAACTGTTCTTCATCAATTGAGACAAAGGCTGTTCAAAGTCATCATATCTCAAAGTGTCAATTTCACTTTTATAGATCACCTTTTAAGTATTCCACAAATCAAGGGGAACCAATGATATTTGTCCTTTTGAGACTGGACTATTTCACTAAGTATAATGTTTTCCATTTGCATCCATTTGGTTGCAAATGACAGGATTTCATTTTATTTACCACTGTGTAGTATTTCAGGGTATATGTGTCCTATAATTTTGTTATCCAGGCTTCAGTTGATGAACATTTGTGTTTATTCCATTTCTTAGCTATTGTGAACTGAGCTGCAATAAATGGAGCATACATAAAACTATTAAGATGCTGATTTCATATGGGATGGCGAGGTCAAATGGTAGGTCTGTATTCAGCTTTCTGAAGGTCTCCACACTGTCTTCCACAGTGGCTGAACCAGTCTATATTCCCACCAACAGTGGATTAGGGTAGCTTTTCCCCCATGTCCTCACCCTCATTTGTTGTTCGTTGATTGCTGTATGAGAGCCATTCTAATGAGGGTGAGGGGAAACCTCTTTGTGGTTTTGATTTGCATTTTCCTGACAGTGATCCTGAGCATTTTTATGTGTCTGTTGGCCATTTGGATTTCCTCTTTTGAAAAAAATGCCTGTTTAAGTCCTTTACCCATTTCTTAACTTGGTTGTTTGTTTTATTGTTGTTGAGTTTCTTGAGCTGTTTGTATATTCTGGTTATTAGTCCTTTATCAACTACAAATAATTTCTCCCATCCTGTCAGTTGCCTCTTCACTTTGCTTAGTGTTTTCCTTATCAGTGCAGAAGCTTCTCAATTTGATGTAATGCAATTTGTCAATTTTGACTTTGATTGCCTGTGCCTCTAGACTCTTGTCCAAGAAGTCTTCGCCAATGCCAATGTTGTTCATATTTCATCAAGAAAAGATGTTGTATTTTATCAAATGCTTTCTCTTTATCTATTGAGATAATAATATTGTTTCTGTTCTTCAGTTTGTCAGTGTGATTTTATCACATGGATTGATTTGCAAATATTGAACCATCCCTGCATATCAGGGATAAATCTCACTTGGTCCAAGTGAATGATCTTCCTGATATATTGTTGGATTCAATTGGCTAGTATTTTGTTGAATATTTTTGAGTCTATGTTCATCAGGGAAATTGGTCTGGAGCTCTGTTTCTCTTTTGCATATTTTCATGTTTAGGAATTAAGATGGGGAGCAGGTGCCGTGGCTCACTTGGTTAATCCTCCACCTGCTGTGCCGGCATCCCATATGGGCGTCGGGTTCTAGTCTGGATGTTCTTCTTCCATTCTAGCTCTCTGCTGTGGCCCAGGAGGGCAGTGGAGGATGGCCTAGCTGCTTGGGACCCTACACCCGAATGGGAGACCAGGGGAAGCACCTGGCTCCTGGCTTTGGATCGGCACAGCGCCAGCCATAGCAGCCATTTGGGGAGTGAACAAATGGAAGGAAGACCTTTCTCTCTCTCTCTCTCTCTCACTGTCTATAACTCTATCTGTCAAATAAATTAAAGAAAAAAGAAATTAGCATGCTGGCTTCATTCTAGGAGTCTGGGAAAATTCTGTCTCTTTCAATGAATACCGCAAGAAGATTTGACATTAGTTTAATACCAAAAGTCTGGTAGAATTCAGCAGTGTAGCCATACACTATATGGTCCTGGGCTTTTCTTGGATGGGAGGGTCTTTACTGCTGATTCAATTTCCTTCTTGGTTATTGATCTGTTTAGGTCTTCTTTGTCTTCATGGTTCAATTGAAGTGGTTTGTATATGTCTGGAAATCTGTTTCTTCTAGGTTTTCCTATTTGTGCGAATACAGCTCTTTGTAGTAATTCCTGATGATTCTTTTTATTCCTGTGCTATCTGTTGTTACATTTCCTTTTTATTTATGAATAAATAAATAAATTTTATTTATTTATTTATTTTATTGATTTGGGATTTCTCTCTCTTTTATTTTAGTTAGCTGGGCATGTGGTCTGTTAATTTTATTGTCTCAAAAAACCAGCTCTTCATTCTGATGATCTTTTGTATTTTTTTGTTTCAATAATATTTCTTCAATAAATGTAAATATTTCTTGTACTAATTTTGTGTTTGGTTTGCTGCTGTTTTTCTAGATCCTTGTAATGCATTGATAACTCATTTGTTTGGTCCCTTTCCAATTTCTTGATGTAGTCACTAATTGCTATAAATTTTCTTCTTACTCACTCTTTTTGCTGTATCCCATAAGTTTCAATCTGTTATATTGTCATCTTCATTCGTTTCCAGAATTTTTTTAATTTCACTTTTGATTTATTCAATGACCCACACTGTTCATTCAAGAGCATTTTGTTCTGTCTCCATGTGTTTGCATATGCTCTAGAGATTCTTGAGTTGTTGATTTCAGCTTCATTCCATTGTGGTCAGAGAAGCTGCACTGTATGATTTTGATTTTTTTTTGAGTCTGCTGAGACTGGCTTTATGTCCTAGCTTATGGACTATCCTAGAGAAAATCCCATGCACTGGTGAGAAGAATGTGTAATCTGCAACTCCAGGATGAACAGTTCTGTAGAAATCCATCAGATCCATTTAGTCTATAGTGTCAATTAACTCTGTATTTTCTTTGCTGATTTTCTGTCCGGTTGATATGTCCATTGCTATAAGTGGGGTACAGAGGTTCCACATTACTTTTGTATCGATTATATGTCTCTCTTTGGATCCATTAACATTTCTTTTAAATAGCAAGGTACCCTGTAATTAGGTACATATATGTTTGTAATAGTCACATTTTCCTGTTGAATTGATCCCTTTATCATTGCACAGTGCCCTTCTTTGTTTAACAGTTTTTGTATTAAAGTCTATTTTGTCTGATATTAGGATGGCTACACCAGTTCTTCTTTGATTTCTGCTAACATGGAATATCTTTTTCCATCCTTTCACTTTCAGTCTAGGTGTATCTTTGTTGGTGAGATGTGTTTCTTTTAGATGGGTCTGGTTTTTTAATCCATTCAGCCAGTCTGTATCTATTAACTGGAGAGTTGAGGCCATTTGCATTCAAAGTGACTTGATAAGAATGACCTGGCCCTGCATTTTTTCCCATAACTACTCCTATTGTTTACGTTGGATTTCCTTTGTACTTTTACTGGGACATTTTTCTTCCTTTACCTTCTTTCATAGAGATGTCCATGTTTCTGTGTGTATCATATCCTTAAGTATCTTTTGTAAGGCTGATGAGTGGTGACAAATTCTTTCAATTTCTGTTTGTTATGGAAGGTATTTATTTCACCTTCATTCATAAATGAGAGCTTTGCAGAGTACAATATTCTGGGTTGACAGTTTTTTTCTGTTAAGACTAGGAAGATATCTGGCCATTTTCTCCTAGCCTGTAGGGTTTCTGATGAGAAGTCAGCTATGAGTCTAATTGCAGATCCACTGAAAATAATCTGGTGTTTATCTAATGCACATTTTGGAATCTTTTCTTTATGTTTTACTGTGGAGAGTTCGACTACAATGTGTTGTGGTGAGGATATTTTCTGGTCATATCTATTAGGAGTTCTACGTGTTTCTTATACTTAGACGTCCCTTTCTTTCTCCAAATTCACCTGTTTTCTTTAATTATTTCACTAAAAAGCCTCAGACCCATTCTCGTTTTCCATGCCTTCAGGAATACCTAAGACCTATCTGTTGGGTCATTTAATAGTGTCCCATAAATTTCCCACAGTGTTTTTTTTTTAGTTTTCTGATTTCTCCTTTTTTTGGTCTATGAAATTTTCAGAGATTTGTCTTCTAACTTAGATATTCTTTCTTATGCTTCACCAAGTCTGTTGTTAAGGCTTTCCACTACATTTTTTAAATCTATTTCCAATATTTCTTTTTGATTTCTCTTTAAAATCTCTATTTCATTGGAAAAAATGTTCATTCAAGTCATGTATGGATTTCTTTAATCTGTGAATTTGCTTCTGATTACTTCTAAGTAATCCTACAATCAAATTTTTGAATTCTTTTTCTGGCATTTCTTCAATCTCTTTATCTTCACATTCTAATATTGAAGTGTCAGTGTGTTTCTTTGGAGGCATCATGTTGTCTTCCTTATTCTTGTTTCTTGAATTTCTGTGTTTATTTTTAATCATTTGTGGGGATACTTACTGGATTTTTTTCCGCTGTGGTGGCGTTTATCTTTGAACTTTGCCTCTATGGCTTAGTAGAAGGTCTGCTCTTTCAGTGAATAGCCATAAATATGTGCTGGGTGTGGCCTGGAATCAGTTCAGTGCTTCTGGGTAAGGGGAGCATCCAAGGTGGCACCCAAGTTGGACATGGTAAATCTCTCTCTCTCTCTCTCTTTTTTTAATCAGAGAGGAGAGCTTGATCAGCTCTATTGGCTCAATCTCATGTTTACCTCCTCTCCTCCAAGGAGACCAGTGCCTGGTGCTAGCCCTAGTGGGTACAATATTCATCTGCACTGCCACAAGAACCACACAAAGGGCCATGCAGTCCTCAGTGTGAGCACAGATCCCACAGCAATGACCTTCATCACCAATCAGGGAGCCCTGAGCACATGGAGCCACCAACAGTGATTGTTCAGAGAGCCAGCCACACCCTATACCCTCCCGTGCAGCCAGAGTGTTTTCACAGTCCATTCCATCTCCCAAGTCTCTCACAATCATGAGTGCCCAGCCCGCAGTCAGTGCTCCCACCAGACTCAAGTGTCTCCTGTAGGTTGGTTGTTGGGTCCCTGGACACAAGCTGGCACAGCTGTTACGAAAGTCTAAAATGGTGCCCGCCCTCTCTCAGCTACCTACAGGACACTGGTGTTAGGTGGCTGGGAAGAAGGAATCGTGCCTCCCTGCTTTTTTTCACTCTAGGATGGCAGGTACATTGTCCTCCACAGGGCTCCAAGCTGGACTCACACCAAGCTCTTCCTACAGCTGTATCTCCAGGGGCTTGGGCTGCTGCCGTCTGGTCTCACCTCACTCTCCAAAGCTGGTGCTGAGGCTCTTGGATGCTGGAGTTGGGGTGTGCATGTCCACGCCCTCCGTGTAGATCCATGGTGTCTTTCTAACTTGCATGGAGTTTCCTCTGCAGTTTTCTCCTTAACTCTTCCCTAAGATTGCAGTTACTCCAGTTTCTGTAAACTACCTTTCCCTAGACTAGAGCAGTAAGCTCTCTCTATTCTGCCATCTTAGAATCATCACAGTGCATTATTTCATAAGTGACTTTTGTGTTGCTTAAAGAAAAAAAAGGAAAATGTCCAAGAATATGGAACAGTAGCTAAGCAGTGTTGTAGTTCTATTTTGGGATACCATGCATTTACTAGGCAAATTTGCATAGTTTTGTGCTGCCAATTTCTGAAATACACTGTAAAGCAAAACGTCCAAATACCGGAATAGTGTACCATGTCTGCCCATTTGTCTTAAACAGACATAGAAGAGAGTACTATAAATAAATTTTCAGAAAGGATGCAAAAGAAAGAGCTAACAAAGGTGATTTACCAAGGAAGGGAGTGAAAAGCATGGAATCGAGGAATTCAAAGTACATGAAATAACATTTGAAGAATGATGTGCCTTCGTGTATTTTATTATTAAAAATATTTGATTAGGAAGAATAGGCTAAATAGAAAAAAAAAATGTGGGATATTATTCCAATCAGTGATGATTATATCTAGGGAATGGAAATGTAGAAAACTTGCCCTTTTCTGCTTTCTCTGTTACCACATTATCTGACCTGTTTAATTGAACATACACTATGTTTGGAGTTAGAAAAATGTTAATTTTAAAATTTAACAGTATGAAATGTTTATTAACAGTGAAGGCTCCTGAATTATACAGTAAAGAGTTCCAATGCCATGAATGTGGGCAATTTTCATAATTATTTTATAGCAACTTTTTTACTCTTAGTTCTAGAATTATTGTAGATCCTCAGGAAAACAGAAGTAATATTATCATTGTTGTCTACACACCTAAGGGAAAAACTTTACAGTCAGAGAATATTTGTGTGCAATGCAGATTTAGTGGACGCCAGTGTTAAATAAAGCTTAGTTGAAAGAAATAGATCATTTTATTAGAACCTTAATGGTACCTGTGTCTGAAATGCTCACTGCATTATTGTAAATTTGAATGCTCTTAAATTGTACATAATGAACTATTTTGCTTGCATGTGTAAGCTGGCTATCATCTTATCTTTGTAAACATAACATGGAATCATAGAGGATTGGTGTTTGCACAGAGACAATGCACAATTGACCCCTTTGCTTAAAGTGTCAATACCCACTGGAAAAAGAAAGCAGCAGTACATCGCTAGCTCAGAATTGTGCATTGCACTTGCTAATAGTTCTATTTTTGTTACCTGTTGGTGTACATCAGTAGGACAATTATTGGAAGACAGTGAACTCTTTCTACCCAAACTAATACTAAATGTATGACCTTGGTTTTCCCAAAAAAGCTGCATTTCTATTTTGGGTGTTTTATCATTTTCACACATTGTCAACATTGTCTTTCTTTTGATAAGATAGCTTCTATGTAAGTCTGTTCAAATATATGCATGAAAACCCTTTCCCAGATTCTTTATCTATATAATTATCCATATCTGTATCTATTTATATGTGTCTATCTATCAATCTATCTATCTCAGAACTTTTAAGGACAAGATATTGTTCTAAGATTTCTTATCTTTGACTGAAATGATGATTCATGTGCTTGGGTCATTGACAACTTTTTCTAAGTAATATTAGAAGGAAGAGATATGCTCCTTTTGTGATACTCAAACCTTAGGAACATACTTAATTAATGTTTTATTCAATAGGATGTAAGTAAAGAGTCAGTACCCCATATTTTAGCAGCCTGCAATATTCCAGTATATGCTCAGACATCAGATGTCTGCTGCTGGCTCTCAGCAGTAGGAAGCATCACCCATACTTGGAGGAGAAAGAACCACACTTAGGGACACAGTTGTGTTCACAGTGGAACGCATATTCCTTCCCATTCTGGATGAGAAAGGTGGATGAGCACACAGCAGTGCTCAGTGCCTGGCTACCAGGCAGAGAAGGGATGGAGTGGGGCAGAACACAGAGGGGAGCCTTTTCACACCGTGGGGTTCATCTTGGAGGCTGTGCTGCCCATGTGTGGATCCCACCATTGCCACGTTTTAGTCTATGCCTTTGGGTAAATTCCACAGCTTTAATTAAATCTCAATTTTCCCACAGGTCAAATGAGGCTTGTTAAAAACATCAGCAAATTTCCTCACAGGGACATTATGAGGATCAAATGCAATAATATCCATAAAGCACTTAGTGTAATATCTGGCACACAGTGAGGACATAAAAAATGATGATAACCCGTGCTAATACAAAATCAGGAAATGTCCTAACAGTTAGGTTAAGTAATGGCTTGGAAGAATCAAAGAGTACATGGAAGTTGAGAAATTTGAGCAAGTAGGCAGTTTGTGTCAGAAAATAATTCAGCAACAATTTGCATGATTTCAAGAAAAGCGATGGCTATGAGGAGTAGGTGGAAAGGGGCTTTTGATCCAGTGTTTCAAGATCTTTGGTCCCCCACGTCTGGGAAGAACAGGAGGTGTCCTTGTGTATGTTAGCTCCTTGTCTAAACAGTCAAAACAGAGATAGTTGGAGTTTCCCCAGGGTTTATGTAATTGGGAGCTCTATTCCCCAGCTGATTCTGAGCTGGACTCACACCACCTGTTGTTTCACAGTCTGAAAAAATAGTTGGAAAGAGAATAAACCAACCAAGGGGAGAAGAGACACAGAAAAGAAGGCGAAATCTTAGTAATGGTAGAGATAAACTGATGCTGGGCCCTGAGCTTTGGGCTAAAGCTGATAAAAAACCAAAAACTCTCCCCTTTCATGCCAGTGCTGGCTCAGGGACTAGGCAGGAATTGGTGATCACCAGGTCATCACAAAGTGAGGGCAGAAGATACAGTGGTTGCACACCTGCAAGGCCTCGTGGTGCAGAATTGAGACTATGAATAGGATAGAGGCAAAGGGTGTTTGAGTGCATTCAGGCTGTCAGAGCTGCTCATTTCCGTGCCTAATGGCTTCCTGTCAGCAAGTCGTCTTCTGTCTGGAATGCCAGAGGGGTGGCAAAATCCACTTCCTAAGTGTTTCTCAGATCTGCTTAGTACAGGAACACTAATGTTCTTCATGGAGTTGCATTAAGGCATCTGGGACTCCTATAGAAAAGGCACTTTTCCTTGCCATTAGGTTGTTCCTAGCAGTAAAACTGGCACCTGTTGAAAATGAGAAGATGACAGGAACACCCGTGATTTCCTAGTTGATTGCTCAGTTGTCTTGTCAAGAACTCCCTTATATTGGGAAAACACTTTTGTCCTGGGGCCATGTATGCTGCTGCTTTCTGAGACTTGTGGCAGTGGATAGATACTTAAAGTTTTAGAGATCATGTTGGATTAGTGTTTGCATCAGCTATTCTGCAAACTGTTGTCTGTGCTGTAAAAAGACGAACATGAAGCCGTTCACGTTTTGTAAAATCTCATCAGGATCTGACTCTGGGGTGGGCGCTGTGGTGCAGTGGCATAAGCCACTGCTTGGGATTTCTGCATCTCTTATCAGGGTGCCTGGGTCCGAATCTCCCCTCTGCTTCTGATCCAGCTTCTTGTTAGCGCACTTCCTGGAAGACTCAAGGACTTAGGTCCTTGCCACCCCACCCACATGGGAGACCAGGATTGAGGTTTTGGCTCCAGGCTTTGTCCTGGCCCAGTGCCACTGACTTGTGGGCTTTTGGTGGGAGTGAACCAATGGATGAAAGACTCTCTTGCTGTCTTTCTGTCTTTTTCTCACTGCCGCCCTCACTGTCTTTCAAATACGTAAAAACAAATTAATAAACATTAGAAAGGATCTAAATCTAACATTTTAAGTACGACTTTCATTCTATAAATAAACTAGGTATCTCTTGGTTCTCTTTAGGTGGAGGAGGATCAGTGTTTGTGATGTGTTTGTTTTCTTCAGCCTCCCAGTGCGTAATGTGTACAGTCAGTCTCAGTGGCACAGTTCGTGTTGTGTGGCGATGAAGCAATTGGCTGTTTTAGTAATCCCAGTGATAAATAGTTCATGCGTTTACAGTGGTAAAAGATACACCTTCAGGCCGGCGCCGCGGCTCACTAGGCTAATCCTCCGCCTAGTGGCGCCAGCACACCAGGTTCTAGTCCCGGTTGGGGCGCCGGATTCTGTCCCGGTTGCCCCTCTTCCAGGCCAGCTCTCTGCTGTGGCCAGGCAGTGCAGTGGAGGATGGCCCAGGTGCTTGGGCCCTGCACCCCATGGGAGACCAGGAAAAGCACCTGGCTCCTGGCTCCTGCCATCGGATCAGCGGTGCGCTGGCCGCAGCGCGCAGGCCACAGCGGCCATTGGAGGATGAACCAACGGCAAAGGAAGACCTTTCTCTCTATCTCTCTCTCTCACTGTCCACTCTGCCTGTCAAAAAAAAAAAAAAAAAAAAAAAAAAAAGATACACCTTCAGCTTTGAAACACTGTAATTTGAAACCAAGGCATTTTATTGCGATCTTACTTTACAACTTTTTAAGGTAGGGTTTTAAATAAAATGAAATGTGTTATAGTAACTTTTTAAATTTAATTTTAATATTGCATAAGCTTTCTGTTTCCAAAATTGATAAGACGAGTTATCTTGTGACTAACAGAATGCTCTGCTCTTTCCTTAAGGTATTATAGCTCATAAGTGATCAAGTTAGTTGACTTGTATTCAGTGTGTTTTTCTTTGAGATTTTTTTTAAAGATTTATGTATTTATTTGAAGGGCAGGATTAGAGAGAGGCAGAGAAACAGAGAGAGAGAGGTCTTCCAACTGCTGGTTCACTCCACAGATGGGAGCAACAGTTGGAGCTGCGCCGTTCTGAAGCCAGGAGCCAGGAGCTTCTTCTGGGTCTCCCATGTGGGAGCAGGGGCCCAAGGACTTGGACCATCTTCTACTGCTTTCCCAGGCCATAGCAGAGAGCTGCATCAGAATTGGAGCAGCCGGAACTCAAACTGGCTCCCATTGGCTTTATCTTCTATGCCACAGCAGCGGACCCCTGGAGATTATTTTAAATTTACCTAGGGGATAGGCAATAATCGTCATCTAAGATCTGAAGAACAAGGCATGATAAAGCATCCGCAGGTGGGCCTGCCATTGAATTTCTTCTCCTTGGCAGCTCCTGATGGCTTCTGTAAAGTCAGCGTGAGTTTGCATGCGTGGCAGGGTTGGATGCCCTCAGTGTTACCATCATGATGTGTGGTATTGTTAATACACAGCAGCCTGATTTCATCTTTTAGCTTATCTTCCTTTGTCAAATGAAGAACTTCCGTGTTTCCTGACAGAAGTAGTCACTAGGTCTGTAATTTTTGCATAATTATAAAATGTGCAACCCCAAAGGGTAGCATTTAAATAGGACACTTAATGCATTTTTCAAATGTCGGATGTGGTCAGATGTCACTTCTTGGCTCTACCATCACCACAGCATCTCCTTGTCACCTAGTGGGGTGAAACCTGGGAAGAGCCACTGTGTACTATACACCTGCACAGCCCAAAACGTGGAACCCTCACTAGTGCATGTTGCCGCTGTCACCTCTTCTCTCCCAATTCAACGGGGCTGTTAGCGCATTTCCTTGGTCTTCTTTGCCTCTTTATCCAGGTGACTGTTTTCTGTGTACCGCAGGTGCATGTCGCTGTCTGCTTTTCTCAAACTCAAGATCCCATCACATGTGCAGCAACTTACTACACGTAAACACCAGATGGGAACTACTCAGCTTCTGGCTCGGCATCTACCACTCTGCAAGCATGCGGGTCCAGACTTTCTGTGTCATCATCTCTCTGCTCAAGAGGCAGCTGCATCCTTCTATGCACCCTCGGAGGCCCAACCATCACATTTGTGCATATCCCCTACCCTTCTGATTATTCTCTCTTGAGACGTCATTAGCCCCATTTTTTTTTCTGGTAGCTGCTTCTAGCAGCACCACAACACTATCCTGTTTACAGTTTTCAGTATATTTCCATCCTGTGCCTCCCACCCAATTTTTTTATTCTTAATTGCATAACACGTTTTGAATACTTTCACCAGAAACTTTGCTCAAATTGTAGTATGCGTTCTACCCTTTGCTTTACCAATCACCAGTTTTCACACAAGCAGACAGAAATTTATAACAGAAAAATAACCACCGTAGCCAGGGGCCGGTTGGGACCTCAGGTTGGGTCTTAATCACCGTAGTGTGGTGTATCCCACATACCCTGCTGCAGTGTTCCTGTCTAACTCTTACAGAACTCAGAGATGTTAGTTCCAGTTACCTCACCACCTTTATGCTTCAACAGGCTGCAAGCTGGCATTGGCACCTGCTGCTCCCATGAATCTGCCTTCAACCAGGTCATCAAGAAATGTCACATTTCCTGGAGCAAAGCCCCACTCCTTAGCATTTCACTAACCTCAGCTGTCAGCAATGTGCCACTGTTGCTCGCTCCGGTCTCCATGGGAGGTGGATTGCTCTTGGAAGGCTTCCTGACCCGCAGTTCTTGGGTTGGAGGGAAGGCTGCTTGTGTGGGCCCATGGCCCTGCCCTGCACTGTGAACACCTGTCTACTCTCTGTGTCCTTTGTTACACGCTTTGAGATCAGCTGTTTTTCTATCATGGATCCTGTAATAATGGCACCAATTATGGCCTTTAGTGGCACATACTTGTTTGGGGACTTCAATAAATATTAAAAGAATACTAGATGGATATTCTTTGTAGGTGCAAATAATACAGTCAGAGAAACCTTGGGGATTCTACCAGATGATTGCATCGTCTGGTTATTAGTTAAATCTCAGCCTATGGTTTGATTGGGTCTCATACATGTTCCTGTCAAATAGTAGCTCTCCACTCTCCCTAACATACTGGTGTGGGGAGCAACTCGGACTAGACTAAGTTACTGGAATTAAGACTTATTCTATGCATCTGCTCTCCCACAATATGGTGCTGGGAGAGGAGTAAAAACAACTTTTACACAGCTGCCTCCAGTTCAACCAGTAACCTGCAGGAGCTGATCCCACTCCTGATTGGAGGAGAGCAGCATACTCGGCATGTGGGTAGCAGAGTTGGGATTGGTGGAAGAGGACTATAAAGGAGGAGAGAGACAACATGCACCAGGAACACCTGAGGAACATCTGAGCAGCCCCCAAGAGAGCCGGCCGGCGGTGTGCCGCTCCCCCGCGGAAGTGGGGAAAGTGGCAGGGGGAACCGCCCTTCTACGGAGGTGGAAGGGACGGTAGCCAACCCGGGAAGAACCAGCAGCAAACCCGGGGAGGGCCGAGCAGACAAAAGAACAGCGCAGGGTCCTGTGTCGTTCCTCCGTGAAGAGGGGGAGCGACAACTGGGCACCCATATTTGTGCTTTGTCAATTGTAACTTTGTGCAGAGGATTTTTTTCATCATTTGTAGTGTGCTCACTAAGCTAGACAGATAGCTACCTTGCCTCGCATCCCTTGCTCTCAAGTGAGGGAAAATGCCAAAATAACTTTCATCCGTCCTTCTTCCTTTCATAATTTGCTCCTATCCTTTTTCTTTGTTCTTGAATTACGTGAAATCTTTGGATAAGGTTTAAAAAATGTGCAGGGCTGGGTCCCATCCCAGTGATTCTGATGTAATTGGATGGGGCATCAGGTACCTGGAAGACGGCCCCATGATTTTAATATATGGTAAATTTTGAGAGTCACTGGGTTACATCATCTCTAATGTCCCTTTCAATTCAGGATCTCTTAAGTTCTGTTATGTTAAGGGACTCTCAAGAGTGCTTTAAAAAGCGAAATATGCCAAAAGATTTTTCCTTCATAATGTTAGATCTTAAAATGTTTTGTCAGTTTTCTCCAGTTGGCCTTGATTTGGGGCCTCGTCCTACTCAATGTAAAATTCAAATCGTCAGTGCTCAGATGTTGCTGTGTTCCTTCTCGTTCTTTTCAGGCCATTAGCATTTGAGAAGTTATCTGAAAAGAAGCATAACTCCAACAATAGAAGAACAGACCACCAGACAGCAAGTGAGAGATGCTCGGATGTACACTAGCGTTGGTACGGTGCTGAGTGGGTGCAGGTCTAAGAGCTTCCTTTCTTCGTTTATTCCACTCGAGTCTCTCATGACTAAATATGGTGATGTTTGGATTTTGTGGACTTGGAGGAGCATCGTTCAATGTTTTGTTTTGTTTTGTTTTTTTGTTTGTTTGTTAGTTTTTTTGACAGGCAGAGTGGACAGTGAGAGAGAGATACAGAGAGAAAGGTCTTCCTTTTGCCGTTGGTTCACCCTCCAATGGTCACCACGGCCAGCGCACCGCGCTGATCCGAAGGCAGGAGCCAGGTGCTTCTCCTGGTCTCCCATGGTGTGCAGGGCCCAATTACTTGGGCCATCCTCCACTGCACTCCTGGGCTACAGCAGAGAGCTGGCCTGGAAGAGGGGCAACCGGGACAGTATCCGGTGCCCCGACCAGGACTAGAACCTGGTGTGCCGGCGCCGCAAGCCGGAGGATTAGCCTAGTGAACCACAGTGCCGGCCTCAATGGTCTTTTATAACAAGGATGTCAGTGACTGTGGAAGGACAGGACCTACCAGTGCACATGGACTTGTTTCTGTCGACATTTTAAAATTACTCCCTCCTCTGCTCTTCCTAATTATGGAATTAGGTGGCCTGCCATATTAACTAGAAACTATTTTTAAAGCACAGAGAAAGATGAAAAAGGAGATCACACCTTTCACCTAATTGTTGGGATTTAAATTGGCCACAGTCACAAGCTTCATTTTGCCAGAGAAGGCTTTAAAATAAAAATCTATGCATGTAGCTCATTAGACTGCACAACAGATGAGCTTTCAATATTCAACACAAATCGTCTCTCAGGAGCCCCCAGGGTAAACTGAGAGGCCTATTGTTGATTTTAAAAAATGACATTTATTTTGTTTCTCACAGTTTCATAGGCATTAAGTTGTAAAGGTGCTAACGAATTCAGTAAGTTTTACCAATCTGAGTATGCAAATTCTCGTGAACTTCAGCTCATCTTAACCAGAGTTACTCCTCACTGGTGTACTCAAGTTGGCTCATTTTACCAAGTTTTCTGTTTACAGGTTCGTTCACAATCTTGACATACAGTTGGAAGCAAAGCTCTTATTTTCCTTCAGTTTTTTAATGAACTGATAGTATAGCTACCGAGTTAAATGGGAGAGCAACACATTGAAGATGTGGCTGCAGTGCCCAGACTCAGGCTGTGGGACGTGAATGTAAATGGTGTCCGTGGCTTATTTTCCATGTGTAAACATGAGTTTTAGTTCCCTTCCAATTTAGTTTGCAGATATATTGAGGACATGAAGTAATATCTTATGTGAATAAAGTAATGTGCTTGAGCGATATGTTACCCACCTTGCGGTTTTTAATTTTAAATCTGTATAAAACTTTGTGGAAATGGACAGAGTTGCAGGAATGATGTTACAGAAATATTTTACTGGGTGCCAGCCAGTACTTTCTAAAGGAGAAGAAATGGATAGGCATACATTCAACTTGATACGTTTTGTTTTACTATTTTTAAAGATTTATTTATCTGTTTAAAAGTCAGAGTTAGAAATGGGTGGGGACAGAGAGAGAACACATCAGTCTGCTGGTTCACTCCCCAGGTGGCTCTAATGGCCAAGGCTGGGTCAGGCTGAAGCCAAGAGCCAGGGACCTCTTCCAAGTCTCCCATGTGGGTGCAGGATCCCAGGTAATTCGGGCTATCTTCCATGGCTTTTCCAGATGCAGTAGCAGGCAGCTGGATCAAAGTGGATCAAAGTGGAGCAGCCGGGACTTGAGCCAGTGCCCATATGGGATACAGGTGTCACAGGCAGTGGCTTAGCCCACTGTGCCACAAAGGGCAGCTCCTGACTGGCCTTTGTTCTGTTCCTTGTCACTCTCTTGTTTGTCACCGGAGCTGAACACTTGTTCCCTCTGCCTAGAACGCCATTCTTACTTCTGCCATCTCTAGCAGAGGCTCATCCTTCTGTCCTATACACTGTTTTTCTCAACAGCTGGCTCCTTCCCTCACTGATTTATCCATAACTTTCTCCTTTCTCATTCTTTATCTCCTTCACTGTAACACAAATTCTGAGACTGTGGGAGCCTTGTGTGTTTCATCTCTCTCAGTTGTATATCAGTGTCTAATGTGGTGCCCGACCTAGGAATGAGTGATTCTTCAATACATGAACTGAGGATGGATGCTAACGTATGAAGGGAACAGCACAAACCATCTGTGAGCTTATATATTAATGAAACAAATTAGCTGTGTTGACTACCTGATTCCCATAGCGGTGTCCACGTAGACTTTTTCTTTTTACTTTATACGGAATTAGAAGTCACATAGTTGTGTACACTGAGTCCTTTGTACAGATAAAGATCAACCACAGCATTTTACGGTGAAGGTTTTAGGTCTGGGGATATTTGTTTCTTTGCTTTGCATTGTCTCCCGTTGCACTACATGATATTTTATTAATGTTAGACACTTTGTAAAAGATCACAGATTGCAGTGGTTAATGATTGAAACAAGACAGTTCCTGAGTCACCTTGAGTAGGTGATGGGCAACAGGTAGCGAGGTCAGGGGGAAGCATGAAGCCAACAGCGAGTCCATGCAGACCCGCCCGGTGCCATCAGAACCCTGGAGCGTGGGGAGAAAGAGCAGGGAAACAGTAAGTTAAATTTAGCCTGCAATGATTTCTAGCCCCTGAGAAAAATAATTGCTTCATCCTGTTGCCAAAAGGCAAAGCGGCATCAGCTTAATTTGCCTGAGCCTGCCATAAACTGCAGATGGAGCCATAAAACATAGTTAGAATCAAATGAAACACATCTGTCCTAATCTGAAGGCAGGTGCGGCCAGCCAATCAGGAAGCATCAAGTGTAATGCCGCACACGGATTACAATGTGCAGAGGTGTATTTTGGGAGCCTGCTGACAGTGGGGGAAAGAACAATGTAGTCTTAGGTTGTCCCATATTCTTTTATGGTGCCTTCTCCCTTGTACAGACCTATTCCCTGGGAAAGAAACAGACAACCGTCACTGACTTCATGTGCAGGAGTTAGTATATTCTAACCAGGATTTCTTCCCTTAGCTGGCACTCCCTCAGACTAATTGAGATTAGAAACAATCACAAGGTGCTGCCGTGTTTTTTTTTTTTTTTTTTTTTATTGGCAGAGAGTCTATTTCCATGTAAGGTATCAGCCCACTTCTGTATCTCCCATGGAGATAACTGCCATGTACAGAAACAACAGAGTAAGATCTGCTGGTTTTGAGCAAAATAACCACCTGACTTAACCAAACCAGGACAGTCTTGAGAGTGAAAGGGAACCGAGGTGACCATGGCAGTCGCCTTGCCCCAGCCTCCCTTCGAGAGAGAACACACTTTCCTATTTCAAGCCGCGCAGTTAGCTGATCCTCTTCTGCAGAACGTACACAATCCTACTTGGGCTTAGGGTCTCCCTCAGCCCGGACTGCCTGCAGCCAGTAGTTGGAATCCGTGAGGGTACTGGTGCATGGTCTCCCCCTGCCTCCAACGAGATTCCTGCAATGAGTAATCTTTGCTCCCTGCTAGGTTGCCTGAGCCTTTCTCAAGTGTACATTATGGACAGAGGCTCTCTTGTGTTCATTTCTGCCTCTACTCACAGACCTGTTTCACACCTGTTTCACAAGATGAAGGTTTTTTCCCGTCCTATTTTATTTCTTTACCATCAGTACTTCTCAATAAGCTTGTTACATTTTCATTTCATTTTCACATCTACTTCCTGTGAAACCCAACTGCCAGGGATGCTATTAACATCCAGGTGAGTGAAACAGATATTAAAACAGAACCTATAATAACCCTGGTCAAACTTGGTTGGCACCTGTCAATCTATACTCCGCTTTGTCCAAGGCCAGACTTTGCTTCTTGCGGACATCGTCCACGTATCATGGTTCTGTGTGGGGTCGGTATTAATCTCAGGCAGATCCTGACTTTACCAGACCCCAGCTGAATGACCGAACATCATCTGAAACAGAAGAAGCTCGGCAGTAATTCCCTTCTCTTCCCCTCGTGCGGGGTCTTCCTGGTTTCCCTCAACCATTTGCTGCAGTTGCTGAAGAACCTCTCTTTTTTTCCTGTCAACCCTGTCCCCTCTGCATTCATACTTAATTCACACTGAAGACAAACTCTCCAGTGCTGCATCTTTGTATGCAGTAGGACCATCAAACCTTTTTCATTTCGATGGCCACCACATTCTCAAACACAGTAATTATTTACCACGAAACCCATTCTATTTCCTTGTAAAGATGGTGACCCAGTCATCCAGGCAAGCTCTACATCAACCTCATCAGTTTGGTCACAAGGTCATCTTCATCCTCCCTTTTAGGTTTTGGCCAAATTTATTATCTTTTTTTTTCCTTCCTTTCAGAAAGATACAGTATAAATATCAATCGTGAGTGCAGATGCAAAGTGGTGACTATGGTTCACAATGGAAAATCACTTCAAAAAGTTTGTTTCATCATCATTTAAAAAATCATCTATTATTTTTCACTTTATGTTTGTGTGGGAGCAAACTGTTGAAATCTTTACTTAATGTATGCTAAACTGATCTTCTGTATATAAAGAGAATCGAAAATGAATCTTGATGTGAATGGAAGGGGAGAGGGAGTGGGAAAGGGGAGGGATGCGGGTGGGAGAGACGATATGGGGGGGAAGCCATTGTAATCCATAAGCCGTACTTTGGAAATTTATATTCATTAAATAAAAGTTAAAAAAAAAGTTTGTAAAAACTGCCCATTGTGAAAAAAACTGCATTGATTTCCAATGTTTCCACACCAAAATAAGCATCTTTTAAATCCACATTTCCCACAAGCCTTTGAAATACTCTTGTACATTGAATTCTTGAAGAATGCTGAGTGGCTGTAAGGTGTTCTTATCTCAAAATTGCCATTTACACAAGGCAACGCATATGCTAGTTAGCCAGATTTAGCCATTATGCAATGTGTTTATACCTCAAAACACCATGTTGTACATAATAAATTACATATATAACTAAAACAGCCCAAAAATCACATTCTTAGTGTATTTGAAATCAGCAGACATAAGCAAAACACAAAAGTTTAAGGACAAGTGGGATGAAAAACAGGTCAGCTAAACAGCAGCTGGCGTCTCCAGCACACAGGTACCCTGCCTAGTTTTGATTGTAGGAGCATTGTATGGTCACTCTGTAACCTGATAGAGAGCTAACGAGATTTCGTATTATCATCTAGGAAGGGCAGCATAGGTGCCGTGAATTTTCTTAAGGCAGCAAGAACTGCATACTGATAGGAAAGTCAGAGGGACCAGAAATGCTGGTGCCACATGGCTCTGAATATCAGAACTGCACTCCTACGTTAGGAAGTGGATTCTCCTGGCTCCTGGCTTCAGAGAAGACCAGCTCCAGTGGGTGCAGCTATTTGGGGGAGTGAACCAGTGAGGGGAAGATCTCTCTGTGTCTCCCTCTCCCACTCTGTCTAACCCTGCCTTCCAAATACGTAAATAAACCATAAAAAAAAAAGGAAGACATTCTTTAGTTTGGAATATTGAGCTCTTACCTCAGTGCCTGTCATGCAGTAGTTACCGAAGGAATAGGAGGAAAAACAAACAGACCAATAAATGGAAGGATGCCCAGATGGCTGGCCAGCTAAATACATAACATAGACAGGGAGTCTGTGGAATTATCTTGACCCGTCTCCAGTCTGCCCATTAAAAATTTGCTTTACACAATGCCGTCATAAGCATCTCTTAAATAACATCTATCTGATCACGTCAAAACTTTAAACTGCACGTTAAAAACTTCTGTTGGCTCCCCATGTTATAAATTACAGTGTCACTTTGTAATAGTCCCTGATCTGAAATGTCTACATCCTCACAGCAGCTACCATCCAAACACTGTATGTTTGAGGCAGAATAAATTCCTTGGGATTCCCAGAGTATCATTGATTTCATAACTTTACAGTCCACTCCATGGCTAAGATTCTGATTGTAACCATCATCCTAGTGTGACTAATGACTTGCTTTATTAACTTATAAAAATTGTAAACTGCGTTTTCATTTTTCCTGACGTTTTACTGTGGTTCACCTGGAGAAGAGATAAAATGGTTTGTGTGAAATCTCCTAAAAAGTTTCCTAAGGCTCTTTTCAAAATGCCCTAGAAATACAAAGTAGAAGGAAATTGGGGCCCAGATGTTTCTTCACTGTATTTAAAGATGTATTTTATTTATTTGAAAGACTGTTACAGATAGAGACAGAGACATGGAAGCAGAGAGAGAGAGAGAATCTTCCATCCAGCCACAGTGGCCAGGGCGGAGCTAGGCCGAAGCAGGAGCCAGTAGCTCCATCTGGGTCTCCCACATGGGTAGGGGGTCCAAGTACTTGGACCATCCACTGCTGCTTTCCCACCTGCATTAGGGGGCTGGACTGAAGTGGAGCGACTGGAATATAAATCAGCGCTCATATGGGATGCCAGCATCGCAGGTGGCAGCGTCGTTGGCTGCACCACAACGCTGGCCCCCACTTCTCTACGTTTTGCAAAACCTTGTTATCTTTTCCTCCAGGGAATGACACTTGTGCTGGCAAAGCTCCCTTGAAAGCTGTACGGGCTTCTCCCCATCTGACTCAGAGTCTGTGCACGAGGCCACACCAGTGATTCTGTGTGAAGGCTGCCTTTCCCTCCAGAATTAATTTTCTCTCCAGTGCGACGTGGAGCCAGTTGCTCAGGGTCAATCGCTAGACTTTATAGAAGCAAAGAGGGTCTTCAGACCCCACCTGGACTGCTTGAAATGTTTTCACAAAGTCGCTGGCAGCTGCAGCCTCGACTGGACAGTTGTGTTGGGCCCGTGCCTCTCTGGCAAAGCTCCAGTGCTGCTGCTTTGCTTGTCTGGGAGTTTGGAGTTGAGAGAGTTTTGTTTTTGCGTGCAAGCTCTGCTGCTTCTACACCCCTTCTCTTTACTCTCAGACTTGTTTTTTTTTTTTCCTTTGAGTGTCTCTTTCTTGTGGAGCCTCATCACCTGCAGATACTAAGAGCCACCTGACACTTCAGCAGCGTGCGTGGGAATCTCCATTGTCTATCTCACGGGTCACTTCAGGGCATGGCTGTACCAGTTGCTTCTCTGTGCCTAACGCTGGTAGCCTTTTCCTAGTTTCCTGCAGCTGTAGCCGCACTGCTGTCCCAGACTCCACGTTCATCACCAGAACCAAAGCCAAGCCAAGGGCACAGCTGAGGTCTCTGTTAGGGCACAGCTTCTTTCTCTGTTGCAGCTTTTCTCCGTTTTCTCAAGCAAGCCGGCCTGAGCGTGTTCTCCTGATGGGGCCAGGGTTCTGAGAGAGGACAGGGTTAACCACTTTGGAAACCTCTGCTGGCTTCCAGTCTGCTAACATGCAAGCCACATGCACAAGCTCGCAGTCTGTGGCTGTGAACTTAAACCTGAACCTGGCCATGAGAGGAATTGCAGTGTCCCAGGTCAAAGGGAGCGGGAGCCTCTTAGGGCAAATGCTGATACTAGTCTCCCACAGACATGTAAGCTCATCCTTTTCAGACATAGTAGACAGTGTTTCGTTTACATGTCATGAAGGAAGCCCAAGGTGAATGCATAGTTGCAGATGCAATGTTTGAATCATGCAATTCATTTTTTGCCATGGACCTACCCTTTCTCTTACAAGCACCTGGTTGCACACAGGCCCTGCAAGCCTTCTATGTGAGTCTAAATAGTATGATTGCTTTGTTGATGGAATATCAGTGCGATGTGTGACCCAGTGTGTTTCAACACCAGGAGTAATAATAATAATAATAATAATAAAATAATAATAAAATAGTGGCCCTGTTTCTCCACCCTGCAGGTGACGTCTGTGACCCCAGTCCCTGTGAAAATGGCGGCATCTGTTTATCGGACTTGGCTGGTGACTCCTATTCCTGCGAGTGTCCCGAGGGCTTCACAGACCCGAACTGCTCCAGCGTTGTGGAGGTTGGTAAGTGCAAGCCTGAGTGTTCCCCCACGCAGCCTCGTTGTTTTCTGAGCGGCTGGCAGGTCTGGCGGGAGTGCCTGGTGGTTCTGTGCGGATGTTGTGTGCAATGTTGCTACTCAGTTCACTCCTCTGTGACAGTTTTCCAGCTTCTGTTGGCTCTTGGTGATAAGTACTGTACTTAAAGATGCTAAGGACGATAGCTGAATGCAATACTATAAAGACACTACAAATAACAGTTGGAAATAAGATTCTTCATATATTATTAATATAAATTTGCAATTCTATTCTCAACTAAATAATTAACTCCTAAGTTAATTTATTCAAGTTAAATTGTCACTGTCACGGAAATAGGACTTTTTTCATAGGTACTACTGCTATCTGTCAGTATTTTGCAGTTTTGATCATTACTTTTCTAAGAATATAAATATAACCTGTATTTTTGAGTATATAGGAAAGCCAATATTCCAACTGCAATACTCTTCAAATATTTTCAAATTTTTTGATTATCAAAAGTTGATTATAGTCATTGATTATGTTACATGTCTGTGAAGCACCTCGTTGGCATGTAAAGTTATGGATTAAGATGCCTTCGTAATTTCCAAATAGCTCCCCATTAAGCAAATGTCTGTCCTTTGCAATAATTCAACACTGTGTGGACTTATACAGAAATTTTCCTCCGTGTTTAAATGTAATACCATAATTAAGTTTGAAGAAAAATTAATATGTTTTATTTTAGTACCAAGAAGTGTAATAGATGGACTATCTCTATTCCATATAGTAAAACCACATGATTTGGATTAAAGGTCTATCAGCCAGTATAATCTTTGGAAAACCTGGATACTACAATGGCTTATAGAAAGTAGTTTTGAGGAAGATAAACAGTAGTGTCTAATTCAGGGGAAAAGTTTGAGGTTCTGCTCATTGTATCCAGTGTATCTACCCTAGAGCCTTATGCATAGGAAGACCCCTAATAACTATTGATTTAGTGAATGAAAGAATAATTAGGCAAAATCATTAACTTACCATTCTTGGCCCCAAGATATTGGATCTTAGTATGCCCTGTTTTTAATATATTTTTCTTATTTTTATTACATTAGTATGGATATATTGTATCTGCAAAAGTTAATTACATTATTGCCAAAAGGTACTTTGTTCACTTAATTCATTTCAAAGATCATTTGCTTTTAAGGCTTTTATTAACTTACCGATATTTTAGGGCGGCTGACACAGTGCCATAGAAATAAAACTGTTGTAACCGTTTTGACCCAGTCTCCAATACATGTGGTTGAGTTTCAGACTTTAATATGAGAATCATATCCTCAGGAAAGACTTAACTTGGAGGAGAATTATAGTCATAAATATTCCTAGCAAGAATATATGAATAGAATAAAATTTTACTGTTATATTTTAATCCCACCAACCCCAAACTGACAGTACCTTAAATCTGTAATATATAATGTTTTTGTCACCTCTTAGAAAGATCCAGATCTTAGAAAAATCTAGATATGGAATCAAAGAGACACGTGTATCTCAAAATTAAGAATCTAATATCTTTACAGAATTTTAAAGTAAATCCTTAAATTGTTCTGGGCCATATTTTTAAGCATTGATTCGACCTTCATCATTACAGCATTATGGGCAGCAGCTCTTTAAATGTTATGTGTGTTGTCGTATTCCACTTGTCCAATGGGTCTGTGGGTGGTCAGGTGCTTAAAGAATCGAATTTTACCCATGCCCACTGTAAGTATATTTAACACATCCTTTCTGTTCAGGATTGTAAGCTTTGCTGATATGTCTCATACCATTTCACACTTCCATGAAATTCCCTTAGGAGTTCTTGGAAGAATTATGTGTTTATGTCATTTAGAGTAGTGTGTGAGTTTTACCAACTCCTACTTCATGCATTGAGGTTTTAATGTTCAAATAATAGTGAAAAAGTTCCCTAAAAGCTGAAAATATCCTTAGTTTTTTAAGTGGCACCCTTGCTATATTGTGCAGTAATTTGCATATGGTCAGATAATAAGGGGAAATAAAACACAAGCTTTAGATTAGATCCTTTTTGTTTTTTTAAGGGCAGACACATTATCTGCATTCCTGATATCTCTTTCCCCACTTCATATGTTCTTGCAAATGCTAAGAAAATACTGAATATTTATTGACTAACACTACTCAGTATCAATGGCTTTAACATCTAGCCTACCTAGGTTCTTTATATTTTTAAAAGTGATTATTGGAATCAAATATATGAAACAGGAGATCATTTCCTGTTGTTAGGTAATACCAATGCAAAAAAATAGAGTGTACCAAAATTTTTACACACTAAATATTGTTCGTATATTTTTTTTAAAGATTTATTTTATTTATTTGAAAGACAGAGTTACAGAGAGAGGTAGAGACAGAGAGAGAGGTCTTTCATCCGCTGGTTCACTCCCCAGATGACCACAATGGCTGGAGCTGTGCTGATCTGAAGCCAGGAGCCAGGAGCTTCCTCCGGGTTTCCCACGTAGGTGGAGAGGCTGAAGGACTTGGGCCATCTTCTACTGCTTTCTCAGGCCATAGCAGAGAGCTGGATCAGAAGAGGAGACAGCCGGAACTAGAACCAGCACCCATATGGGACGCCAGCACTTCAGTCCAGGGCTTTAACCCTCTGCACCACAGTGCTGGCCGCTGGCCCCATATTTTTTTTTTTTTATTTTAAGTAATGTCTTAAAAAAAATATATATATCTGAGCTATTGTCATCGCTGTTCTTTTACTTAACCTGTTAATTCCCACAAGATAGAAATGTGCCTAAAGTTTCTTCTGTCCTTTTTAAAGGCAAAAATAATAAAGTAATCTTGTGCACATTTGCTTAGAATAAGCTATATTTGGTTCTGAATTTTTAAAATTATGTCAACTCTGTTCATCTAAAATTAAACATTCTCTTCACTTCAGGTTATCTGCAAAGTAGAATTTCAGGTTCATAGAGGGAAAAGCTCTTCACAATTTCACCTCAAGGTTCTAGCCGTTTGTAGTAGCCTGGTTCTAAGTCCTTGTTGTATTTTAAAAGCAATCTTCATCCAGTTTTGCACTTGCCATCTTCCCTCTGTAAGCACCCTGTGTCAGACTTTGCCACCCTTAAACCAGTCCCTGTGTCACTTACCTCCCTGCATCATGTGGGGAGCGGAACCCACTAGCTGGGGTTTGTAAACCTCATCTACGGCACCACATTGCCCTTCTTTGGACTTCCTTGTTGATGCTTTGTGCCCTGTAACATCCATTCTTTACCGCTCTCCTCATTCCGCCACCCCCACCCCGTCTCTCTGCCTCCCTCTCCCCATGTGCTCTGCAGACATGCAGCTACACTCTCAGTGCGCTCAGCCTCTTAGAATTACTAAGAATCACTTCTCATGTATGCAGAAGGCAGCAGGAAAACTCTCTGAGCAAAGCAAACAACAAGGCCCTGTTTTCCATAATTGAGTGTGAAGACCTTAGCCTGGCTAACCAGTGTTGGCACAGATACGCACCGGCTGCTGCCTTCTCCCCAGGGCCCTAGTGAACAGACCACCAGGTCTGTGGTTAAGCCCACAATTGCCTCTCAATTATTCACCCGCGTTCCTGGATGGCACCCTGTGCTTTGGAACCAAGTGTTGACACAGCCATTTCATATGGAAAATTTCTACAGTTGGTAAATAGTCCTGGATATAAACTTTGGGAATCAGTGTTGTCTAAGATCTGTGGTGTAAGTCTCTGGTGCATGCTGTCACAATAATCCGATAGACTATTTGCAAATATAAACTTGCACAATGCAAATACATCGTAAATGAGTGCAGCGAAGGGAGCACCTTCCCTTAGAAGTAAATGTTTTCATTCGTTCTTAAACCGATATTTATCGAGTACTTACTGAGTAAAAGTTGCCTGCATGGTGGCGATACCATGGTAAATGAATTCACATGAATCATTGTCTGGTTGAGAAAGTAGATAAATAATTGAATATAAAGGTGAGTGTTGCGACAGGAGAAATAAATGGAACCAGGAGACTATAAAGCAGGTGTGCTATCATTAAGAGTGGTATCAGGAAATGCATGGCCACCTGAAAAATATCAGGTAGACTTAATTCTACAAGAAAATCCTTCTCTTGGAGATGGAAAGCTAAACATACTCCAGACAGAGAAAATACCATATAGAGACACACAGAGATAAGAAAAATTATAATGCCAGGAACAAAAACAAGTTAAGTAAGGCCAAGGCTTTGGGAGGTGGACCAGAGCTGGGGTTGTGGAGATAAAGACTGTGGCACTTGGAAGAATTAGTGGGGGAATTTTTGAATGGCTAAAACAAGCACACATCAATTTATCAGTTTATGTTTGAGTATCTACCATGTACCAGATACTCTTTTAAGCACATGGCCATTAAAAGAAGAAGAAGATGATGAAGAATATATTGTGGGTTAAGTCACAACCTGCAGCACCGGCATCCCATATGGGCACTGGTTTGAATCTCAGCTGCTCCACTTCATATCCAACTCCCTGCTAATGCACCTGGGAAAGCAGTGGAAGATGGCCTAAGTTCTTGGGCCCCAGCCACTCATGTGGGAGACCTGGAGGAAGTTTCTGGCTTTGGCCTGGCATAGCCCCTGCCATTTCAGCCATTTGTGGAGTGAACCAGCAGATAGAAGATTCTCTCTCTCTCTTTCTCTCTCACTCTCTCTAATTCTTCCTTTAAAAAATTTGTTCTTTTAAAAAAAAGTAATATTAATGCAATCAAATAGAATAAAATAAGTGATCAGTGGTTTTTTTTTAAAAGATTTATTTAAAGGCTTAAAAGTAGGAGAGAGAGAGAGAGAGAGAGAGAGAGCGCGCGAGAGAGAGATTCCATCCACCGATTCACACTCCAAATGGCTGTAGAGACTAGGGTTAGACCAGGCCAAAACCAGACACCTATGTATCTCCCACATAGGTGTCAGGGCCAAGCACTAGAGCCATCCTCCACTGCTTTCCCAGGCACATGGGCAGGGAGCCGGATCAAAAGTAGAGCATCTGAAACTCCAACTATGCTCATATGGGATGTTGGTGTCACAGGCAGCAGCTTAAGCCGCTGTACCACAGCACCAGCCCCTCTTTTTTTTTAACTTTTATTTAATGAATATAAATTTCCAAAGTACAGAATATGGATTACGATGGCTTCCCCTAAATAATGTCCCTCCAACCCGCAACCCTCCCCTTATCCACTCCCTCTCTCCCCTCTTTTTTTTAAAATAAAAATCTTGGTTGTCATTCATTCTTAAATGACTGGAGCAGGCATGTGCCCGGTTGGATTTGCTCGTTTCAAGCCCTGGCCTTGGGCTCCTGACTCCAGCTTCCCGCTGAGAGTCATTGCTGAGAGGCAATGATGATGGCGTAAGTAATTGGATTTCTTCCTCCCCTAGAGGAGATCTAGCTTGAGTTCTTGACTCTCTGCTTCTGCTCTAGTCCATCCCCAGCTGCTGTATTCATTTGAAGGGCAAGCCAGTAGATGGGAGGTTTCTTATCTGTCTCTCTGCCTCTTTCTGTCTCAGTGCCTGTCCTCCCCCAAAAAAATAAAATCTTGTCTTTGGACTGAGAAGGTAGTGTTTGAAAGACAGAGGTTAACTTTGGAAGAGAGTGTAGAATAGAGATAAATTCTGAGATAAGAGCTGAGGTAAGGGGATGGGAAGAGAGGACAATACCTGGAACAGGATTTTGGGACAAGAGAGGTGTTTGTTTCTTTTTTTTTTCCTTTAAAATGGAAACAATAACATCATTATGACTCAGAACTAATACATAAAAACAGAGCTTGAGCCGGCGCTGCGGCTCACTAGGCTAATCCTCCACCTAGCGGCGCCGGCACACCAGGTTCTAGTCCCAGTCAGGGCGCCGGATTCTGTCCCGGTTGCCCCTCTTCCAGGCCAGCTCTCTGCTGTGGCCAGGGAGTGCAGTGGAAGATGGCCCAGGTGCTTGGGCCCTGCACCCCATGGGAGACCAGGAGAAGCACCTGGCTCCTGCCTTCGGATCAGCGTGGTGCGCCGGCCACAGTGCGCCAGCCATGGCGGCCATTGGAGGGTGAACCAACGGCAAAGGAAGACCTTTCTCTCTGTCTCTCTCTCTCACTGTCCACTCTCCCTGTAAAAAAAAAAAAAAAAAAAAAAAAAAAACCAGAGCTTCTATTTTACTAAAAAGAAACCATGTTAGATGACTTCATCAAGCCATTTCTAAAATGTTTAATATATATTTAATCTCAGTCTGGAAACAGAGGACATAAACATTGATATTTGGTAATAATATACATTGTCACTTTGGGGAAAAAATTAGAAGTATCTCAGGAGTAGTTCAACACAAGATAATAAAGCCAGTATCTCATTTTATTCCCCATCCTATTTCTGCATCCTGTCTGTAGTTGCTTTGGTTTCCTATGAGGCTTCTCTTATAAAAAACAAACATACATGGAGGCACTCTATCCTGTTCTGTGCTCTCCTGTCCTCTCTGGACATCTTACCCCATCCAAATCTGTTTCACTTTGCAATTGTCATCCCCGTTCTAACGTGCATTCTGATTCTGTTAAATGTGTGACCCTACAGTCTTGGCAGTGCTAATCTGTCCACATGATCCCATTTCATTATGGAAAATTGACTTTGTTGCCCCAGGAATGGGAAGACCAGGCAATAAATGTGAAGAATCGTTGCAAGTTGACTACATTTCACCCCTATGCACAGCCATATCTGAGTCTTTCAGAAAGCGATCAATGTCAGAATATCAAGTAGTATGACCATCTGACTCTGAAAGTCTGCTTGTTAGTGATCATGAAATATCAGAATGCTAACAAGCCTTAAGTAGATCTCTTGGGTGGTATGAAGCTGTTTTTGGATTTTTGAACTTCGGTTGCTAAATGAGGGATTTGGTAAATTTCAGTTAAATTATTCACATAGCAGATGAAATTATGAATATTTGTCAGATTTCTTCCCCTTAAGATTAGTTCTTGGTCTAAGGAAAGATAACTCATGATTGAATCCATCTTTCTAGACATTATCATAATGAGACCTTTTTTTTGCATGAACTAAAATAGTATCCTGCAAGTTTCTAGCCATAGATGTTTGCTGAGAAATTTCCCAGTCAACTAGGGCCAAAGAGAATTATTTTCATAGTTAGATTTGTTTACTTACTTTTCTAATGATTAGAAGCATGATATATATATATATATACACATACACACATAAACATAACTGTACAGTTAACAGATACTAATTTAAAGGAAATTTTTGTGCATTTACAGAAAAGCAATTTTATCTTGTATGTATAAATATGTCTATAATATGGCTTATGAACTCATAAGCTTATTGATGTAAATATATTTCTAGTTTTGTATTCAGTACAATGATGAGAATTTGTTGTTTTCCAGTTCCAAGCTCTAAGAATTGTCTATTAACTGCATGACAAATAATAATAGACCATCAAAAAATCTTAGAAATTATGGAGTATGGAAAACTGTGGTTTCCCAAAGGATAAGAGCTAGTGTGTGCTAAAGCTTTTATTTGTAAGAAAGTGCAATGTAATGCAGCAATGTAAAACAAACCAACGTATTCCACTGAATAAGCTTTCACTTATTTTCATGTTTTTTATTTGAAAGGCAGAGAGATTGAGGGAGAGACAGAGAGACATTAGGAAATCTTCCATACAGTGGTTTGTTCCCCAAATGCCCACAGCAACCAGGGTTGGGCCAGGCTGAAACCAGAAGCTGAGAACTGCATGTGGTGGCAGACACCCAAGTACTTGAGCCATCATCTGCTGCCTCACGGATGTTTATTAGCAGGAAGCTGGATCAGCGGCAGAGTAGCCAGAACTCGAATCCCGCACTCTGATATGGGATGCGGGCACCCCAAGTGGGAATTACAAACCAAAACACCAGCCGGATGCATAGCGTATAAAGCACCGCCTTTTTATTCTGAAAAAAAAAAAAAAAGTGCCTTTTGCATATGGCAAGTCAGTGGGTGTGTATCCTTAAGATTTTTCTGCTTAACAAGTAGTCACCAAGCTCAGTGGATTAAAGCCACCACCAGTTGTCTCACAATTCTGTGAAACAGGTGAGTGGGTGCCCCTTATTCAGTCTCCTTGAAGATCTTCCCTGTGCTGACACCTGGCCCTGCAGTCAGCCGCTTGGGTGACTGGTGCTGGGCAGTGGAAGGAAGATGGCTGTGCTGGTCTCTGCTGGGTAGCAGTGGCAGAGCGTCAGGTCCTCAGTGGGCGTCACGGGAGCCAGGTCTCCTGGCAGGAGGATCCGCCTTCTCACCAAGCAAGGCGAGGATGCAGGCCGTGGAGGAACTTGGGGCTAGTTTAGTCCACCACAGCATGTTCTGTAGTTGCTTCTCTTTTTAATCTGATTTTTTGAAGAATTTTACTGACATTGCAAACATTTGGTAAACATGTAAGAATGTTTTCAGGTGTTTATTTTTCTGGTACTGGCTATGACTTCAGAAATTCTACTAACATGGATTTTTATCATGTCCTCTATTCTCATTATTTCTTATAATGGAAGAAAAGGCAAAAACTCTCAGAATAGGAAACACTTGACTGTTTTTTGATTTTAGGGGAATATATTGAGAAGTTAGAAAAGCAGATAATGGAAGAGAATGTCAAGTTGTCCTTTTGGTCAAACAGAATATAAGATACCAAAAGGAGTTACATGAGGTTAGTTGTGGCATTGTGGAATTTATATTCTGTACATGCATGAAAATGAAGAACTGTTTCTAGGCTGGCACATTTAGCCATAACCTCTTCAAAAATTCCCTTTATCAACCTGAGACTTTTTCTAGAAAAGAAGTCCACAGGGACATGCCAAACACTTGTAAACTAGTTGAAACATGCTCCACAGTGTCTCAAATCTCCCACCCTCTTTCTTAGTTCTGTCTTCTTCCTTTGATTTCATGAAGAATCTATTTCTTTATCACAGCTGATTATATTTGCTGTTTATTTTCTTTTGATTGAGTTAATTGCACACCAAGCGATGGTGTGCCCAGTATAGCACATCCTTAAAAAATAGTTTTCCAGCAACCATAACAAGATGTAAAGATTTTATCAACATGGCTGCTGACATCTGAGAGAATGAGCAAAATTTTCCTCCTATGATCGCAATACACAGGAGAAAAAGAAATTTTTTTCTTTAGGTTGAGTCACTGAATGCTATTAACAAGAAAAAAAAAATGAGCAGTGTGTAGAGTGCTCTTGTATGGGAGATCACCAAGTGTATTTATGAATTTATATTTTACAGAACTTTTTTTTACAGAACTTCTTTATTACCAAAGCAATAAATAAGAATGTTCAGGAAATACAAAGTAAAATATGTAAACAAAGACATCATAATATTAGGTTATATATACTTTTTCCATCATTTATCTGTACCTCTAGCTCTGCACATGTACCTCTAGCCTAGGTACGGATGATCATGGGAGCTCCTGCAAGCTGCAGCTGGCTTCAGAAAAGTGGACAGAAGGACCTGGCTAGGTGATTACTGTCACTCTGCTGGACGATAAGGCCGCTGGATGAGCCATAGAGAGTCTGCTCTCATCCCTTCTTAGCACCACAGAAGATGGAATGAAGAAAAAGATGACACGTTAAAAGAGTTCACAGCAAAGAAGTTGTTTGAGGTGTTGGAATTATTATTTTTTTTAATACGAGGAACTCCTCGTCTAACATCTAATACAAATCTTATTAGTACATACTCTGGGCCAGAATCATGGTGATTTTTTAAGAAAGATTTATGTATTTATTTGAAAGGCAGAGTTATGGGGTATGGGAGCTAGAGAGAGAGAGGGAGGGAGAGAGAGAGAAAGAAGAGATCTTTTACCCACTGGTTCACTCCCCAAATGGCCACAACACCAGGGCTGGACCAGACTGAAACTGAATCCTGGCGCTTCATTCGGGTCTCCCACATGAGTGTCGAGGCCCAAGCACTTAGGCTATGTTCTGCTGCCTTCCCAGGGAACTGGATCAGAAATGGAGCAGCCGGGACCCAAACCAGCCTGTATGGGATGCCGGCAAGGCGGCGGTGGCTTAACCTGCCTTGCCGCAAAATACAGGCCCAGAATCATGCTACTTGTTAAGAGGAATTAACTCCAGGAAAGCGTAAGGGTAACTGAAATGGAATGGAAAACACAAAGCCTTTGTCAGGAGCTTAAAATAGATGCCATTGTTTGTGGAGGTTCTTTGCCACTTTGTCTGAAGCAATAGGAAAAACGAGGTGACAGCTCAAGGAATTTTGTACTTTTAGACGATTTGTAAGCCAACATTTATCAAAGCATTCATGTGCAGGGAAGGTCTGTAGCCCACATTACTTAAAGTACAGGGGCGACACTGGATGTTTACGTGAGTCGCATAGGTCTGTAGCCCACATTACTTAAAGTACAGGGGCGACACCGAATGTTAAGTGAGTCGTATAATGAGAGAGAACTGGGGCAAAAGTCCTTTCAGGACATAGTTTCACCCTTTGAAAGTATAAAATTTACAAGGCTGTGATTTAAAATACACAATCAATATTTATTGCTGATGTTTCCTTTTTTTAATGAAAGTAAAGTACGGAGGATACAATCTCAGTTCTCCAGCAAAAGGCAGAATCAAGATAAGAATATTTGTTGGGTTAGGTGCTATTTATTGGAAAATATAGCAAATTTCAAATATGAGTCAGCAGTTCCCTTACAGAGAAGTGTGGGGAGCAACTCGGACTAGACTAAGTTACTGGAATTAAGACTTATTCTATGCATCTGCTCTCCCACAATATGGCGCTGGGAGAGGAGTAAAAACAACTTTTACGCAGCTGCCTCCAGTTCGACCAGTAACCTGCAGGAGCTGATCCTGCTCCTGATTGGAGGAGAGCAGCGTGCTCGGTGTGTGGGTAGCCAAGTTGGGATTGGTGGAAGAGGACTATAAAGGAGGAGAGAGACAACATGCACCAGGAACATCTATCTGAAGGAACACCTGAGCAGCCCCCGAGAGAGAGCCGGCCGGCGATGTGCCGCTCCCCGGCGGAAGTGGGGAAAGTGGCAGGGGGAGCCGCCCCTCCACAGAGGTGGAGGGGACAGTAGCCAACCCGGGAAGGACCAGCAGCAAACCTGGGAAGGGCCAAGCAGACAAAAGAACAGCGCAGGGTCCTGTGTTGTTCCTCCGCGAAGAGGGGGAGCGACAGAGAAGATTGCTAAAGCGCATGGTGTCCGTGTGTGAGGTTTTCATTGCAGAACCAGACCACAGATGCTTCATGGGGTTCTGGGGAAGCACTGGTGCAGAGCTGTACCGGGCGCCATCTACACGAGAAGTAAACATTTCCAAGAAGAAGACAGAAGCAGTGTGTGCCAGCTCGGCTGCTTATCAGTCAGTGGCTTTGGCTCCCCGGCAGTAGATTAACCGTGGTGCATCCCAGAGCAGCCTCTGGCCTCAAAGGTCAGAGTTTGTTAATTATTCAGCTAGGAAATCCAGCTGGATTACTCCCCGCGGTGATCTCCTGACCTAAAACTACCAGGGTGGGGCTGGTTCCAACCACAAGTACGCCAGTGATCAGGCCATCAAGGGGTGAACATGGAAGATTAGGGTAAATCGCCTTCTAATGCAAATTGCAAATCACCATAATGCCAAGGACATTGACTTTCCCCACTTTAATAGTGTTTTCTATCCACCTATCTGTTTTTCTGTCTATCTATCTATCTGATCTATCCATCCAACAAAACCTACATCCCCCAACACACACACACACACACACACACACACACACGGCCAACAGTCCTTATCTGTGTGTTCAGCATCCAGTAGTTCAGCCAACCACAGATGGAAAATACTTGGTGAAAATATGAAGTCTGTGGTCAACATGTGCAGACTTATTTTCCTTGTCATTAGCATTGTCATTATTCCCTAAACAACAGCTATTACCATGCATTTTCCCAGCATTTCAGGTATTATGAGTTATCTAGATGTAATGTAAGTTCATATGAGTCTGTGCATTGGTGCTATGCAACATTACACCATTCTACACAAAGCTTGTGAGCATCTGTGGATTTTTGGTGTCCTTGGAGGGTCCTGGAACTAACCCCCAGCACAAAGGATGATTGTGCAAGCCCTGTGACTCTGAGAAAGTTGTTTACCTCTCTGTGCTGTAGCACTCTTACCTGTAAAATAGAGGTAACAGCAGCAGTGTCACAGGAATTTTGTGCAAATGAAATGAGTCAGTAGGGCTCTTCAAAGAGTGCCTGCTTAAAATGAATACCATCTAGGAGTAGTAATATAAATAATTAAATCCTATATACGATTCAAAAGCTACCCGCAGGAATCAAGCCATCCGTCCATCATTTCAGTCACTGGTAATACTATTGAAATGTCCAATGCATCCTACCCTATTATTTTTATGTCAGAACTTTCCCTGCTTGTGCTTGAATATGCAAACTGGGGGCAATTTAGCTGTCAGCTTTTAGTTTCTTTCTTTTTTTTTTTTTTAAATTCCTTCCTTCAACATATCATTTGACAAATCACCTCATTTGGTATGGGAAAAAGAGAACCCTACATGTTATTATTTGAAAATTATGAGTAATGTAGGTAATGCTTGCATAATTAGGAATGGGCCCTTCAGGAATATAGCTGCCCCTGTGCTCCCAGCAAATAACTTATGAATTGATTTTTTTCTTTGTAAGATTGCAAAATGGGAATCCTGTAAAGGTATCATAAATATCCAAGTTGGAATTTATGACAACACATTCATATTAGGTTCCTGCTTGTGATAGATCAACAATAAGCTTGGTGTGGCTCTGCATAAAGATGGAATAGCAAGGAAAAAGGGCTCTGGGATCTTCCACTTCTCAAATATAGACTAAGCGTCCCTGGAAGGCTTTTCCTGACCCATGGAGGATCATCGCTCTTTCTCTGACACCAACACAGAGGGCCTGGCCTCAGAATACTTGTGTCAGAAGATTTATTTGTTTGGTTGCAAGGTGGAATGACAGAGAGGGAGAGACAGATAGAAATCTTCCATCTGCTCTTCACTCCCCAAATGGCTGCCACAGCCCCGGCAGAACGAGACCAAAGCCAGGAGTCAGGAACTCAATTCAACTCTCCAAAAATGGAGACTTGATAGCCCAAGTAGTTGGACCATCATCCTCTGATTTCTCAGGTGCATTAGCAAGAAGCTGGGTTCAAGTGGAGCAGGTGGTACTCAGACCAGCCCCTGATATGGGAAGCCAATGTCACAAGGTGCCTCTTAACCCTCTATGCTGCCACCCCAGCCCCTATCGGAATACTTTTATTTAAATAACTGTAAGGAGAGACAGTTAATAACATTTTCCCTGTGCTGCAAGTAATTTTCCTAAGGGGAACAGAATGCTTGGTATCAAGTGGGGGAAAGGTCCCACTCCCAAGTGCCAGGGATCAGATTTCAAGGTGGAGGTGGCTTGGGATGATCTCAGACGGGAATGTAGTTCAGCCATGGAAGTTCTTACAGTGGACATGTTAAACAAAACACTGGCTGTGAGAAGCACAAGGGTAGGCAATGTGGGAACATTCTGGGAGAATATTGCTATCGGTTGCTCAGATTTTATATAAGGTGGTCATGGGAAAGACTAGGAGTAAGACCAGGATGATACTTTTCACTTATACCATATACAGCTTCTGGCCATCTGCATCTACTGACCTTGTAATACAGTTTTCAATATTACCACCAGAATTACCCCAGGAACATGATTCTGCAATCTCTCTTGGTAGAACATTACTGAAACACAATCATTATAGAAAGAAAACAACACAGAACTCTTAACAATATTCAAGGTAATTTAAAAACCCTACCTCAGGCTTTTCTTCTGAGGATTAAATTCCTTTAATTGCACTTATTTTTCTATTACATTTTCATTCTGCCTCTAAGATAAATCTAGTTTTCAGTCCATTAATTATTTTGATTATTTTCCGTAGGATTTGGTATAATACGCAGTTTATCTGGAAAGAACTGGCGATGGCCCATCAGCAGAAATTAGTGCTGATTTCCTGACCTAGCATTTCTAACCAGACATTAATTATTGGAAACTACAAGTATGAAGGTTTAAGGACAGTGTCCAAGAGACCTTTTCAGAACTAGTAATGTCAGTTGGTGTGCAGAGTCCCCTAAAAAGCCACAAAATATTTCCATTCAGCTGGAGAAGGCACTTGATCCTGGACACTAAGGCCAGTGTTTCTGTGAGAACCAGCGTGTGATGCTCATGACTGTGGAGCTCCCTCATCTACACGGGAGAGCTGTGAATACTCGATTCTCTGCTAGAGAGAAAGTTAGAAGAGTAGCCTCAAGACTGCGTGGACTCCGAGTTTTGCAGGTCTTTCCCCTAGCCACGACCCTCTCACATGGCCCACAGGCCAGTCCTACTGTCCCTCTTCCCCAAACCCAAGCGTCACCTCTACTTCCCATGCCTTGCCCTCATTTTCCCTGACCCATGGTGCCCTAAGGCAGGAGGAAGACAACTTGTTCCCAGTGCCCTAGGAATTGGTCCAAGATGTGGAGCTGAAGGAGGGATGGAAATCAAAAGTAAGACTTTACTCTTTTATTAGCTAATACAGTGTTGGATCGCTGGTTGCAATATAGCAGCCTCAGTGAGAAAGTAGTGGTGCCCTTGTACTTTGTACTAGTTAAATGGCACCTGGAGTACCGTGTCCATTCTTTCTGCTGTATTTAAAGAGCCCTCAACAATTGTGAACTTATTGATGCCTGGTGTGTGCAACGTGAGACATTAAATGGAGACGTTCATCTCTGTTAAGGAAATCATTGTGGGGGAATAGGAAAGATGTCTGAATGTGTGAATGACTGCTCTGTCAACCAGAAGGCCGCTTAATTGTTTTCTGGAGGTGAGCTCTGGGAGAAAGAGGTGTGACGTGTCTCTTTGTGAGGTGAGGATGCCCTGGCCCATGGAAGTTGTCAACAATAGGTAGATTTTTGGTTGGTCAGTTGGACCAAGGGATCTTTAAGTTTGACTTTGACTTTGCCCTTTTCTTTGAGAAGTTGCTTACAACCTGCTTTTCTGAGCAGGCTGTTTCCTACAGTGGCTGCTGAAGGTGTGGAAGAGTGGACATTAACACTGTGCATCCGCAATCTGAGAGCAGCCTAGAAGATATGGAGAATGGGACTTGAGAATTTCCCCAAACAGCCCTGCCCCTTTATTGAGTCTCATTGTCTTAAAGTTAGACCTATCTGCTTTGTTATCCTTTGAGTTTCTCAAAGACATTCCAATGAAGGAGAAACTTAGCCCAGGGAGAAGAGTTTTGCAGACAGGGACATTACATTGTCGAGGTCATGTGGATGCACTGACCATTTTATTTTCAAGAGAGTCCTAATGATTCTAGAAAGAAAGCATTTAACTGTAGCTCCTATTTTAATGGACAGGAGAAAACAGAAAAATCCTCTACAGCATTCATGAACTCCCTGCTGAAAAAGTCAGAGGCGCATTAAATAATTAAGCTCTGTAGGCAGGTGGCAGAGCCCTCTTTTGTCTCTTATGGTTAGTGTCCTTGGAAAGAGTAAAAACTACATAAAAAAATTCCCCTTGACCAAAAGAAACAGATTCAGCAGAAATCTCTCAACTCTCTTCAAGTTAGCATGCTCACTTTTTTTTTTCACTCCTTTATCTCTTGAGTTTCAAAAGATATTTTGATTAAGTTAAATGTGAACTCATCCTTTCAAAGCCACCATAAAATGTTTGAATTCTTCTTTGGAAAATAAGAATTGAAAAGGGAATGAGATTTTACTGAAAAACTTCAGATTTCAAAACAGTTTTAAAAATACCATGTTTGAAATAACTGTAAATGTATTACCTAGTTGCTTGTGTGCACACACTCACACATATTATGTGGAAAGACCTTGTAGTGAGATAATTTCCTGACTTCAGTTAGTCACCGCTTACCTTAAAAGTCATTAAAATTGTATGGAACTTGTCTCCCAGAAGGTGCAGAATATTCAGTGTTCAACCCTAAATCTGCTTAGTGGTTCTAGACTAATGACTCTATTGAACAAGCTATAGCTTGATGCTCTTTGAGTTACTTTGAAAGCACAGGTTTAACTTTCATGGGATCATTAGGTGGCAATTAGAGCAACCATGGTCTCTTCAACCATCGCTCCCATCCCCCTGTGCCCTTAAATGGGGGTGACAGGCAGGAGCACCTGTTGGTCCAAGGCTGCTTCTGCAGAAGCACTTCTCCGTGTCTTGTGCTTTTTGGATATGGGACATTTGAAGCTTACTTGATTTCCACTGGTAGTAACCTACACAATAGAGCAACTTTTACAGGAAAAAATCAAAGACAAAATTTTGTCCAATGCATTTAAGAAGCATGTTACTAAAGGTAAGCTGATGGGGGGCGGAGCCAAGATGGCGGAACAGTGAGGGTGCACACCGATAGTCCGGGAAAAGATAGTTTAATAAAAGTGGAGTTACTGTAGCCTCAGGAAAAGGTTCAGGAAAAAATTGCAGAGGAAACTCTTCCGGATCTAGTGGATGTGACACGGAGGATCTATGGGGAGAGCAAGGTCACCCACCGCGTGGAAGCCCAGCTGCAGAGTCTGTACACCAGTGCTGGAAGGGGAGGTGACACAAAAACCTTCGTAGCCCTAGACATTGGTGGGAAAAGGCAGAAAGAGCCTAGAGGGAATGAGGCCTGAAGCCCCACTGGGGAAAGTTCACCAGGCTGACTGGAGGAGAGAAACAAAATGAATAAATAAGGGGAACCAGCATGGACACTAGCCTCTCTCTCCACTCACCTTACAAAGCCAAGCAAGACAAAGAGCAGGTGCCATTTTACGTATGTAAAGCAGTGCCCGCCATTAGCCAAGCAGAAAAACCTGATTCTGGTCGGGAGAAATAACAGGAGGTTAGGACCTAGTGAAAGTGTGGAGCTAACAAACTGAGACTGTTAAAATCTGGGGGGGGGGGGGGAGAACTCACCGAGTACACAAATTTGGTAACCTTGGCAACCCGGTGAGAGACTGCGGAGAAATTTGAGACCACACTGAGGTCTGCATAAACTCTGTGTATGGTCCCAGGAGTAGAGCAGACCAATACCCACAGGGGCCAGATTTCATACATCAACTACCCTCAATTCCACTCAGCTGTGTGGAATTACTTCCCAACTGAATAAAAAAAAAAAACGAGAGAGAACAATCTGCGTGAGGCACCTTTGGCACACCCTTAACCCTGAAGAACCAAACAGAGCTCTCTGGCCACACCCATCACAGCCTCTAAGGATCCATCAAAAGCAGACAGTCCACTTAATCTAGAGTCACAGTATAACAAGAAAAAGCACCACAGGAAAGAAACCAAAGAATATCTCCACAATGACAAACAACAAATGCAGAAACTGAGGTAACAAGAACAAGGAAGACACTATGATGCCCACAAATGGAAAAGACACCCCAATTCAAGATTATGAAGATGATGAGATAGAAGAAATGCAAGAAGTGGTTCTCAAACAATTGATAAGAACATTAAGAAGTTCTCTAAAACAAATTCTTGAACTACAGAGATCCTAAATGGACAAGATAGAAAATCTCTCATGCAAAAATGAAATATTAAGGAGTAATCAAAATGAAATGAAACAACTAGTAGAACAGGAAACTGTGATAGTGACGAGAAATCATAATGAAGTGAAGAATTCAATAGATCAAATGACAAACACATTAGAGAGTCTTAAAAACAGAATGGGTGAAGCAGAAGAGAGAATATCGGAATTAGAAGACAAAGCACAGGAAAGTATACAGTCAAACCAAAGAAAAGAAGAGGAAATTAGAAATCTAAAAAATATTGTTGGGAATGTACACGATACTATTGAAAAAAAAACAACATTCGGGTTCTAGGAGTTCCTGAAGGCATGGAGAGGGAGAAAGGATTAGAAGGCCTTTTTAGTGAGAAAATTTCCCAGGTTTGGAGAAGGACAGAGAAGTCCTAGTACAGGAAGCTCACAGAACCCCTAATAAACACGACCAAAAGAGATCCTCACCACAATACGTTGTAATTAAAGTCACCACAGTGAAACATAATGAAAAGATCCTAAAATGTGCAAGAGAGAAACGTCAGATTACTCTCAGAGGATCTCCAATTAGACTCACAGCTGACTTCTCATCAGAAACCCTACAAGCTAGGAGGGAATGGCGAGATATAGCCCAGGTACTAAGAGAGAGAAACTGCCAGCCCAGAATATTATAACCTGCAAAGCTCTCATTTGTGAATGAAGGTGAAATAAAGACCTTTCACAGCAAACAGAAATTGAAAGAATTTGTCGCCACTCGCCCAGCCCTGCAAAAGATGCTTAAAGATGTGCTACACACAGAAACATGGAAACACGGTCATCAATATGAAAGAAGGTAAAAGAAGGAAACCTCACAGCAAAAGATCACAGGAAGTTCAAAACATATATTAGAAAATATCTTTGGCAAATGGCAGGGCAAAGTTACTACTTATCAATAGTAACATTGAACGTTAATGGTCTGAATTCTTCAGTTAAAAGACACCGTTTGGCTGACTGGGTTAAGGAACAAAACCCATCTATTTGGTGCTTACAAGAAACACATCTTTCCAATGAAGATGCATACAGATTGAAAGTGAAAGGTTGGAAAAAGATATTCCATGCCAACAGAAATGAAAAAAGAGCGGGCATAGCCATCTTAATATTGGACAACATAAACTTTAACACAAAAACTGTTAAGAGACACAAAGAAGGGCACTATATAATGATTAAGGGATCAATTCAACAGGAAGATATGACGATTATCAATGTATATGCACCTAATTACAGAGCACCAGTTTATTTAAGAAATTTGTTAAGGGACTTAAAGGGAGACTTAGACCCCAATACAATAATACTGGGGGACTTCAATACTCCACTTTCAGAAATAGACAGATCAACAGGACAGAAGATAAACAACGAGACAGTAGATTTACACGGCACTATAGCCCAAATGGATGTAACAGATATCTACAGAACTTTTCATCCTACACTTGAAGAATTCACATTCTCCTCAGCAGTACATGGAACCTTCTCTAGGATTGACCACATACTAGGCCATAAAGCAAGTCTCAGCAAATTAAAAAGAATTAGAATCATATCATGCAGCTTCTCAGACCATAAAGGAATGAAGTTGGAAATTAGCAACTCAGGAACCCCTAGAGCATATGCAACTGCATGGAGATTGAACAACATGCTCCTGAATGAACAATGGGTCATAGAAGAAATTAAAAGTGAAATCAAAAATTTTTTGGAAGAAAATGAGGATAACAGCACAAAATACCAAAACTTATGGGACGCAGCAAAAGCAGTGTTTAGAGGAAAGTTTATATCAATAGGTGCCTACATCAAGAAATTGGAAAGGCACCAAATAGATGAGCTTTCAGTTCATCTCAAGGATCTAGAAAATCTGCAGCAAACCAGACCCAAATCTAGTAGGAGAAGAGAAATAATTAAAATCAGAGAAGAAACCAACAGGATTGAATCCAAAAAAAAAATTACAAAAAATCAGCCAAAAGAGGAGCTGGGTTTTTGAAAAAAATAAACAAAATTGACACCCCACTGGCCCAACTAACTAAAAAAAGAAGAGAAAAGACCCAAATCAATAAAATCAGAGATGAAAAAGGAAACGTAACAACAAACACCACAGAAATAAAATGAATCATCAGAAATTACTACAAGGACTTGTATGCCAGCAAACAGGGAAACCTATCAGAAATGGATAGATTCCTGGACACTTGCAACCTACCTAAATTGAACCAGGAAGACATAGAAAACCTAAACAGACCCATAACTGAGACAGAAATTGAAACAGTAATAAAGGCCCTCCCAACAAAGAAAAGCCCAGGACCAGATGAATTCACTGCTGAATTCTACCAGACATTTAAAGAAGAACTCACTCCAATTCTTCTCAAACTATTCAGAACAATCGAAAAAGAGGGAATCCTCCCAAATTCTTTCTACAAAGGCCAGCATCACCTTAATTCCTAAGCTGGAAAAAGATGCAGCATTGAAAGAGAATTACAGACCAATATCCCTGATGAACATAGATGCAAAAATCATCAATAAAATTCTCGCCAATAGAATGCAACAACACATCAGAAAGATCATCCACCCAGTCCAAGTGGGATTTATCCCTGGTATGCAGGGATGGTTCAATATTCACAAATCAATCAATGTGATACACCACATTAACAGACTGCAGAAGAAAAACCATATGATTATCTCAATAGATGCCGAGAAAGCATTTGATAAAATACAACACGCTTTCATGATGAAAACTCTAAGCAAACTGGGTTTGGAAGGAACATTCCTGAATACAATCAAAGCAATTTATGAAAAACCCACAGCCAACATCCTATTGAATGGGGAAAAGTTGGAAGCATTTCCACTGAGATCTGGTACCAGACAGGGATGCCCACTCTCACCACTGCTATTCAATATAGTTCTCAAAGTTTCAGCCAGAGCTATTAGGCAAGAAAAAGAAATTAAAGGGATACAAATTGGGAAGGAAGAAGTCAAACTATCCCTCTTTGCAGATGATATGATTCTTTATTTAGGGGACCCAAAGAACTCTATTAAGAGACTATTGGAACTCATAGAAGAGTTTGGCAAAGTAGCAGGATATAAAATCAATGCACAAAAATCAACAGCCTTTGTATACACAGGCAATGCCACGTCTGGGGAAGAACTTCTAAGATGAATCCCATTCACAATAGCTACAAAAACAATCAAATACCTTGGAATAAACTTAACCAAGGAAGTTAAAGATCTCTACGATGAAAATTACAAAACCTTAAAGAAATAGAAGAGGATACCAAAAAATGGAAAAACTTCCATGTTCATGGATTGGAAGAATCAATATCATCAAAATGTCCATTCTCCCAAAAGCAATTTATACATTCAATGCAATACCAATCAAGAAACCGAAGACCTTCTTCTCAGATCTAGAAAAAATGATGCTGAAATTTATATGGAGACACAGGAGACCTCGAATAGCTAAAGCAATCTTATACAATAAAAACAAACCTGGAGTCAACACAATACCAGATTTCAGGACATACTACAGGGCAGTTGTAATCAAAACAGCATGGTACTGGTACAGAAACAGATGGATAGACCAATGGAACAGAATTGAAACACCAGAAATCAATCCAAACATCTACAGCCAACTTATATTTGATCAAGGATCCAAAACCAATCCCTGGAGTAAGGACAATCTATTCAATAAACAGTGCTGGGAAAATTGGATTTCCACGTGCAGAATCATGAAGCAAGACCCCTACCTTTCACCTTACACAAAAATTCACTCAACATAGAATAAAGACTTAAATCTAAGACCTGACACCATCAAATTATTAGAGAGCATTGGAGAAACCCTGCAAGATATAGGTACTGGCAAAGACTTCTTGGAAAAGACCCCAGAAACACAGGCAGTCAAAGCCAAAATGAACTATTGGGATTGCATCAAATTGAGAAGTTTTGTACTTCAAAAGATACAGTCAGGAAAATGAAGAGGCAACCGACAGAATGGAAAAAATATTTGCAAACTACGCAACTGATAAAGGGTTGATAACAAGAATCTACAACGAAGTCAAGAAACTCCACAACATCAAAACAAACAACCCATTTAAGAGATGGGCCAAGGACCTCAATAGACATTTTTCAAAAGAGGAAATCCAAAGGGCCAACAGACACATGAAAAAATGTTCAAGATCACTAGCAATCAGGGAAATGCAAATCAAAACCACAATGAGGTTTCACCTCACCCTGGTTAGAATGGCTCACATTCAGAAATCTACCAACAATAGATGCTGGAGACGATGCGGGGAAAAAGGGACACTAACCCATTGTTGGTGGGAATGCAAATTGGTTAAGCCACTATGGAAGTCAGTCTGTAGATTCCTCAGAAATCTGAATATAACCCTACCATACAACCCAGCCATCCCACTCCTTGGAATTTACCCAAAGGAAATGAAATTGGCAAACAAACAAGCTATCTTCACCTGAACGTTTATTGCAGCTCAATTCACAATAGCTAAGACCTGGAACCAACCCAAATGCCCATCAACAGGATAAAGAAATTATGGGACATGTATTCTATAGAATACTATATAGCAGTCAAAAACAAGGAAACCTGGTCATTTGCAACAAGATGGAGGAATCTGGAAAACATTATGCTGAGTGAATTAATCCAGGCACAAAGGGAAAAATATCATATGTTCTCCCTGATCAGCGACAACTAACTGAGCACCAAAGGGGAAACCTGTTGAAGTGAAATGGACACTATGAGAAACAGTGACTTGATCAGCTCTTGTCCTCACTGTTGATGTACAATGTAATACTTTATCCATTTTAGTATTTTTTTTTTGTTTTAGTACTATTGGTTGAACTCTGTAATTAACACACAGTTATTCTTAGGTGTTTAAATTTTAACTGAAAAGTGATCCCTGTTAAATATAAGAGTGGGAATAAGATAGGGAGGAGATGTACAATTTGGGACATGCTCAATCGGACTTGCCCCAAAGGGTGGAGTTATAAACGTTCCAGGGGATTCCAGTACAATCCCATCAAGGTGGCATGTACCAATGCCATCTCACTAGTCCAAGTGATCAATTTCAGTTCACAATTGATCACACTGATAGGTCTAAGAGTCAAAGGTCACACAAACAAGACTAGTGTCTGCGAATACTAACTGATAGAATCAAAAAGGGAGAGAATGATCCATCATGGGAAGCGGGATGCACAGCAGACTCATAGAATGGCAGATGTTCTAAATAGCACTCTGGCCTCAGAATCAGCCCTAAAGGCATTCAGATCTGGCTGAAGAGCCCATGAGAGTATTTTAGGCATGGAAAGCCAAGACACTCTGGGGGAAAAAAAAAAGAAGACCTAAGTCAAAGATCTCTGCGAGTGAGATCCCAGTGGAAGGAACGGGGCCATCAAAGAAGGAGGTACCTTTCTCTGAAGGGAGGAGAGAACTTCCACTTTGACTATGACCCTGTCAGAATAAGATCGAGGTCGGTGAAACCAAAAGGCTTCCATAGCCTTGGCAACTCATGACTAGAGCCTAGGGAGATTTCTGACGCCATAAACAAGAGTGTCAAATTGTTAAGTCAACAACACGAGTCACTGTGTAGTTACTTCTCATGTGGGATCTGTCCTTAATGTGTTGTCCAATGTGAAGTAATGCTATAACTAGTACTGAAACAGTATTTTTACACTTTGTGTTTCTGTGTGGTTGCAAACTGATGAAATCTTTACTTAATATATACTGAATCGATCTTCTGTATATAAGGATAATTGCAAATGAATCTTGATATGAATGGAATGGGAGAAGAAGCGGGAGATGGGAGGGGTGCAAGTGGGAGGGAAATTATGGATGGGGGGAAGCCATTGTAATCCATAAACTGTACTTTGGAAACTTATATTTACTAAATAAAAAAAAAAAGGTAAGCTGATGGCATAAAAGAGAATCATTTAAAAACCTTGTTTGCAGAAAATGAATAATTCATATTAAAGATTATACTTGTTTCTTTAATTAAATTATTGGATAATACATTTTTTTTGTTTAATGATTCTACCATGACTCAAATAAAATCTGGTTATTCATTGCAAAATTATTTGTAAGAGAGGAATCTTGGAATCTATCCAAGTGGCATTCACTGAAGACTTAGTTAAACATATTTTACTGTATTCATAAAATAAAGCATTATTCTGTACTTTCCATGTTTGCTGATTATATTGACATGGCACAATGCATAAACGAATTAAAAATAAAAAGCAGGTTATGGAACATCATATATAATCTCTGTTTATGTTATAAATAAATTATTAGTATATAGGTGAGTATTATTCTGATGTTTAAATTTTCTTCAAGATTCCATTTGTGGTGAATTTTTGGTTGGTAATTTCTGTTTTCAGAGGCAGACCTTAGGCTCTTGTACAAGGGAGTTTTCTCCAACATTCTAATCACTGCCTCTCTTCTAGCATTAACAATTTATGTGCAGTGATTCTGCGGTTTTCTTAAATGGATGCTGCCATTGAAGTTTGTGCCGATATTGCTGATCTATCCATTATTTTTGTTTTTTTGTTCTTTTGGTTTTAACAGATTTGCTTTTTAGATTAGCTCATTTGTCCAGACTTATGAATTGGGGTTGAAGTGAGAAGTCTTCTACACAAAAACAAAGCAGAAATCCATAGAACATGACCTGATGGTATCAGCTTCCCTCTGTCAAGTGTTCTGAAATAAACCTGAAGTTCACTAGAGTGGGCAGATGGCCTCAGCTTCGTGGCTTCTACAGTCACATTAAACGGCATTCACGCTATTAAATTTTTATTCCTTCTATCCATTAATTTTTAAAAATATATGGATTTATTAATTTGAAAATGAATAAGTCTAAGAAATCATTTATTTATATTAACTCTAGATCTGCTGTATCCCTTGCAAGTTTCTTGTTTGCATGAATTTTCTTAGGACACATAGGTGTAGCTTCTATTTTTTTTAAAAAAATTTATTGATTTATTTGTAAGAGTTACAGAGACACAATGATTGATACAGAGAGAGAGATATTCCATCTGCTGGCTCACTCTGCAATATGGCCACAATGGCTAGGTCTGGGCCAGGCTGAAGCCAGGAACCAAGAGCTTCTTCTGGGTTTCCCATGTGGGTGCAGGGCCCCCAGCACTTGGGCCATCTTCCACTTCCTTCCCAGGCACATTAGCAGGAAGCTGGATTGGAAGTGGAGCAGCTGGGACTTGAACTGTCGCCTGTATGGTATGCCAGCTGCCCCATCTTTATTTTACATAGGTAACGATGTAAAAACTGTCATTAAAGTCTCTTACTGAACTTTATTTTCTCATCGCTAAAACTGGATAGCTATCCAAAAATATTTACTCAGTACCAATTATGTGTGCACACAAGATTAAGGCATAACTATGCCCTTGAAAGAAGGATAATATCCAACCTGAGAAATAAGACTGGAAAAATCTCCTATGCTATTTTGTGTAGAAGTGGCTTTAGGTTCCAGTTTAAACAGTAATATAATTGTAAGCATGTAACTACGGGAAATAAATGCTCAAGAATTGGAGGGGTGAGACGTGAATTCAGCTGACAGGGATGGGATGAATTTGTATAGGGAGAGAGGGAACATTGAATAAACAATAGTTGACAATTGAATACACAAAATAACGTGAATATATGTCCTTTTATCATCTAGATAAAAGATCATTAATCCCCCATATGTAGGAAAATGTGTCCCAGTTATGCTCCTTAAGGTTTGTGTTTAATACTGCCTGATACATGTATATTGTATTACTTCCTAGCATCACAATACTCTTGCTTGCTTTTAGACAATGTGTGTATGTGTAAGTGAGTGTGTGTGTGAGTGAGTGTGTGTATGTGTATGTATGAATGTGTGTGTGTATGTGTGAGTGAGTGTGTGTGTGTGTGAGTGACTCTGTGTGTGTGTGTGTTTACTCAGTGGGAAAAAACATGAACCAAAGCTTGCATCCATTCTTTCTTATTTTCCTCATGTGAGCCTCTTTCTGAAATGAGATCTCAAGTGCACAGCTTATTGTTGTTAAAATTCTTTGCTGTATAAATAGCTTGTGAAACCCTTGTGAGCTGTATCACACCTACAAATAGGGTATTTGCTGGTTGTATTATTATTGGAACTAGGTAATTAATACACTACACCTTGATGCTTATTAAGTTAGTTTAAAAATTGTAGATTTAATTTTCCGTGAGATGATCAAACGGTAGTTCAGCAGCATTGTCTGTCCTGTCACTGTTCCTGTTCCCTCCTATCTCAAGAGACAGAATCTCTTTCTCTACCAAGAGTTATATAAGTGACGGCTCTAACTGTGTATAGATGCATGCATTAAATCAGAGGTTAAGATCTAAATCTTTCCCTTGGCCAAATTTAGTGATACTGCATAATGAAGCAACTGAGAGCTTCCTTGATTGACACAGAGCCTTGTGTTAAACATCTGTCCATCTGTCTTGTCTTTTCTCTTGTGTATTTACTGAGTCCTTACACTATTCTAAGAACTGCAGATGAAATGGTGAGAAAAACAAAGGCACACCCCTGCCCCTTCCCTCATGAGAGTCCTAGTCTAATGGGAGGGACGAAAAAAATAGGCACCCGGGCTGCATAGGGACATGACGTGTTTATGGGTTATATATGATCAGCTGTCCTGAAATAGATGCCATATTCTGAACATAGCGCAGGAATCCAAGTGCATGTAGAAGGCAGACAGAATAGAGATGTTTAGATGCTCGGAATATTCCCTATGCCAGTCACTCCCGAAGGTCTGCTGCATGTCACTGGGACCCCAATACCCCACAGCTCTGAGATTGCAGAAGTGCTTCCATTAAACACTGACATGTTGGCCAGGAGAGGGTGGCCGTCCTTTGTCATACTTTCCCAGGAAAGCAGTTGGGCATAGTCATTGTTCAGGCCTTCATCATGTCCCCCTGGAGTCATTGGCCAGTACAAAAAATAAAACAGCAACCAAACCCAGACCAGACACACCAACAACACCTCTCTCTCTCTCTCTCTCTCTCTCTCTCTCACACACATCCAAGAGCAGTTCCACAACCTGCTCAAAGACTGAATTCATGAATTTGAAGTGATAGTTTACTCTTCTTTGTCTTTGCAATGCTATATCCACGTGTGCACACACACACACATCTTTACAACATTTGCCATCTGGGTGGGCATAAATAATCATATGCAAATGTCATCATTTTATTCTTGCTTCAGTGCAATCGAATAAAAACATTCTAAAATATTGTCAAGGTACAGTAATATACATTCCTTACTGTTTTGCTTATGGAAATAATTATTACATAGTTAATTATATACTTGCAAAGCATCCTTGGTGCATAGTTAACTAAACTTATGATATAGTCAAGGAAATGATCAGTAAGTTACTATAAGCCGAGTAACTTCCTTGTATAAAGTAGGTTATAGCATGCTAAGAAATGAGCTTTTTATATTTCATAGTGAGCTGTTCCTCTCTGATAATGGCTCATATTGGGCCCATGACTGTATTGAACAGGGGGAATATCCATGTTGCAAAGTTGACTTAAAATGCTCAAGCATAAAATAGACAAAAACAGAAGAGGTAAGAATAGTTGAGACAAGGTGAGGATAAGGAGGCTAGACTCTGTTCCATGGGTCTTAGTATCAGGGTAATTCACAGCCCATTCCACCACCACCAACCCCCCCCCCCCCCACACACACACACAGACCAGCAGAGATGCGGAACTTTTTCTTTCTGCCAAGGATCGACTAGATATTGATCACATCATTCATGGGCCATGCAAAATTATCAACTTAAAACCAGCCTATTACAAATTTATTGAATTTCGATTTCCAGCTGCGATCGCCTTTGGCAGGGCAAGACCGGAAGATTGTGAGGACCTTCTGTGGCCCGTGGGCCGGACCTCTGTCCAGTGAGGAAGGCTGTGTGCTTAGTACTGGCTGGAAATCAGGGTCATGTCTTGCCCACTGCCTTGTTGTTCTTCACAGTTGATACCTGAGGCAAAAGGGAGCAGCATGAGGCAAAGGAAGTACAGGAGGGGTCTTTCTGACACCTTCTCCTCCCTGTAGCACCACCCCAGGTTGGAGCACGGACGTTGCCACACTGACCTGAAAACACGGGATCAAGGGTGTAGGTGTAAATGTTGTATCAAAGCGTGGGGTGAGACCCTGGGTAAATGAAGCACAGAAATGCATCTCGGACTTCTTCATTTCCTGGCTCGGTGGCCTCAGAGAGTTTATTCCTTGTGCGTCCTGATGCATTTTACAAGGAGCCACAAAACCAAGGGCTATAGCAGAAGGCCACTTAGCTGCAAATCAGAGAAAGGACTGCTCAAGCTCTATAGACAGTAGTGTGAATGCCTCTTTCCCCAGGCCTGGAAGCGCAAGGTGGGTCGGGATTTGTGGGTGAGACGATTCCGTGGCAGAGCAAAATCATTGAGAATCTAATTTCCTTCTGTCTCTGCATCCTGCCTTTGAACAGGATCGGCTGGCCTCCCAAGGGGCTCCCATCTTGGCTGCAAGCTGTTTGCCAGCTGCCTTCGGGGCTCCAGGGTTCCTAGTCACGTGTCTAAAGGACAGAAAGGGTGTTACTTCCAGACGCCTTCTAGATAGAACGCGGAGCCTCCCTTCCCAAGCATGTCCAAGCCTCTGCCAAATCATTGCCCCTGAACTGGTCACATACTCAGCCCTTCATGTCTTAGTTCTGCATCTGTGTACTCAACCAATGGTGCGTGGATCCAGAGTATCAAAAACATACATCTGTACTTAACACGTACAGTAGGTTTCTTATCACTCCCTAACCAGTGGAATATTGCAGATGTTTAAAAGTAGCATTTGAGGCCTGCGGTGCGGTGCAGCAGGTTAAGCTGCTGCCTGCAACACTGGCATCCTGTATGAGCACCAGTCTGAGTCCAAAGAAGCTCCCTGCTAATGTGCCTGGGAGGGAGCACTTGGGCCCCCTTCACTCACGTAGAAGAGGCAGATGTAGTTCCAGGCTCTTGGCTTTGGCCTATCCTCTCTCTCTCTCATTCTCCCTACTCTGTAACTCTGCCTTTCAAATAATTAAATAAGCCTTCAAAAATTAAAAATAATAGCCAGCGCTGCGGCTCAGTAGGCTAATCCTCCGCCTGCGGCGCAGGCACACCGGTCCCGGTTGGGGCGCCGGATTCTGTCCCGGTTGCCTCTCTTCCTGTCCAGCTCTCTGCTGTGGCCCGGGAGGGCAGTGGAGGATGGCCCAGGTCCTTGGGCCCTGCACCCGCATGGGAGACCAGGAGGAAGCACCTGGCTCCTGGCTTCTGATCAGTGCAGCGTGCTGGCTGCAACATGCTGGCCATAGCGGCCACTTAGGGGGTGAACCAACGGAAGGAAGACCTTTCTGCCTCTCTCTCTCTCTCTCTCTCTCTCACTCTCTCACTGTCTAACTCTGCCTGTCAAAAAAAATTAAAAATAATAAAAGTAAAACAGCATTTGCATTGTATTAGATATTATAAGTAATACAGAGATGACAAAGTGTAGGGAGAGTGCATGGTAATGTGTGCCTTGGACATCATTTTACAGAAAGGGCTGGAGCATCTGCAGGTTTCATCCCCCACAGATTCCCAGGGCTAACTCAGTGGTTGACCTAGACCAACACCTGTGAACCAGGGGAGGGCACCGAGTGCGGTTCCTTCCGAGATCCCGGCCTGCTCATTAAATCCGACGGAGTCAGGAGTCGTCTCCTCCAAAGGCATCCGTGTTGATCCCCGGTGGTCCCCGCAGACGTGATCAAGGAGGGAGCATGCCAAGAGGGTGAAGCAGCAAAGCCCCCTGACTTCCTGCCGTGGCTCTTCACACGTGCTGAGCTTAGTCAGCATGCACAAGCCTGGGCTGACACCCGCAATGCCCATCCTGTAGACCCAGGGTGACTCTGTCATGCGTGACAGGACTACACTTAGGTTACTCAGACGCGTTTCCTTACCGACGGTTCTCCTCATGCCACCATCACGTCACTACATCCTTCTAAAGGCTCACTGCACAACTGCACAGTTATGTTAGCTTGTTTACTTGCTTTTTGTTAGGCGCATGTGCCTTTAAATTTTTTTAAAAAAAATATTTTCATCTACTTCAAAGAGTTTGCGTGAGAGAGAAATGGCTCACTGGTTCGTGCCCACTGAAACCCATGCTGGGTCTCCCACGTGGTTGGCAGGGATCCAAGTACTTGAGCCATCGCTTGCTGCCTCCAAGGTGGCATTAGCAGAAAGCTGATTCAGCAGTGAGGAGCCTGGACTTGAATCTGCACCCTAATATGGGAAGAGGGTGTGCCAAGTGGTGGCTTCTCCCACTGTAGCACAATCCCTGCCTCACAAACGTGTTTTAATGTCCAAATTAGAGGGGCCTGCTTGTGGCAGACAATCCCATGATTTTTCCAGTACTGATTTAGTGGCTTCCAAGAAGCAGATAGGAAGACGAAGGCTCATTTGGCGGGGCGACAGCCCCTTCTGTAATACTCGTTGCACTGAAATGGCACTAACTAGGCTGCAAGTGCCCACTTTGAGGTTGACTACCCTGGGCTCCAGTTGCCACCTGTTGACAGTTCGCAAGGCTGCGTTCCATAATACAGTTAGCCGCCCCGGCTGTCTTTGCCAGGGGGAGAGCTAGGACAGTGAATTACCACCAGTGCAAGCTGGCACCACGGAGCAGATGTTGCATGGGCGGAGAACTCTGCACCGCTGTGTAGCTGCAGGTGCCAGCGCTGTTCATTTGGGACAACGATGCTTTCAGGTGTTGTAAGGCCAGGTGTAGGCCAGGGTACTGCTTGCAAAGCAGGGGTTGATTCTCTAAGGTTCTAAGTACCGTGACTCCTGTAATTTTGGAATTGCCATTATTTCCGTGGTCTCTAGATCCTTCCTAAAACTCCTCACGTATGGTATATGATGGGGGAATTAAATCTTCACACTTCCATTCTCTTCTCTTTAAACATCACTTCCTTAGGGTGCTTGCTCTCTTTCTCTACGTAGTCAGCATCTCACCTGCCTCTTCCCATCCTTGGATCACAGGAAACATGAAGCAGTTTCCAGGAAAGAACTCTGTTGTGAAGGGATTTCTGCCCCGCCGAGCTTGCCTGAGTTTTCTTTTTTCCTTATGCGTAAGACAACTAACAGCATCAGAGATTTGGCCAGCCCTCCTCTGTGATCTGACACCTGTAGGCAGCACTGGCTAAATTTCAGTAACCTCTTTGTTAGCTTCCTTTTGCCCTTTCTGTGTAAGTAGAGAGAATCTGTGCTTTGTGAGACAGTAATGCATCGTAGGAGTTTGGATTTAAAGTCACTCTGACATGAGCTCAAATTCGAACTGACCTGAGACCACTCTGAGCCCCTGTGTCATCCTCTGTACATTCAGAGTAATTCTGTCTCATCCTTTGCTTTGTAAATTGAATGATTTCAGACACGTCCAGTGCCTGCACAGAGCGTGTGCGGCTGTCTTTTTCCATTTGGACCTCCAGAGTTTGTTTACACATGACCCATCCAAGTCAGCATTGCTGCGAGCCCCTGCGATCTTTCCCTAAAAGGGAATTCCTGGAAGCTCCCTGCAATTCTCCTCCTTGAACGTGTTACGATCCATTTTGGACACGATAAAGCAGCAAGCAGCTTTTAAATATTTATGTTCCCCAAGCCACACATGCCAACTGTGTTTGCTCTCTTCATTTCCTTACGTGCCAAGGAGACAAGCCAAACAGTGTGAGAGGGAAATATTGTCAGGACACAATGTAGGCTTGTCTGGTGTGTGCTCTGTGCGGTTGCAACCTGAACAGCAGAGAGCGGAGGCCACTCCCTGGCTGCACGCTGAGACTGTGGTGAAGGAACCAGCTAGAAACAGAGTTCCTTTCTAAGCACCTTAGCCGAGGGGATTTTTACTTTAAAACATCACGAATCAAGTGAAATGGGACTGGCTAGTGCCGTATGATTCAACAGTCATAGTCCGGGTGAACTGCACTGTGCACGGATAAGAGACAGCTCCTCCCAGGGCTTGTCTGCAGCTGTCAGGTGAACAGGCAAGCTGTGGGCGGAACTGTGAAGTTTCCAGATAAACCCTTTTTCAGTCCCGTGTGCGTCATGCTGCATGCCTCACATACACACAGCAGTGGGTGAGTGCCCGAGGGGTCTCGCTGCCCTTCAGCATTTCTATGCTTCAGAACAGGAGTCAACACAGTTTAGAGAGTCAGAGTTCACATTAACTTATAGGGGTATTGCCCGGTAATATCAACCCTGGCTACAAGCTAGTATCATTTGAAGAGATGGTGACTTAATTGGCTTGAGGTACAGCCTAGAGTTGGGCACCGTAAGGTACCTCAGGGGTTGTGAACCATTGCTGTGGGATAGCATTGTGTTTTCAATTATGGCTTCCCCTTTTGTAATCGTCACGTTTATACCTGTGAGGGCTGAAGAACAGTTGAGTCCAAGACCCTGGGGTTACCCTGTACACATGGGTCCCTGTGTCCTACCACAGAGTCGTCACTGCTGTGTTGTGTGTGCATGTGTATGTGTGTGTCTGTGTGCTGGGGAAGTGGGGAGGGAGAGGGAAGAGAGCTAGGAGGAGAATAGGGGAGGGGGAGAGGGAGGGGGAGGGCCAATATTCAACAGTAGCAAAAACCCAGAGTGATTCAGTGTCACCCTGAGATTTAATAACCCCTGTCTCATGGAACAAGTGATTGACCACCGATACCTTTTGATTTTTCTTTGTTAATGGAAGAGCAATGATTTTCATCTAATTTATATTTTAAAACAAACTATTTATAGTAATTTTCAAGAAATAAGATCGATCCTGTTTTTAAAGGGAGAAAACAGTAAAATTCAGGAATGATTATTCTGTTCTGATAAATTACTGTATTTTAAAGTATAGGAGTACATGAATTTATATGTATGTATGTATATATATATATACATATATATATATATATATATGGTCAACAACCTGTCATTAGATAGTGACAGATTTCTAATGTGTACACAAAATTACAAGTAAGGTGCTTGTACGCATTGTTTGGAAATGTGAAATATATTTCTGCTCACTTCAATCTTTCTCTTTCTCTCCCTCTCCTCCTCCTCTTTCTTGTCCCTTCGTCTCCCCTTCTCTCCCCCACTTCTCCTCCATCTCCCTCTCCTCCTTCTTCATTACCTCTTTTCCCCTTTCACAGCATCAGATGAAGAAGAGCCAACTTCAGCAGGTAAAGTTCCCATGTCGTAAAGATTATTGCTTTTCAATTTAATGCCTTTAATAATGGAGATTCAGCTCTGTGAATTTAAACCAGAAAGCTGGCACCGTTTTATTTATCTTGTTTTGTTGCTTGGTCTTACTATGCTGTGTCTAACCTGATGATGTTGGTTAAGTGTTTGGAATGAAAAAAGAAATAATCGAAGTTAAATTGTATGTGTCCATTTCCCATTGCTGTAAGAGAATGCCTGAGATTGAGTCCTTTATAAAGAAAAGAGGTTGATTTAGCTATAAGTTTGGGAGGCTGAAAGTTCAACCAGCAGGGCCCTGGCTTCAGCAAGGACCCCTGGGCTGCTTCACATCACAGCAGGTGGAATCTTGACTGCAGCAATGCAGATCACGTGATGAGACAGCAATCCAGAGAGTGGAGGAGCTGGCCTTCCGCGTCTGTACACCCTCTTGTGAGTGCTCACCAGGGTCCCACAGGAACCCCGAGTCCCTCCTGTGTGCCCAGTGACTCAAGGACCTGCCACTAAGCTCCACCTCTGGAAGGTCCCACACCTGTCTGCATCACCATGCTGAGGACCAGGATTGCAACACACAAACCACTGGGGCACCATCTCAAGTCACATCCAAACCATAGCAGAACCCACCACACTATTCACAATGGACCATCAGTGTGGAAGAATAAAGAGAACGAGAACACTAAGAGGAATGTAGAAAATGAATACAAAGGTGAGAATGATAAAGGAAGAACAGACAAAGAGGAAAGCCATCAAACAACTGTTTAGAAATAAAACCCTGTATATTGGAGGGCCATTTTGTCATGTAAAATTGGCATCTAAGGTGATATTCAATGTGAAGGTAAGAGTTGTGTTGCTGCTTCAAACACTTGTTTAAAAAGATCCATTTTGGCAATTATAAGTGAATGATGCTGCAGCCCAGCATCAAGTTCGTCACCCAGCTCATCAGCACAGCCACGCACAGGCTGAGTTCTGGACTGGACGCACAGGCTGAGTCCTGGTCTGGACTCACAGGATGAGTCCTGATCTGGACTCACAGGCTGAGTCCTGGAAGGCACGTGCTGGACATGACATTATGTTTCAGTGTGGTTCCAGAGCGAGATGGAAGATAAACTAACAGCAGCAGGCCAGCAGTGTGAAGAAAGAGAAGACAGCTCTTGAGATGCGGCCTTAGAGACTGCTCTGGAGAGAAAGGAACAGAGCACACAGCAGGAGACAGATTCCTTCCAAATAACTGAGGGACGAGGGTGGGAGTTGTTCGCGACTCTGATGAGGAAGATGGGGCTTGCTTTTATGAGAAAGGGCAGTAGAGCCCAGGTGTTGGAAACAGGTACAAGGCAGCGGCACTTTAATTCCCAGACCAAACTGATTTCAACTGGCCTGACTTCTGCCTCCTGTCTGTCTGGAACACTGGAAAACGGTTTTACCTTTAAGAGTAAGTTCAGACCGGCGCCGTGGCTCACTAGGCTAATCCTCCACCTTGCGACGCCGGCACACCAGGTTCTAGTCCCGGTCAGGGCGCCGGATTCTGTCCCGGTTGCCCCTCTTCCAGGCCAGCTCTCTGCTGTGGCCAGGGAGTGCAGTGGAGGATGGCCCAAGTGCTTGGGCCCTGCACCCCATGGGAGACCAGGATAAGTACCTGGCTCCTGGCTTCGGATCAGCAAGGTGTGCCGGCTGCAGTGCGCCGGCCGTGGCGGCCATTGGAGGGTGAACCAACGGCAAAGGAAGACCTTTCTGTCTGTCTCTCTCTCTCACTGTCCACTCTGCCTGTCAAAAAAATAAATAAATAAATAAATAAATAAATAAGTTCAGAGCTCAGAAGGCCATTGGAAGAAGACAAAGCAATTATCTTACAGATTTCTTTGCTGAACCTAAGGATATATGAGTACCATATTGCGTGATACTCATTGTACTGTAACTGCCTTAGAAAGGGAGTCCCTGGGCAGATAAACTCTCCATCCTGCTTTCATGTTCATAACACTGCTGGGCGGTTGATGGCCTGAGTTGGGTGATAGGAACTCCCATCGTTTTTTCTCTCTCTCACCCATATTGTGCAGCCTGTTTTGAGGAGCAAACGGATCCCATGACTTGGTTGCTAACTCGTCTGTGGATTGGAATCTCCTGGGCTTAATTTTTGGCTGCTTTTTGCCTGGAGGCTGAGGCCTTGCTGTTCATAGGGTTACCCATAGACTCTGTACTTTTCAACCTTAATTGAATCTTCTTTGCATTTCAATGCCTGCCAGCACCTTGGTTTCCTAGCCCAGTTGAGTCTCCTCCCTCCTAGATGCTTGCACTGCCCACTTTGCTTTATTGCTTGCCAACCACATTGATGTCACTGGGTAAGAATCATTGTGGGTTTTTTTTTTTTTTTTGCATGATCAAGAGAGATTGCCATCTAAGGTAAACTATATTCAAGTATAATGTAGCTATGTTGTGGTGCAATTTTGTCATTCTAAGGTTATTTTAACAACTTCTCTGCTTACTAAGTTCTAAACTAAATATTTTTCCTTCAGATAGTCATCTAACTCCAGAACAATCTGAATATCATAAAGTTTAGACTGTGTTTTAAAAACACTTTTGCCTTCACAGATGAGCAGATGTTTTTTGTTATGATTTTACCCCAGACTTTTACTACAGAACAAATGTGCTCTTAAGGAATGTTTTAAACACACAATATCACATACAGGTTATACTAACATTGAGGAGACGTGTCTTTGTTAAAGCAAACACTGATTTATATGAAAACTCGCAGTGGGAAGCATATAGTTTCCTTTTAATTTTATCAAAGTATAGAATAAAAAGCGTATAAGCATATTAAAACTTTTGACAAAGTATGATCAGTTTTGTAAAGAATAGAATAGGAATAATTGTGCGGATTTGATTGTGACTTTTGGACTTGTTGTTAGTACTCTTGCATTCTAACACTTATTTTTTTAATATTTATTTATTTTATTTGAAAGGCAGAGTTACAGGATGGCTGAGACAGAAAGAGAGGTCTTCCATCTGCTGGTTCACTCCCCAATTGGCCACAACGGCCAGAACTGAGCCGATCCAAAGCAGGGAGCCAGGAGCTTCTTCCAGGTCTCCCATGTGGGTGCAGGGGCCCAAGGACTTGGGCCAGCTTCTACTGCTTTCCCAGGCCACAGCGGAGAGCTGGGTCAGTAGTGGAGCAGCCAGGACTTGAACCAGCGCCCGTATGGGATTCCAGCCCTGCAGGCAGCTTTACTCGCTATGCCACAGCGCCAGCCCTGTCAACACTTATTTTTCTTAATCAGACAGTTATTGTGATGTTCACATATATTTTGGGTAATGTTTAGCAAATATATATATTTTTACTTAAAACTGTAGTTATGAATATATTTGTTGTATGAGTGGTAGTTGTCGCTCCCCCTCTTCGCGGAGGAACGACCGACACAGGACCCTGCGTTGTTCTTTCGTCTGCTCGGCCCTCCCCGGGTTTGCTGCTGGTTCTTCCCGGGTTGGCTACCGTCCCTCCACCTCCGTGGAGGGGCGGGCCCCCTGCCACTTTCCCCAATTCCGCAGGGGAGCGGCATACTGCCGGCCGGCTCTCTCGGGGGCTGCACAGGTGTTCCTTCAGATAGATGTTCCCCTTAGATGTTCCTGGTGCATGTTGTCTCTCTCCTCCTTTATAGTCCTCTTTCACCAATCCCAACTCTGCTACCCACACGCCGAGTACACTGCTCTCCTCCAATCAGGAGCAGGTCCTACAGTTTATTGGTTGAACTGGAGGCAGCTGTGTAGAAGCTGTTTCCTCCTCTCCCAGCGCCATATTGTGGGAGAGCGGATGCATAGAATAAGTCTTAATTCCAGTAACTTAGTCTAGTCCGAGTTGCTCCCAGTTGCTCCCCACAGTAGTCTCTGTTTTTACCCTCATAAATGACATTAACACAGAGTAATATTTTTCAGGTTCAATTCATTTGTGGCCATCCTTCAATTTATTTTTCTCCCTTTGTTATTTCAGCATGCTGTTTAAATTATCAGTAAAGTGTGATATTTTATCATCAACATTATATATACATTCAACTTAAAAAAGGTCTCCAGGTAATGTCTTTACCAAGTTCTTCCTCTGTCTTTAGTTTCAGAGAAACAGTGAGCCATAGCCCTTTCAATGCATACTTTAATTATTTTCAGTTAAATAATTTAATTTTTCTAGGAAGCAATAAGCCATTCCTCAAAGAGTAATAATAGAAGAAATAATAATTTAAGCAGAGGTGTTTTTTACTGCCAAGTAGTCACAAGCTTGTGATTACTAGTTGTTGATTATGAAATTTGAATTTAAAAGTGATTGTGTTTTAAACAAATCTATACATGACTTATCTAAACATAGAGGTCTCAAGTGGACATTACTGTCCAGTGGTTCTGTTTATTGAGTTATTCCAATTTGTGGATGTTTTATAGTAAATCTAAGTTCTGACAAGCACACATAATTGGATTACTTCAATTAATTCAATGATCAAGACACAATCTCATTTTTCAGAATGTTTTTAATAATAATAATACATTTCTGTAACTTAGGGTTTGAAGAAGCCATGAGACAGATAATACCAACTGAGCAAATTGATTTGCTATGATATGGCATTTACTAATGTTTAATGCTGCAAATGGTACAGGCTTTTCCATTAACAGTAGAGTAGGTTTGGTTTGCCTGATATTTTGAATTATTCTAAGATTGCCATTATGGAAACTGATAAGCTATCTCTACCTTTTTCCCATTTAACTCCATTTGCATTCTTACTCTTTAAAAATCACATTGTATCTTTAATTTTATTTATATGATGTATATGGCTAATTCTTGTATTTGAACCTCTAAATTAGCTTGCAAATGCTAAGTGCTTCATAAGTGGTTATCTATGTTAATTTTTTGAGAGGATGTATATTACATTATGTCTGCACTTCTAATCATGGGGGTTCTATCTCCTTCGTGAATATGAAGCATTGCTAATCGTTTCCTGTGTTCTGTAAAGACCTATTCAGCTAAAGGAGCGTATTTTGCGTCATCTCAGTTATGAGGTTGGTTTCACTTAATACCTGCCTTTATAACTACCAGAAGCTTTTTAAAAATTTTGTAATAGTTGAATCTTGGTTCAGTTATTTAAACATGTTATTTCATCGAGTGTAAAAGCGCATCGATGAACCACACCAGAAATTCCTTCAAGCTAGATTATGGGCAAGATCTAATTAGGACATAATGGGATTCATATTTTTAAAGCAGCCATAACAGAGTCTGTTTCTCCGAGTGAGCCCACTGTAGAGGTGATGTATTTAACCCAGTTCTGTTGCTATTGCCCAGGTCATTTATGGAAACTCTCTTTTGGAAATTTTCTTCAGAACCTGTTTATGGCATTTCAGCATCTGTTATTCCCAGGTAGTCTCAGAACTGTGCTGCTGTGCTGTCAGACTGTTGTAATAAATACTCCCGCAAGAGCGGAGGTTTGCAAGTATAAGGAATGCGTCTTGGTTCATGGCTGCAACACAGATACGCTTCTAACTTTGAAATAACAACATGTGCTTGAACAACTGATCTGGAGTTTTGAAAGTTGATCACATCTTAAAGACTAAATTTCAGCAAATAAAACTCTAATAAAGTTAAGTCAGTTTGAGCTTTATCTAATCATAAAATTTTACTATTATGTGAGTAAATGCAATATTAATATCTAGTTTTATATAAATTCAAATCCAACTCCTCTTCTGATATTAAAGACAATGACTTAAAATAATTAAAATTATCTCTTCAGGCAAGAGAGAAGGAACAATCCAAGTTTTACAAATCCAATATTTATTTATCTACAATCTAATATTTACTTAACTTTTATTTAAATTTCATAATACATAGAGGCTTCCTAACCTGATTACATTAAGATTTTATGCATTCTTTAAAATTTTAACACATCTGTATTAGAAAATTGATTTACAAATATAAGATAAATGTTAAATCAAGTATATTCTCACATAAATTTCATGATTTGTCTCACTTTGTGTGGTCTTATCAGTTATCCTTTTACATCTCTACAAAAGCATTTATTCTTCAAATTTACAAAATCACTATAAAATTTGAAACAAAGGCAGAAATGAAAAATGGTATTAATTGGACTAGAATCAGTAAAAAGATGACATAGTGCAGCTCTTGCAGCTATAGAATAAATCGGTGATTGAAGTTAATTAAAACCACAACTTAATCGTTCACATCAACTCCAATACAAAACTCTCTCGCCTAAAGAGATAGTTTTAATTATTGTCAGTGTGAATGTCTTTAATATCAGAGAGGAGCTGAATTTTAATTTATATAAAACCAGCTATTAATACTGTATTGCCATATAATAGTAAATTTTTATGATTAGAAAAATGGAATTGTCAGATCTCTATAAAATGGTAAAGAGCCTTGTTATGGTTTCATTTTCACTGCATATGTTTAATGTATACAACATAATACTTGGATATATATTTATTAATACATATATTTAGTGAAATTATCACTGGGGGCAGGCACTGTGGCATAGTGAGTAAAGTCACCGCCTACAGTGCTGGCATCCCATATGGTCACCGGTTCGTATCCCGGCTGCTCCACTTTCAATCCAGCTCTCTGCTATGGCCTGGGAAAGCAGTAGAAGATGGCCCAAGTCCTTGGGTCCCTGCACCTGCATGGGAGACCAGGAAGAAGCACTTGGCTCCTTGTTTCAGATTGGCTCAGCTCTGGCCATTGCGGCCAATTGGGGAGTGAACCAGTGGATGGAAGACACCCCACCCCCCCTTCTCTCTCTCTCTGCCTTGCCTTCTCTTTGTGTGTAACTCTTGACTTTCAAATAAATAAATATTTAAAAAAAGAAATTATCACTGTTGTTGAGCAAATTAACATATCTGTTACATAAAACTCTTCCATTTGTGTGTATGGTAAATCTACTTTGCTAGCAGATTTCCATTACACAATACAGGATTTCTTGACGGCAGTCCTCATGCAGTGATCAGATTTATGTACCTGGTTATCCTCATAACTGCAACTTCATCAGCCTCCAGCAACCACTGTTGTACTCTTCTGATTCGTTGGATTTGATTTGGTTTAGATTTCTCATCAAAGTGAAATCACATAGTAGTTTTCTTCTGCGTCTGGCTTATTTCACTTGGCTTTGTGTCCTTCAGGTGCATCTGTGTGGTTGCATATGGCAGGATCTTCTTTTGCAAGGCTGAAGGATACTCTGCTTTTTATCTGTATGTCTGTTGACAGATATATTGGCTGTCCCCATATTTTGGCTATTGTGAATAATGCTGCAATGGACATAGCAATGCCAATAACGTCATGAAATACTCATGTCATCTCCTTCGAGTCCTTCCCAGGAGAGGGATTTCTGGGTCATACGGTACTTTTAATTTTAATGTTTCAAATTACATGCTGTTTGTCCCTGGTGTCTGCACCAGTTGAGATTCTCACCAACACTGTGTGAGAGTTTCATGGATCCTCATCTTAGATCATATGCAAATGTCAACCGAAAATTGATGTAAATGCAGATATCAATGTGCAGGTTGTCTGTACTGGGGAAGGGAGGAGTGCACGTCAGGTAGGGGCATGGTACTGCCTGTGGAGAGCCTGGGAAGCTAATGGGATCCACTGGCTGTGTCTGGTCCCCACTGGCATTCCCTATATTACAATCGACAGCTAACGCCTACCATGAGAGATCCACGTGGGGCAGTCCAAGCATCCTCCAGTGGAGGTACAGTATTAATAACATTGTCATGAAGATGATGGTCCTTTTGAAGGATCCTTGCGGATGGACAACAAGGGGGAATTCAGTAGGCAAATAGAAGAGGCGTTATGAGAGCCGGCGCCGTGGCTCAATAGGCTAATCCTCCACCTTGCGGCGCCGGCACACCGGGTTCTAGTCCCGGTTGGGGCGCCGGATTCTGTCCCGGTTGCCCCTCTTCCAGGCCAGCTCTCTGCTATGGCCAGGGAGTGCAGTGGAGGATGGCCCAGGTGCTTGGGCCCTGCACCCCATGGGAGACCAGGAAAAGCACCTGGCTCCTGGCTCCTGCCAGGATCAGCGCGGTGCGCCGGCTGCAGCGGCGGCCATTGGAGGGTGAACCAACGGCAAAAGGAAGACCTTTCTCTCTCTGTCTCTCTCTCTCTCACTGTCCACTCTGCCTGTCAAAAAAAAAAAAAAAAAAAAAAAAAAAGAAGAGGCGTTATGAGAAGAGCTGCTTGAAGGCTGTTCCAAGAAACGCTGGGAAGAGGAAGAAGAGCTTGAGAGGTTCATCCCAGCTCGGATTCTCCCGCAGACTGTGGACCCAGTCCAGGGCCAGCCAGTGTATTGACCTTGTCATCAGTGATGGCTCTTCTCCAGATGTTCTTGTGGTCAAGAGCTTTCTGAATCCAAATGCAAAGGAGTGTGTTCCGGGGTGAATTACTAAAACCTGTGAGCAGAGAGGGCCCTCTTTTGGTGGGTGTGGTGCAGTGGGCTCGCTGTGGAGGCAGGATTGGAAGACATAACTGTGAAATGCGCCCTTGTTACTCTGTTAAACTTAGGTGCTGCCAAAGTCTTGCATGTTTCATGCAAGTGTTGAGACTGTCAGGTCAAAATCTCTCAAACATTTACTGGAAATAGAACTGGTTCCATGGCCTGATGTGAAGACCACAAGGGAAGAAACACAAATAAAATCACCTCTAGGTCTTACAGACTGGTCATCTTTGTGGCTGAACTGGTCCTTTGTGTAACACTGGTAATGCCTTAACTTTATTTTTAATTATTGAACACAGTTAAATTAAGTTCCAGTTGTTTAGCAGATTTCTCAGTTGCAAGGCTTAAATTTGCATATGTCTTCTATCAGAAAGAATCTTTTATTTTGGAAGTAGGTCTGTTAATTTGTAAAAATTCAAAATGTGTCTTTGGTTACTGAGTTTATGAGGTGGGGATCAGTTGAGCGCTAGTCCTGGCTTCTGTGGTGGGTGACCAGGCTGGGGACTGAATTCTGTTCCTGCTGTAGCAGCAGAGGAAGGGATGTGATCTGAGAGTCGCACTGCGTGCAGGAGATTCACTTCATCACAGCTACGCCTGACCGAGGTCTGACAGCGCCCGATCCATTTGGACGAAGAGATCATAGCAGGTTCACCTTGCTAACCACCATCAGCCCAGCGATCAGCAGCACAGCTCATTCTCTCCGCAAAACTAGAGCAGCTTTGGTTCAGTTCTCACGTTGGAACAGGTAGGCTGCCATAGCTCTTAAGTCGAAAATATTGTAAAAAGGTTATTTCAAAGATATTTTTTTAAACTACCAGAAGAACTTAAGCAAAATTAAGATGTAAGATCTGAATCCGTACAAACAGAAGAAGACTTAGAGGAGAAACACCTTGACACTGACCTCAGCAGTAATGCTTTTTGCATTTTATACTGAACGCTCAAGTAGCAAAAGCAAAAATGAACAAATAAAACTACATGCAGCTGAGAAGCTTCTGTGGAGCAAAGGAAATCCTCATCAGAATGGCAGGGGCTGGCGTGGTGGTGTAGCGGGTGAAACCAGGAGGGCACCAGTCTGTGTCCTGGCTGCTCCTCTTCCAAACCAGATCCCTGCTAATGGCCTGTGAAAGGCAGCGTAAGATGGCCCAAGTGCCTGTGTTCCTACCACCCAAGTGGGAGACCTGAATGAATCTCCTGGCTCCTGGCTCCTGGCATTGGCCTAGCCCAGCCCTGGCCAGCAGCCATCTGGAGAGTAAACCAGCGGATGGAAAATCTCTCTCTTTGTCTTTGTGTCTCTCCCCCTATCTGTGTAACTCTGATTTTCAAATAAATAAATGAATTATTTTTTTTTAATGAAAAGGCAGCTTACAGATTAGGAGAAACAGTTTGCAAACTGTAATTTGGATCAGGAACTAATATTCAAAATATAAGATAGCTATACAAATAAATGGTAAAACAAACAAAAAGCAGAAGAAAAAGCTAAAAAGCAAGGAAGGCCCTGAATAGACATTTTTCCAGAGACATAAAAATGACCAACAAGTATGGAAGAGGGTGCTCAACATCACTAATCACCAAGGAAATACAAAGCCACGATGCGGTATCACCTCATGCCCTTTATTAGAGTGACTGTTATCAAGAGGCAGTAACTTTTGGCAAAGCTATCTCAAAATACCAAGTTACAAAAGCCATATTCTTCTTCATGCATTTATGATACTGAAATTTTTGTGATTTACTTAAATATAAGATTGTGAGGACCTCTGCATGGTTGATGAGAACCAGTAGTGGTAGGAGTGTCCACCACCTGGCTGGGATAGCTTGTAGAGAACTGCGTGGGAGCTCTGCGATGAGGAAGACAGTGACTGAGCACACCAGCACTTTTCATCTTCACCAGCTCCTTCTCCATCTCGTTTATTTTTAATCATTTAAATCACCAGATTGAGTGTGATCCCAATCAAAAGTCCAAGGACATTGTATTTAAATCTAGAAAAAGTGATGCTAACATTCATATGGAAACATAGCGGACCCCAAATGGCTAAAGCAATCTTAAACAACAACAACAACAAAACCCAAATTAATCACAATACCAAATTTCAAGACATCCTACAGGGCAGTTACAATCAAAAAACAACCTTGTACTGGCACAAAAATAGACATAGATCAATGGAACAGAAATGAAACCAGAGAAACTAGTTTATGCATATACAACCAACTAATATTTGAAAAACGAGTTAAAATCCATCCTTGAAGAAAGGACAGTCTTTTCAGCAAATGATGATGGAAACATTGGATCTCTGCATGCAGAACTATGAAACAAGACCCCTGCCTTACAAATTATATGTAAACCAAACAACATTGGATCCAGGCAATGTAAGGCATTGCAAGACTTCTTGGAAAACACCACGGAAGTGCAGGCAGTTAAAGTACAAGTAGACAAATGGAACTAAATCAAGCTAAAAAGTTTTTGCACTGCAAAATAAACACTCAAAAGAGTGAAGTGACAACAGACAGAAAGAGAAAATATTTACAAGCTATACATCTGATAAAGGATTAATATCCAGAATCTATAAAGAGCACAACAACCACAAAACACACAACCCAGTTCAGTAATGGACATAGGCCTTCAACAGATATTTTTCAAAGGATGCAATTCAGATGGGCAACAGACAGATGAAAAAATTCTCAGGATCACCAGGCATCAGGGAAATGTAAATCAAAACCAACCACGTTGAGGTTTCACCTCACCCCAGTTAGAATGGCTGTCATGCAGAAATCAACAAACAGTAAATGCTGGTGAGGATGGGGGGGAAGTACCCTAATCCACTGCTGGTGGGAATGCAAACTAATACAGCCACTATGGCAGACAGTATGGAGATGCCTCAGAGGGCTGACAATAGATCTGCCACTTGACCCAGCCATCCCACTCCTGAGAATTTACCCAAGAGAAATGAAATCAGCCTATGAAAGAATGATCTGCACCCCCGTGTTTACTGCAGCTCAGTTCACAATAGCTGATGTATGGAATCAACACAGTTGTCCACTAGCTGATGACTGGATAGAGAAATGTGGTATGTATATAATATAGAATAACAGCCATAAAAAAGGATGAAATCCTGTCTTTTGGAATGAAATGGATGCAACTGAAAACCATTATGCTTAGTGAAATGAGCCAGGACCAAAAAGACATATGTTTTCTGTCTTAGATAAAAGTTAATATAGAATGCCAAAAAATATACAGGAGCAGAATGGACATCTTTTGATTTAATTGATGTATTTAGCTCTTACATATACTCCTGTGGAACTGTGGCCATTCTATTTTTTTTACTTGCTGAATATTATGGTGATTGGTGCATTAAGGCGGGGATTATAGAGTGGGTTGAAATTATGTTTTCATGAAAATTAAAGGAAAAAAGGAAGGAGAGAGATTGAGAGAGGGAAGTATGGTTATTTTCTTATAATTGAAATATGAAACACATGAAATCTATTCTCTGTATATTAATAAAAAAATTTTTAAAAATCACCAGTTTGGCCATTGAGGAAATACACCTAAGAAACAAATAATCTGTGAGCCGGTGCTGTGGTGCAGTGGGTTGAAGCTCTGGCCTGCATTGCTGGCATCCAGTATGGAGGCCAGTTCAAGTCCTGGCTTCTCCACTTACAATCCAGCTCCCTGCTAATGTACCTGAGAAAGCAGCAAAAGATGGTCCAAATCCTTGGGCCCCTGCCCCCGCATGGGAGCCCAGAAGAAGATCCTGGCTCTTGATGTTGGATCAGCCAGCCATTGCAGCCATTTGAGGCACATGGAAGATTCTCATTCTCTCTCTCTCTCCTCTCTCTCTCTCTCTCCTCCCCCTCTCTCTCCTCCTCTTCCCTCTCTCCTCCCCCTCTCCCCCTGCTTCCCTCCCTCCCTCCCTCTGTAACTCTTTCAAATGAATAAAATAATTTTTTTAAAAAAATATATGTTCAATCCTTTAGAAATAAATAATCTATGCATATTCAAAAGTTAATGAAAGAATTCTGGTGCTTAGTAGTAAAGATTTGACGTTACAGTGCTATATTAGCAAATTAAAGCATTTTTTAAAAAATAGACTACATATTCTTTACAGCTACACACAGGACTCAGAGTGGTTACATATTTTTCTCTAACTTTTGAAATATTCCATTTTAGTTCTACGAAAACATTATTTCTCTTTTTTTTTATTTTCTCATGTATGCTACATATTTCTTTCCCATTTTCATGTGGAGTTTCGTTCTGCATGGCTGGCTCTGCTCAGTTAGTCTATGGCTCATGCATTTTGGAAAAGAATGATATCTTACCCTATTATTTTCTAATGAACCAGAGTCACTTTTGCATTCTGATCCGAGCACTTAATTTCCTTGGAGTCTTGAATGGAGTTTTGCAGCGTCATTTTTGTGTGTCTCACGTGGTCCAGATTTTCTCCCTTTTTATGCGGAAACATGTAACGTCAACTTTATAAATTATTTTCTCAAGTATATTATTTTGAGTGAATTTTTAAAGAGATTATTTATTTGAAAGGCGGATTTGCAGAGAGAGAGGGAGAGACAGCAGGAGAGAGAGAGATCTTCCATCTGCTGGGTCACTCTCCAAATAGCCGCCAACAGCAGGGACTGGGCCAGGCCAAGTGCAGGGGCCTGGAACTCCATCCAGGTCTCCAGTATGGGTGGGAGAGAGCCATGCACTTGAGCCATCTTCTGCTGCTTTCTCAGGAGCATCACCAGGGTGCTGGAAAGGAAGTGGGGCAGCTGGGACTGGAACTGGCACTCCTATGGTCTGCTGGCACTGCAGGAAGCAGCCGTTTAACTAGCTGAGCCACGGCACCATCTCTTCTCAAGTAGAATCTTATGCATAAATGTATTCTAAACAGGCTTATATATTATAGCCTATAGTACAAAAGAGCAAAAAAAAAATTTTCTACAATGTGTAAAAGCCAGAAAGTAATAGTTGTACATAAATTCTCATTGTCATAGGGAAGAATTCATTGTTTCTGAAGATTTAGATCTTGTTATTTTCCTAAATCATTAGTAAAAAGACCAAGCAGTGCTTACCATTTTTATGTAAAATAAAACTTGCTTGTTTACGAGTGTTATAATGATGTTGAACAGAGAGGAAAAATAATTGTGACTTGAACCCTTGTTATATGTAGGTAGTGTTTTTCATAGTTTCCCTAAGATAAACTTCATTATAGAACAGAATCAGGGGGGAGTTTAGAGTGTATCTTCCATATTTCTCTTTAGGTAGGTTTAAGAATTAAACTATCACAAGAGGAAAAAAAGTATCTTTGTATCTTTACCTACATATCCGTGACTATAGAAATAGTTACATCATCTTCCCCACAAGGAATAAAACAACTTGACAAAAGATAAAAATCTCCTTGTCAAGTAAAATAACTCTAATCTATCACGGAACAGCTTGAAAATCATCATATGTATTCAGTATAGTAGATGTTATTATCTAACAATGCATGCCTTCAGAATCTAGTTAGATGTCATGACCTGATTCTTTAGTTGTATTAGAAAATTTAAATTAATCCTGCTAAATAATAAGAGACTCTACCGGTTCACATTCAATAATGAGTCACTCATTGAAGTCCCTGAAAGTCTTGTTATCATTTTTTTTTAATTTTCATTTTATTTGAAAGGCAGAGATACAGGCAGAGGTTTTCTACTCACTGGTTCGCTCCCCAGCCCTGTGCACAACAGACATGTCAGGTGAGGCCAAAGCCAGGAGTTTCTGATGCAGTCCTGGTCTACCACGTAGGAGGCAGGGACACAAGTCTTTGGGCCATCACCTGCTGTCTCCTGTGGTGTGCGTTATCAGGATGCTGTATCAGAAGCTGGGGAGCCAGGACTTGAGCCAGGCACTCTGATACGAGAACTGGGTGTCCCAACTGGTGACTTAGCCGCTGCATAAAATGCTTGCGCCCATTGTGACTTTTAAAGCCCCGTCTCTCCCAGTCTTCACTTTTCTCTGCAGTGCATACGCATGGTTTTCATGCTTGCCAACCTGTGCTTGTGCATTACCTGCACTGAGCCCATCTTTCCTTTTTGAACTTGAATGATCTGTTTCTACAGCAATTACTGAATATACTCAGCCCTGCTTCTCTGGTACCACTGCTGTCTAATTCTGCTATCTCACGTTTCAAAAACTGACAGTCATGTTACACTGCATTGTCTAGAACATTCCTAAGAGCATTCTATAATCCCATTACTTAGGTTATGTCAGGTTGCTATTACCTTATTAGAGATTTTAAATGTTATCATTGATCTACAGGCATGACACAATACTGTGATACTGAAAATAGTAGGGACTTGCCATTCAAACTTAAATATTTAAGCTTGGGAAAATAAAAGTGACTTAATTTCTGTTTGTACATGAATGTGGCATTTACAGATTCAACTTTTTTAAAAAGATTTATTTATTTGAAAGTCAGAGTTAGAGAGAGAAGGAGAGACAGAGAGACAGAGAGGTCTTCCATCGCTGGTCCACTCCCCAGATGGCCGCAACTGCTGGAGCTGTGCCGATCCAAAGCTAGGGAGCCAGGAGCTTCTTCCAGGTCTCCTACACGGGTTCAGGGGCCCAAGGACTCGGGTCATCTTTTACTGCTTTCCCAAGGCCATAATAAAGAGATGGATTGAAAGTGGAGCAGCTGAGACTTGAACCAGCGCCCTATATGGGATGCTGGCACTTGCAGGCGGTGGCTTTACCCACTACACCACAGCGCCAGACCTTACAGATTCAACTTTTTAAAACTTTCCTTATAGTATTGAAAGAAAGTCCCAGAGGTATAAATAAAATCTTGATTAAATGTATACATTTTAGAACTTAAAGTATTAATTCTTAGATTTTTGTGCTGTTAACCTTTAGAATGCTGGGTTAAGAGTAAAATATTAAACCCATCTAATGTTAAGATAAAGTACTGGAAAAGCATCAACATATTTAAAAAATAATAATAAAGTTTCTTCCTTACTTAAGGTATGCTAGGCTGATCTTCTGTATATTAAGATAATCGAAAATGAATCTTGATGTGAATGGAAGGGGAGAGGGAGTGGGAAGGGGGAGGGTTGTGGGTGGGAGGGACGGTATGGGGGGGAAAGCCATTGTAACCCATGAGTCGTACTTTGGAAATTTATATTCATTTAATAAAAGATAAAAAAAAACAGATAATCCAAACTATTAAAAAAATAATAATAATAAAGTTTCTATTAAAATATGTAAATATATAAATGGAAAAGACTAAAAAGAAAGCAGAGTTTATCACTCGGGATTCTCCAGTTTTTCACAAAACAGCCCCAGATGTATGTGCAAAGAGAATTTTTTAAAAAGTTTCTTCTCTTTTTAAACTTTTTTTAAAGACTTATGTATGTATATATTTGAAAAGCAGAGAAAGAGGGAGAGGGGGGAGGCACACAGAGAGATCTTCCATCTACTGGTTCCCTCCCCAAATGTCTGCAGTGGCCAGGGCTGGTCCTGTGAGAACTCCATCAGAGTCTCCCGCATACACAGTAGGGGGTCCAGGTACATAAGTGGTCTTTGCAGCCTTCCCAGGCACAGTAGCAGGATGCTGGATCAGAAGCCACTTGAAATGATGCCCTGATATGGGATGTTGGCATCACATGTGACGAGCTAACTGACTATGCCAAAAGGCCAGCCCCAAGAAATTTATTGGAAGGAATTGGCACGCGGGTTTGTGAAGGCCGGCAAGACTGATTCTGTAGGTCAGAGAGCTGGACAGTCGGGCCAGGTCCCTATTACCATCTCAGGTCAGTTTCTGTCCTGGGAAGTTTCCCCTTTTGGCTGTAAGGGGTTCCACTGATTGGACAATGCACACTGTTATTAAGGATAGTCTCCTGTTCCTCTTAAAGGAGCTAACTGCAGATGTCAAAGATTACTACAAAACACCCTCACAGCAACACCAAGACTAGTATTTGGCCAAGGAGCTGAGCTGCATAGTTTAACTACGTAGACAGTTAACAGCATCACAGAGAGACAGAAACGCTATAGACATGGAATATTTAAATTTCCAGCAAATCCACTTCCGAGGTAGCAGGTCAGGCATTGTTCCAGGGTTGGGTAACAGTGGCTGCTGCCCCAGCGTCTATGCAGATTCAGACTTGGAGGCTTCTATTTCTAGCCCTCCCTGCATTGGCTGGATTCACCTTTAAGTCAATCTCTGATTGTCTGGGCCAACATTTCTTCTGTCCTGAGCTTTACCCTAAAGTTAAATTCAATAACAAAGAGTCATCAGCCTAATATTCTGCATTTTTGTTTGCTCAGCCAAAGGCATTAAACTTCCTAGGTCATAATGAATCTATGCCTTTAGGTGCTTTTACCATCCAATAAATAGCTGTCCATTGCCTGTCACGTATCTTCCTTCCACAGACTTTACACACAATCTGTGTTGTTTGCCCTATGATTATTATTTGCATTATGGTTTACATTTGGTATGCTGAGAGCTCTATGTGCACCATTTTCTGTAATTTTCAAAGCAAAATATATGTACAATTTCAAGGAGAACATTAAATGTTAAAATGTGAAGAAATATGTCTACGGTTCCATAATCAAGCAACAAAATCTCTGGGAAGAAATGTGAGCTTGTTCTGCTGCAGCGAACTCCTTTTTTTTTTTTTTTTTTTTTTTTTTTTTTTTTTTTTTGAGAGACAGAGAGAGAGAGAGAGAGACAAAGAGAAAAATCTTTAATCTTTTTATCTGTTGGTTCACTCCCCAAACGGTTGAAACAGCCAGGATTGGACTGGACCAGACTGAAGCCAGGATCCTGAAACTCCATCCTGGACTCCCACATGGGTGGCAGGGGCCCAAGCGCTTGGACAATATTCTCCTGCCTTCCCAGGCTGATTAGCAGGGAGCTGAATTCACATGGGATGCTGGCTTCACAGGCAGCAGCTTAACCTGCTGTGCCACAATGCTGGTCCCTCCTGCAGCAAATTCTAATTCTGCCTTTTTAGTCATTTACAAGAACTTTTAAGTATTATATTTTAATCACAAAATTATACATAATTTTATGTATATATTATAAAATTGTACATAATATGCAAAGTTTTTATATATTGTTTTAAACATTTGTCTGCATACTATTGTAGTTTATGGACTTTGTAGACATGTTGGAAAAATTAAATAGGAAATGAAAATTGTCTTGATGGCCTTAATCCATATTACACAATTGCACTTTTAAAACTATTCCTCTTGGGGCCAGTGCTGTGGCATAGCAGGTAAAGCTGCTACCTGCAGCATCAACATCCCAAATGGGTGCCAGTTCAAGTCCTGGCTGCTCCACTTCTAATTCAGCTCCCTGCTAAAGCACCTGGGAAAGCAGCTAAAGATGGCCCAAATATTTGGGCACCTGCACTCACATGGGAGACCCAGAAGAAGCTCCTGGCTCTTGGCTTCAGATCAGCCCAGCTCTGGCTGTTGCAGCCATTTCAGGAATGAACCAGTGAATGGAAGGTCGGTTGGTCGGTTGGTCTCTCTCTCTCTCTGTAACTTTGCCTTTCAAATAAAATACGTAAATGGAAAAAAAAAAAAAAAAAAAAAACTTCTTCTTACAGTAGTCTTCTCCATGACGGTGAGTGGCTGGAGCCAGAATCTCCCAGTTCTGCTTTGATGACAGTGTGTACCTCTAGTCCTCACCAGATTCTTTCAACTCCATCTCAAAGTATATCCCATATCTGGGACCGACATTGTGACGTAGTAGGTTAAGCTGCTGCCTGCCACACCAGCATCCCACGTGGGCACTGATTCAAGTCCTGGCAACTGCATTTCCAATCCTGCTCTCTGCAAATGCTCCTGGGAAAGCAGCAGAAGATGGCCCAAGTCCTTGGGTCCTTGCAATTACATGGGAGACCCAGAAGAAGCTCCTAGCTCCTTGCCCCTGGCTTTGGCTTAGCCCAGCACTGGCCCAACCCTGGTCATCGCAGCCATCTGGATAGTGAACAAACGGGCTCATGGACAGTCTCCCTATCTGTTTCTCCCCCTCTCTCTGTAACTCCACCTTCCAGATGTAGATCCCAGACCTGGTTGTGTATGGAGAACCAGACCAGCCCATGGACAATCTCCCTATCTGTTTCTCCCCCTCTCTCTGTAACTCTGCCTTCCAGATGTAGATCCCAGACCTGGTTGTGTCCAGCCACCATCTCTGTCCAAGGCACCAGCCTCCCACACTTGGAGGATTATGCAGAGGGCTTGTGGTGCTCTGCTGGTGTGCTCGGCCCCTCTGCAGTCTCCTCTGACCCAGGCTCCCAGCCCTCTTGTCCAAGCCTTCTGTAGATTGCAGATGGACGCTGTGTGTACTTTGCACCTTCCCCATTGCTTCTCTGGATTCCTTTCCCACCGTGGCCGCTCTCTCTGCCCTTTCTCATAAAGCCAACTCGGACACCAGGCCTGGCCTCATTCCCATCCTGGACCAGGTGGCATGCACTGACCCCTACTTGGGGTGGCTCTGGCAGGAATGTGCTGAGGTCTCCACTCCGTCACATCATGACCTAAAGGTGCCACTCCAGAAATTCCTTGTCCCTCTTGTGATGACCCTGTGATGACCCTTTGACCTGCTTGATTTTGTATTGTTATTAACACTTATTTTGTGGTGTCCATATGCCTTGCTCTCACGGCACGGGCCCGTATATTTTGGCCAGGTTCAACATTAGCTCCTGGTGACCACGATGACTTTTTTGGTCTGCCTTTCCCACTACTGAATTGCTACTCATACAGCAATGTGTGGTATTTTTTAGATGCCTTATAAATATTCACTGTTTGATCAGATTAAGAAATGAGTCGAGCCATACTGATTTCATGCTGATTTGAAAGTATTGGTTTGGTTCTTTGTTTTTGACAGGCAGAGAGGCAGACAGAGAAAGAGAGAGAACTCCCATCTGCTGATTCATTCCCCAGAATGTCTACACCGCCCGGGGCTGAGCCATGGCTGAACTCAGGGGCTGGGAACCCAATCCACATCTCACATTTTGTGGCAAAGGGACCAACCACTTGGGCCTCTCATTGTCTGCATTGGTGGGAAGCTGGAGCCAGGATCTTGAGCCAGAAATTCAACCCAGACACCCTGAGATGGGACACAGGAATTTTAACCTCTAGGTTAAAATCCTGCTCCTCATTTTAAAACATTTCTAATCCAAGAACACACATTATCTTATAAGATTATAAAGAGAGGAATGATGACAGATATATTCTTCAATTGAAGAAAGACATAAAAAGATATTAATTTGATGCTTTAAATTATTATATTTGAATTCCTTGGCAGAACAAAAGCCATTATATTGATTTTTGTTTTTCTACTTGGGATTGTAGTAGAATACATTTATTTTTGCTTAGTGGTTAGTTCAATGTAGTACCCTAACAATATCAGTAATGTAGCCGTCGATAGTCATCACTTGTGGGAAATCACAGCAGCGTTTCAGGAAGCCTCAAGCACAACAACAAACACCTCTCAGCATAGGGTAGGGATACGTGGGGCAGAATGGAGAAAGCTCAGAGGGAGGCCACAGATGTGCTGGGGGCGTGGCCATTCCAGCAGATCCACTCAGATCCTTGAATTTGCAGTCTAATAAGAATAAAAAAAGGGCCTTAATTTGTGTTATGCAATAATTTCCTCATTATTGCATTGATATCTGTTTCTCTTTAAGAACACAGACAACAAGAACTTTATTTTGAAGGTAACAAGGAGAGTGAGCTTTTTTAAAGTCTTTGATTGATATATTTAAAGCATGAAATTAAATGTTCCTGAGTATCGTATCCTCAGGATTTTTTTAAAAAAATTTATTTGAAGTAGATCCTCAACCATGATTTGTAGAGATACATTGCATAACTATTAGCTAATTTTTCTACTTTTCTAAATGTGAACCTAAATGAGAAAAATGTCAGGATTTTTGTCCAATGTATTTTTTAATTTATTTTAAATTTATTTTTAAGGAATACGAATTTCATAAGTACAACTTTAGGAATATAGTTATTCCCACCATACCAGCACTCCCACCCCTCCTCCTCCTCCGTCTTCCCATTCCCAGTCCCATTCTCCATTAAGATTCATTTTCAATTAACTTTGTACACAGAAAACCAACTCTATACTAAGTAAAGATTTCAACAATTTGCACACACACACACCAAACAAAAATTCTTTGAGAACTAGTTTTACAGTTAACCCTCCTAATACAACTCATTGAGGACAGAGATCCTGCCTGAGGAGTTAGTGCACAGTGAATCCTGCTGTTAATTTAACAATTAACACTCTTACGTATGATGTCACCACCCAAGGCTCTTGACATGAGCTGCCTGGACTATGGAAGTCTTTTGAATCCACAAACTCTGTCAGTATTTGTACAAGGCCATAAGCAAAGTGGAAGTTCTCTCCTCCCTTCAGAGAAAAGTACCTCCTTCTTTGATGGCCACTTCTTTCCACTGGGGTTTCACTCGCAGAGATCCTTCATGTAGAACATTTTTTTTGCCAAAGTGTCTTGGCTTTCCATGCCTGAAATGCTCTCATGGGCTTTTCAGCCAGTCAGGAAGCCTTAAGGGCTGATTCTGAGATCAGAGTGTTACTTAAAGTAATTGTCATTCTATGAGTGTGCTGTATGGACTGCTTCCTATGTTAGAACAATCTCTCCTTTTCATTCTTTCTATTATTATTACCAGAATCTTGATCTCTCTAATACTGAATCCAATTTAAAAAAAAAAACACTGCAGATCATTGATTATCTTGAAGACTTATCAGAGACTCTTGGAAGAAGAATGAATGATACAGTTCTCAGTAACAAAACCAAAGAACAAAGCCACTGTACTCATCAACTGATGGCTTGCATCTTGCTTGTGATGTCCTTTAAGGGACATTGTGAGACCTGTCTGCAGGTGAGGCTGTTAAAGTTCTCATCCCGTAATTTAGTGCTTAAATGTGTCAGAAAGAATGAAGCAAGCAAGCACTCAGTGTTAAGAAAATCAAAGCTAAAATCAGAATGATTAGAAATTGAATAGATAGGGAATTTAATTTCCAGAAACAGTTTAACAGTCCCATATTTGGCTATCTAATAAATTTTATACTGTGATTTATTTATAAATCATCAAGAAATCACTGAAAATCCTGATCAGTGTTAGGTTCCTAAAATAGGATAATCCCTGGTCAGATTTCCTTTAGCAAAATTGCTCAAGCAAATTGTCATAGTGTCAAGATTTTTGGGAATTGATAGAGCTACAGCGGGAGGGAGATTAGCATATTGTTAAGCAACTTAAGATTTCAGACTGTGTTTTCTTCATTTTCCTTTGTTTTATCACCCAATGACTCTAGCACTCTCTGACAGTCGGGTGGATGGTGAGAGGTGAGAGAGAAAACTATAGATTCACACTTAATTATATTCTGATGCTGGAAGTGAGCAAACCAGTAAAAATTGGTGCCATAAGACATTATTTCCTTTTGCTCCGTGAAGCTGGTATCTGATTTTAATGACCCTTCCTGCTCAGGCTTCTTCGCTGCAGGAGACAACACAGCCCTGCCTTCCAGGCTGTGCTGCTGTTCTCATTCGAAAGCTTTAATCCATGTTGTTCATCTATAGTGCTTCTCTTTCCCTTCCAGTTCTTCTGACCCATCATCCTTTACACTCATCTCACACCCTGTATCTCCTCTCTGCTATAGCCTGCAGTGATTCCTCCCTGTCCAAATCTCGACTTGTGTATCCCATATGTTCCCTGTGGCAGGAACCTGGCATGACTGGGGAAGGGGCATGTTGTCAGTGAGTTCTCAAAATTTCCATAACCGCCTTCCAAATAATTCATGTTGCCGTAAGTATGGATGAAAAGAAGAAATGGAGGTTGAGAAGGCAATCTTTTCCATCCCTATAGGGGTTTGTATTCCTTAATTACCTGTCACATATAATTGGGGTTATTTCTCTGCTGGAATGGGGACTCATTTTTGGGAGGGAGTGAGGGAAGAGATCCCATCCAGGGATTCACTCCTCAAATTCACTCCTCTAGCCCTGCTGGGATAAGCCAAAGCTGGGAAACCAAAACTCAATCCAGGTGTCCCATGTAGGTGGCAGAGACCCAAGAGGTTGATCCATCACCATCTACCAGCAAAAATTAGCTGGTAGCTAGAATGGGGGGCAGATAGAAGGCATGAACCCAGAAATCTAATACATGATGTGAGCATTCCAAGCAGTGTCTTAACCACCAGCACAAATGTCCATCCCAGGAAACTCATCCTTCCACTGCATTCCCAGCATTGGGAAAGGTAGAATCAGGGATTGGTTCCTATATAGTGGTCAGTGGTTTAATATCTCTAAAAGTAACACCATAAAGAGAGGGAAAGAGGGAGAGAGAGAAATCAGAATATCAGAGTGCTATTCAAATATACAAAATATGTTGTACCTTTATATAGATACCATGTTTCTTAGATTTGTGCAAATTACAGTTGTATCAGTGACATTTTAGATTTTTATCACCCTCTCATCATTGTTAGTTTTCTAAAACTGCCCTGAAATTACAGGAGCCCCACCCCAGCACCTATCCACAAAAGATGCACTCCAAGACCTTCAGTGGATGCCTGAAATCCATGGATAATGCATAATTTGTTTTCTGTGATTTTTTTCTATACATGCCCACACAAATCAAATGTCTTTTCTACCTTAACTGTTCGTCACACACTGTATCCATGGCTTTTGCTGTTTGAGGTGCGACAGCAAACCTAGCACAAATGCCCTTCCTCCTTCACAGTTCCATGGTTATAAGAGTTGCTCTTAGCGTATATGCTAGCAAACCTCAGGGTTTTTTTTTTCTTTCCTTGTTGGGAATGTTCAAATTCTCACTAAGAGAGAACATTCTCTGCCTTCCTTTGGTCATATCTGTATGGAAGGAATGACTGCTCTTGCACTGGGAGACCATTATTGAAGAAATAGGTTTACTGAAACTCCAGGCATTGTAATACCAGGATGGTTGATCTGATGATCAAGACAACTGACTAACTGAGTAGGTCATCTACAGCAAGGGTATTTTGACAAAGGTGGCGTGGAATAGGGTGCTGCAGGGTGTCATCAGGCTACTTGGAAGCTGGAAATGTATGAATCATACATTCAGATTTTGGAATCTTCCATTTGATCTTGGAATGCATCTCACTGTGGATAGCTGAAACCATGGAAAGGCATATGTGGATAAGTAGGGGAACTGTGGCACCACAGTGGTGGTGGCTTAAGCAAACACTAGTTTATCTTCTCACTGGTCTGGCCATCCGCAGTGTCATGCTCTCTCTGGGGGATCCAGAGCGGACTCATCCCTGGCCCCTCCAGGTTGCAGTGCCTGTCTGCACACCTAGACTTCACTGGCTTTTGGCCCCATCATTGCCCCTTATTCACATCCCTGTCTCCTCTTTTGCCTGTACCTTCAGTCTCTGAGAAAAACACTTTGATTGGTTATAGGTCCCATCTGTGTTATCTAGGATGATTGCATTTCAGGATCCTTAACTTAATCAAGTATGCAAAGGACCACCCCACCCCTGCCCTGTTCATTCAAAGAGGCTAATGTTCAGAGATCCTAAGGACTTGGGTATGGACAGATTTTTCTGGGAGGCCACCTTTCATACTGCTACAACATTGAATGTGGATATGCTAAATAAACACAAGATGAATTAGGCTGTTGTTCTCTGGATCTGTGATTCTTAAGTAAATAAACAAGTTAATGTATAATAAAAGATTCATAAGGCTGGGTGAGTATTTATTCTTGAAGCCCTGATAGTTTGCATTTCCTAGGATAGAAATTGCTTATAAAATATAATGATGAGATTATGTTTTATTCAGTGAAACAGCACAGGTACCATACGTGAAGCCTGCAGGTATCTTCAAAGCCTCTGCCAATACATTTCAATAATGATGAGCTTAGTCTTGATTGCAGAGGCAACCGGGCAGGGGTTCTAAGAAATGAGTACAGTACTGGGCTGCAGCGATAATCACGTGTAACTCCCTTAATCAGTATATGCATTTTTAAAACATCAGAAGAAAGAAACAGGTAAGCAATATTTCAAGCACATTTTAAGGAATCTGCTTTTCATTTTTAAATATTTATTTATTTATTTATTTGAAAGGCAGAGATACAAGGAGAGAGATGGAGAGACATAGAGAGATCTTTTATCCACTGGCTCATTCCCCAACTGGCCTCAACGACCAGTGTTTAGCCAGGCCAAAGCCAGAAGCTTTATCTGGATCTCCCACATAGGTGGCAAGGGTCCAGGTACTCGGGCCATCTTCCTCTGCTTTCACAGGCACATTAGCAGGGAGCTGTATCAGAAGTGGAACAGCAGGGACTTGAACCAGTCATATGGGATGCCAGTACTGCGGGTAGCAGCTATTGTAATCAACCCTGCCACAATTCTGGCCCCTCTTTGTCATTTTAAAGAAGTAAAAGTGCTAGTCATAAATTTACCCTTAAATATATTAATATAAATATATTAACATAATAAAGTCCCTTGAACTTTTATGCTGGATTCATTAATTTGTATGAGCAAATAAAAAAAAACCCACAAATCTTAAGATTATAGAAGAATAAATTCATTTATTTCAGTCAGTCAGCTTAGAGTAACACAGAATTGTTAAACATAAAATTAAATCTCTCCTTATTTCCATATCAGTATTATCATTTTTGGCAGATAAAATCAACTCAGTATGGTGTATCTGTTTTGAATGGGAAACAAATATTTTCCATAGTGGATGAGAACCATTCTTTGTCCAAAATTCATGTTAGCAATTTAGGAGCCCAAGTTGAATCTTACTGCAAAGAGTACATGAACTTTTATACTATTTTTATTTTAAATTTTACTGTCAAGAAAATGTTAACGTGCAAATGTTGTTGTAAAGCCAATATGTTTTTCACTTTGAAAATCTCCCTTTAAAGAGAAGGGCAGTGAGGGGTGAATCGGGCTGTTCTGAGACACAAGTCTGAGCTCTGTCCAGATCCAGGCAGCGAGAGCCAGGTGTCTCCGTGAGATGTGGAAAGTGCCCTGGGGAAATCATCGTGTTGAACAACTTGAGGGATAGAGGGGAAAATACCAGCAGGTTGCTGTGAAAAATGTTTCAATCAAACATTTAACTGAATCCCTTCCACTTTATTTACCGGTGAACAGGACGCTCGGTAAGTCTGTATATGTCTGTTGCTGAGTGTTAACATTCTGCCAGTTTCCCTTCCCCGTGTTTGAGAGATGTTGAGAGTAGCCTTCCCACACTGTCTGTCACTATCGAGTCAAGTTCTTTAAATGGACGCAGCTTCTGGGTACAGTTTTAAATAGTATGATTCTTTATATATAAATATATATGGCTATTTATATATTATTTATATATAATATTTCTTAATAGTATGACTATTACACATTTCACATTACCTCCTTGAAAGACAGTCTTTTCAAATGACACATCTGACTTTAGAATTTTTTTTTTTTTTGCTTCTTGGTAGAATACTGCCCAGATTTATTTTATTGGTGATTGGAATGCTTCTTACTTCTCTCATGTATTTGAGCTATCTAAAATTCTTCCTGAAAACAAAACAAAAAATGAGATATAGAAATAGTCCAAACATCTATGCATAACTATATAGAAGGTTACTATTTTAATCAGCAAGATTATGTAAAGGATATAATTGCATTTAAAAATATATGCAGAAGTATCATTTGCTGTAAGATCAAGCAGCCGTTTTTGGCAGTGGGCATTGGGTCAGTTTATAAATGGGTCTGATTGAGAAGAAAGTTTTAAGAAGTATGTTCAGATCACTGATAGGATACTGTAAAGAGGAACTGAGCACTCTCTGAAGGATACCAGCATGCTGTCATGAAGGGCCTGTTTGGATTTCCAAGATACCGGGGACTGCCGCAAATGAGAGAAGCACAAGATGCCTGTAGAACCAGAGATGGAAAAGTAATGGATAATGACTAAGCCTTGGAATTCATTTAAAAAATAGTTTACTTTTATTTTATTTGAAAGACACAGAGAGAGAGACAGGAAGAAAGAAATCCTCTATCCACTAAGTCACGCCCCAGATGCCTGCAATAGCCAGGCCTGGGCCAGGTCAAAGCAAGAAGCCAGGAACTCAGCCTAACTCTCCCACGTGGGTTACAGGGGCCCAAGTACTTGAACAGTTATCTTCTGCCTCCCAGGGTTTGCATCAGCAGGAAGCTGGATTGGAAACAGAGGAGGGAAGACGCTAACTAGACTCTCCAGTGTGGATGCAGGTGCAACACCAAATACCCTTTTCAAGACTAGGAACTCAGTAGCAAAGCATGAAAATTTAAGAAGAGAATGGAAAGGGAGGGAATTTTTTAATTAAATAAGGAGTAGGACGACCTGCAAAGGAAAGAAATTTGATTCTAAAAATATATTCATTACCTTGCATGCAGAAATATAGTTTTTTTTTCACTTATATGTGAGCAAAATAAAATAATTTTAGTAGGGAGCAGTGCTGAGGCACAGCAGGGTAAGCTGCTGCCTGAGATGCCAGCATCCCATAAGAGCACTATTAGAGTCCTGGCTGCTACACTAATGATCCAGCTTGCCACTAATGAGCCTGAGAAGGCAGCACAAGGTGGCCCAAGTGTGTGGGAGATCCTGGCGGAGTTCTGGGCTCCTGACTTTGGCCTGGCCCAGTCCTGGCTGTTTTGGCCATTTGGGGAGTGGACCAGTAGGTAGAAAATCAGTCACACACACACACACTCTCTCTCTCTCTCATTAACTCTGCCTCTAAATTAAGTAGATAAATCTTTAAAATAATAATAAAGTGCCCAGTGTAATCAGAGTAGACAGTATTCAAGATATCTTAATCCTAAAACTGACTTCATTCTACATTGTTTGTTGCAAAGGAAATACAGTGGACACTGTTCCATGGGGTATGTGAAAGTGAGTTTCGCTGACAGCAGGACGTAAATGTGTAGTTCTTGCTTAGAAAAGCAATACTAACATTCAAATTGAAGTGTGTTCAATTATTTTCATAAGGTGGATAATTAGGTTTATTCACTAAGTGTCCAGTTTATGCTATGAACACTCTTCACATGGACTGCCCATTTAGAGGAAAAGTAATACATGCACACAACAACAAATGGGGTGGTCCTCATGGAACAAGCAGGTGCACCAAAGTTGCTTTCTGATCCTACAGTCACTGTCTGCAGAATGTGCTGACCATTTCTAAATGAAGTGGAAGAAGCCTGAAATATGCCAAATTTTTTTAAAAGTATGTTTCTAAAAATATGCAACTTCCTTAAATTGTACCTCTTATCTGTAATAGTTAATATGAAATATGCAGATATTTCCTTTACATTTTGTAAAAGTATTGTTTCCTTAGAGAAATGTTGACTCAAAAAGAAACACAGAAGACTCTTGTCTTATTATAAGTCTAGAAATGAGTTGAGCCCTTGACCTGAAGTTCTAAGCTGCCAATTGTGAGAGTGCAAAGCTTCTGCTATGCTACAGATTTTATAATAGTTACTCACGTAGGTGACCTTCTGACTGAGTTCTTGGCCTGCGTTCTAACTCAGAATTTCCCCGAAGATCACTTTGAATTTTCATCCAGTGCAGAGGTGCTCATGCATCCCATTAAGCATCGCAAGCCACCAGGAGCATGTGCACCTGATGCCAGAGCCAACACTGAAATTCTTGCTCCTTTTGAGAGCCAGTTGTGGAATTAATTTATCTGTATGATATAGCCCTATTGAGGGGTTCATTCAACATCTGTTGGGTCAGCTGTGTTAGAGATTTTTTATCTAAAGAAATGAAAAATATTCCTGGTGGTAGTATGTACTGAATTCCCCAGATTTTAATTTAGGCACACATGAGGCGTAATGCTCATAAACTATCCCATCTTTGAGTTTTCTCCAGCTTAATCATCTGAAAGGTGTTAATACATTAAAAGCCAAATCCTTTCAGCTCTTGCCTTTGACAAGTTAACCATTTAGAAGAAAACATCGGTCGTTTGAAGAAGATTGATCTGGTTAGCTTTCTCTACAGCATTCAGCATGAACAGCTATCCATCACTTCGTGATTATTGACATTTCCTTCCTTGGCCTCTGTGGTATTGCACTCTGTCACTTGGCTGAACGAGTGTCTGTTGAGGCTCTACCCTCTTCCTCATCAACCAAGTTCTGTTCATCCTGTGGGCATCAGCTCTAGGGGGTGCGTATACCTCGGATCTCATCTCCTTTGCATCCACCTGCAGTGTGGTCTTTCCTGTCCCTCTGCCCTCTTCTCCATAATTTCTCTCAAGCTTCTGTTAGTATCTTCATGGGTACAACTTCCAAATACCTCTGACTAAACCTCTTAGTGGCTCAGTTCTTTTTGATGAGCAGTAAAACTGTAATCGCTATTGGATATATCATATTTAAAGAGCTTGAAAGGTGGTCAGCTCCTAGTACGTGTGAGACCACTTGGTCTTCTCCCTACTTCCTAAATCTCAGAATTCAATCTGGATTTTAGATGTCCATTGTAGGGCATCAGCTAGCTCTATCTAATGGTCATATGCAAAAATGAGTATTGTTGACTTTTCTGCTCTGGACTCATATTTCCTCTCTCCATAAACACACACAGCATAACCATTTTTTTTCTGTCAGGCATAAAACATGCAGGTCACTTTTAATTCCACCCTCTTCTTCAACATTAGCATCTGCACTCATTTGGTTCTTGTCCCCAGTGCTGTCAAGTCCATGGCACTCCTACTGTGCTCTCCTATCTGATATCCTGCAGAGCTATACAACGCTGTGTTTGCACAAACTTTGCCTAGATTTTTGTGGTTTAACATTTGTTGGGAAATGAACGCATCAAATTCCCGTCACCCTTTTCTTGCTGAATTCATCAGGATGAACTTGGCAGTACTTCAGGATCAAGCTGTATCCATATCCCCTTAGCTCAGCACACGCAAACGTTCGCAAGTCCAAGTCCAGCCTGAGTCAGTAGAGGACCTGTGCTCATCACATCTTCAGAGACCTGGGTTGCGAGGCTGTATCTCAACAATTACTTCTGAATTTGGTAGGAGGAGAACATGGTTAACTGTGCTTCGGCTCTTAGAACTTCATTCAGAAATGGCATAGATTACTTCTTCTCACGTTATTGACCAAAAAAAAAAAAAAAAAAAAATCACAGACTCCACTGACTTGAAAGGGGATGAACATGTGTCTGTGAGAACTAGAATATTGGTGAAGTCTTAATGAATTTAACCCGTGAGTTAAAAGGACTTGCACAGTGGTTTATCCCAATCTTCTTGTAAAAATGTATTTATTTCATCCAATGACTGTAACTGTGCATATGCCACCTTGTACCTAATCATGGCACAAACTATGCTTTTTCTTTTTCGCACTGACTACAACTCCATTAGCATTCAACTAAATTATTTCATATTTTAAAATTTAGTTGTTTCCTGTTTTTCAGTTACATTCTGTTGCATATGCCTAACCAGTTCTCAGCTTGTGGGCATTTGGATTTTTTCAGGAAAAGGCTAATTAGAGATGAATAAGTCAAAAGATTGGATTGATAAAAGAACTTTTTGGAATCAGAGATCTTACACAATATGAAAGCTTACTAATAATTTCAAGCAGCATGGGCAAAGCAGGCTTGCGGAGCTTTTCCTTATCAGGATCTGCTGAATCTCTGGCTTTCTCTCCTACCATTTCCCCTGCTTCATCCTGTTTTGCAGTTGCATCACATTTGTTTCAGTGCCACGATTTGCCATGCTTTTCTTAGATTTGATTCCTCGTGGACAGTGTAGTTCTCCTCTGCCTGGCAGGTTATACCCAACCATCCTTTAGAGCCGACTCCTTTTCATCCTGTAGGCCTCAGGTTTAGGGTTGAGTTACTCTAGAGTGTCATACCCCAAAGCCCAATATTGGATTAAGTAGTCTTGCCGTGCTCTCCCAGAACTGTCTGTACTGGCTGTGCACTGACCCTTATAATATTGAAGTTGCCAATTTACTTGTCTGCTATCTCCACTGGTATATAACATTTTTGAAGCTAGTGACTGTATGTTTATATTGCTCACTACTTGGTGCCTAGCTTACAGCAGGTACATAACGAGTTTCTGACGACAGAATGACAGTGTAAAGCCATGTTTTCTGTAAGAGCAGACAGTTCCTGTTTCTCATGAGAAAGAAAACAAAACTCCCGGATTCTGAATAACATAATTACTTACAATAAAAAGCAGAGTGTTTTTCCCAAAACCTTTTTTATGTGGGGCAGTGGGATAACATGGAAATATAATCTTCTCAAAGCATGTCTGTATTTGTGAAAATGATCCTGTAAACACGGCTAACTGATGTTCTGGGAAAATGTAGGACTAAATCTGGCTTTTGATTAGCACTGAGGAAGCATGAGGCTCTGTTCCCTGGTATGTCCCCGGAAAACTTGAGCCTTCAAATGCAGAGACAGACCCAATGAACCAGCATATATGGAATGAGTCGTTTGCCAGGCACTTCGGCTATATCAGTCAGCCTTGTTTCTTTGTGGAGCTCACATTCTGGCAAAGGGAGACAGACAAAAACAAAAATGCAAAACCTAATAAATAAGCCCCGTGTTAGGAGAGAGATGGTGAATAGTCCTGAGAAAACAGGATTATAATGAAGGGGAAATAGGAATGTCGGGGCTGGGGTGGGCTTTATGGTTTTAAGAAGAATGTGTCGGCCGGCGCCGCAGCTCAATAGGCTAATCCTCTGCCTCGTGGCGCCAGCACACCGGGTTCTAGTCCTGGTCCGGGCGCCGGATTCTGTCCCGGTTGCCCCTCTTCCAGGCCAGCACTCTGCTGTGGCCAGGGAGTGCAGTGGAGGATGGCCCAAGTGCTTGGGCCCTGCACCCCATGGGAGACCAGGAGAAGCGCCTGGCTCCTGCCATCGGATCAGCGCGGTGCGCCGGCCGCAGCGCGCCAGCCATGGCAGCCATTGGAGGGTGAACCAACGGCAAAAGGAAGACCTTCCTCTCTGTCTCTCTCTCTCACTGTCCACTCTGCCTGTTAAAAAAAAAAAAATGTGTCAGAGTAATTATTAAGAAGTTGATTTTAAGCAAATGTTTTGTAGAAGTAGAGTGAAAGAGTTAGAGAAAGCACTTCTCAGGTAGTAGAACTGGCCAGGGCTACTTCCTAAAGTAGGGGCAAGCATTCGGTACAGTAGTTACATCCCACGTAGTAGTGCCTAGGTTCACGCCCAGGCTCCCCTCCTAATTCTGCCTTCCCACTGATGCACACCCTGAAAATCAGCAGGTGATGGCTCAAGTGCTTGGGTTCCTGTCACCCCTGTAGCATCCCTGGATGGATTTCCAGGATACTAGCTTCAGCCTGTCCCAATCCTGGCTTGTTGGGGGCCTCTGTGGAATTAACCATCTGTCTCTGTCTCTCCCGCTTGCAAATAAAATAAAACAAATAAACAAGCAAACAAATAAAATTAGTTTCTCAAGGAGAAGCCTGCCTGGCATGTTGAACACAGCAACAAGAGTTGGATAGCCTCAAATTATTTCACTGTTGTGAGCAATGCAGTATTAATAAATCATTAGCTGTAGGTATCCATCTGCATTTCCTGGCTTTCTGGCCGTGAAACATTTTGAAGATGAAGCCGACAGCATTTCCTAATGAGTTAGAAGCAAGAAGGGAGAACTTATTTCTATGTCTGTGCTCCAAGAAATGGCATAGGCAGAGGTAGAACTGTCCTCCTCTTAGCAAAAGTGGGATCCTGACGTACTGTTGTCTGAATCCGAGACTGCTGGGCAGGTCCTGTGGAAAGAGTGAAGTTTCTCCCTGAGGTTGCTCAGGTTTCCCTGAGCACAGGGACCAAAGGGAACTCAAGTCCTCAGAATCTGTGACATGTGTCAAGGACAAAACTGTTTAATCCAGGAAAATGTTAAATTAAGTGTAAGTAAATACCTGCTATAGGCATGGGGATGAGCCTCCATCTGCATTTAGAAGATTTAATCTTGAACAGTATGGATCTCCTTGGAAACACTAACCACAGACACATGCTCCTTCCAGTCATCCATTGAATTCAATATATCCATAGAAACTACCATAGTGTCATGGACAGCCACATAAGGATATTATCTAGCCTCCTCCTTAGAAGTGCCCACGTCTGTACTTTACAACCGAGTCTTCTAACACCAAATGAATGATCATAAATCTCCGTAGTTCATTGTGCTTGATCTTCTTCAATCAGACTCAAAATATTTTTAATGGATTTTCACAGAAAAAAGAAATCACACCAAAAACTGCACTGTATTGACTAGTGGAAGACACACATTCTGTTACTCTAATAAATTATTGGCTACTCTGCAAATCTTGATACATTGAACTTAAATAGTGCCCGTGCCAGTGGTATTACCCCCTTTGGAATGCTACCCTCCGATATGGGAGTGCCTGTTGGAGCAGTGGCTGCTCTGTTTCCCATCCAGCTTTCTGCACATGTGCCTGGGGAGGCAACAGAAGATGCCCAAGTGCTTGGGCCCCGCCACCCATGTGGGAGACCTGGATTGAGTTCCTTCTCCTGGCTTCAGCCTGGCCCAGCCCTGGCTCTTGCAGCCATTTGGGGAGTAACCAGCAGATGTAAGATCTCTCTCTCTCTCCTCAATCTCTCTCTCTCTCTCTCTCTCTCTCTCTCTCCTCAATCTCTCTCTCTCTCTCTCTCTCTTTCATATAAGTAAGAAATTTTTTAGGAAACGAACCTTACAGCTCAGATCTGGTATATTGAAATAATGTATTTGTAGTAACCTCTCTGTTTCCGTAAGGCATTCATTTATTGGCTTAAGACTTCTCAGCTGCATGTTATTTCTCTACCCAATAACATTTCATGTAGTAGAAATTGTAGGGGAAACAAGAGAACACAATGGGCAGAAATATCCCAAGGCATTTTCTGCAGAAAGAGTAAAGTACACCTTTTTGGTTTTTTTTTTTTTTTTTTTTTTTTTTTTGGTCCATCCAGATATTGACACCCTGATCATTTCGATGAGCAAGGCTTTTTTGGATCATGAAACTATTAATATTAAATCCCAATGGAGTCAGATCTGGATCGTGGCCACTTCTTTTAATGATGCTGTGGCCGTTTTCTATGTAGTATTAAAAATAGTGGCAGAGTCTAAAGACAGGGGTATTAAAATGTAATATTTAATTTTTTATCATTTTCATAAAACTGAGAAGGGCTTCAATGTCTAATAACGTTTGTGGAGGAAGCCTTGCCATTTTATGAACTTTAAGAGTATTCACTGCAAAAGCATCAGCAGGAATGATTTCTTTTATAGGGAATATGGTAATTACTCCATCTGAAAATTGCCCATCTATATTCATGTGATTAATGTAACATGGAATTTACAAATTCAAATGCGTAATGCAGGAAAAGTAGAAATAAAGATTTTTTATAGCAATGCAGATCTGTGCTGCATACATTAAATACTTTCATGAGTTAGGAAGTGAATTGTGTTTAATAGCTCAACATTTTAATTGGGTTGACTATGATAATAAATTGTTATATGTACATTTTAAAATGGATTTCCAGACTTCTCAAATAGTTAACTGACTGGTACATTTCCATGTCTACTAGGAAGCTTGCAGACTCGAGTACTTTACATAAAGTATGTTAGTATTTTCAAATGGCTTGTGGGCTGGGCTGCTTTTTTTTAATCTTCTCCCCCCTCCCCACACTCCCCACACACAGATACACAGGTTATTTCCAAGAACAAAACCTTGCAGAAATATTCTCATCCTGCTGGTGGAGAGGTTAAACTGGGTTCTCCTGGCAGAAGGATGTTGTAGGAACTAACTTTAGCTGTGTAGGCAAAAAACAGGGGCTTCTAAGGGCAACAGTGAGGCAGATCCTGCAGAGACAAATGCAGAAGCAACCAGAAAGACTGTAGGTACATCTGAAACCAGGTGTAATTCCTCCATGGGTTCTCCTTCTGTCCGTCTTTCATTTTGTTCAACTAGATCCCTTTGCATGCTTCATGATTTTGCTTTTCGTCCTCTGGGTCAGGGAACACTGTTGGAAGGAGTCGGCACTGGTTGTTTCTCCAGCTCAGCTTTTGCTTTATTTATCTGAAAGCGATTTCCAGATAAGCAAAGGGATCGATCAGCATGTCCTTTTGGTATAAAAATAATGTCACTTACAGGAGGCCATCTCCCTAAGGAACACTGCCACTATGTTTAGTCTATGAGGTGGTGAGTGGTGTTTATAGTGTTTGTTGGATGCTGGGGAGTGTGTAAAACAGTAAGTAATGGAAGAAATATAAGACAGAAATCCCACATCCCCAGGAGCTTAACATCTGCTCTGTGATGGACATAATAAAGTGTTCTTTGATGCTGCAGTAGCTCAGGGCCACAGTGAGTGTGTTTTTGCTGACATCAGTCCTTCTCGGCCATCATCTCTGGACCACTGCACTTTCTACTTGGCCATTAAGTGATGACATTGCTTGAGTCTCTTTCCTGTCTTTCCAAGGTTCTCACCTCTGTTCCCTGAATTATCTCTAAACCTTCAGAAGGTGACTGCATCCATACCTGTTAGTTGTCACCTGCACCCAGAGGCACAAACACTGCCACTTCCAGGTCACACTCTCCTCTGTCAACCCAGCACCTCCTACTGAATGCTCATGACCTCCCTTCCGATCCACACCTGCTGCCAGCATTCATTTACCGGCAAATGGCACCAACACTCATGCACCTGAATTCTAAGTCCAGAGAACAGAGAGGCCAGCCCTTGTCTCAACTCCGTCCTCTTCTCTCCTCGTCTTCCAGCCCACCACCCTGACCCAGACCACCTAGGATCTGGACTCCTGAGGTTTATCTGACCCCCATTTAAATGTCTCTCTCCTTGCTGTGTCCTCTCCAGCTGCACTGTCCTGGTATCTGTCCCTCTGCCTGCCCTTCTTCCCTTCCACAGACCTGTGAGTGGAATACTCACCTCCTACTTTGCTTTAGCCCTTGATTTTCAGCTCCTAGTTTGTGCTTCACTATCTCCCAAATCTTCCAGGCAACAGGTTCTTAGTACCTAGAACATCTTTCCTTCATAACTCTATGAACAATTACATTGCTTTATATGATTGCTTATTAGTGACTAAAATTACGTGAGATCAGAAAGAGTGCTTGTTTTGCTCACTTTTAAAACTGTAGTACTTAGCCTTGTGTTGGGGACACAAAAGGAGCTCTAATTATCAACCAAATGATTACATCAATGAATGTGAACACTCCAACGTTTTTTAAAATAAGAACAGAGAGTACAAAAATTCTGTTGAAGCGTACAACAGTAACTAATAGGAAGAGCTGATGGATGGCGTGAAATTTGGGGTAGTCTTGGAAGGAAAGAGATTTGGAAGAGAGGAGGTGAGCAGAATTCTAGGAATGCAAATGGCCTGTAGGTGGTGGAACGTTAGCTTAATCAGAGGAAACATGAGTTCATTTCAGTGAACAGTAGAGGAAACTTGGATGACACAGGATTAGTCCAAGTGTGTGGACATTGCCAGGCAGTGGGAGCCAGTAGGGGCTTCTGACGAGGGGCATGTGCTGGATGGCTGTGGGTGCCGTGGAAGAGGGAAGACCAGTCGGGAGACTGCACCAAACATACAGACTATGGAATGCATCAGTAAGCATCCACTTAGGAGATTTTAAAAAGTTTATGATTTTACATTTATTTAGTGTCTACAAGGGGAAAGCTGCTTTCTCAGACAGGAATACTTCAGTTGATGTTTTTTTTTAAAAAAAATAGCACAGAAAGTATACTGAGCAGTCACTGACTGCTGGGTGTTATTCTGGAGAATTCTCTGGGAAAGTTCGGTGTTAATGGTTATAGTCTTATGTGCCTTTAAGTCATGTCAGGAAAAGAAAGCCCTTTGCATATTTTTCTTAGTTTTGAAATTCTTCATAGTTTGTCTAGTTCATTGAAATGTGTATAAGGGGTAGCAGAAATCCACATAGATCCAGTATGGTTGAACGTAAACATAGAAATGAAGTGAATTGTTGCTATTTTGCATTCATTCCACTGTCCTTTATTATCATTTCCTTTTTTTTATTTTTAGAGATTTTACTTGTTTAATTGAGAGGTAGAGCTACAGACAGAGAAAGGAAGAGACAGAGAGAAAGGTCTTGCATCCATTGGTTCACTCCTCAAACGGCTGCAATGACTGAAACTGGGCTGATAGGAAGCCAGGAGCCAGGAGCTTCCTCTGGGTCTCCCAGGCAGGTGCAGGGGCCCAAACATTTGAGCCATCTTCCACTGCCTTCCCAGGATGCAAGCAGAGGGTTGGATCGGATGCGGAGCAGCCAGGACTCAAACTGATACCAGTATGGGATGCCAATGCCACAGGCGGAAGCTTCACCAACTGTGCCAAAGCTCCGGCCCCTATTATCATCTCTTCAGTTCTTGGTTTGCTTCGGTGGCCTTTCCTGTGTCCAGGCAGGCGTCCCCTACGCTTTCACTCAGTGATTAAGAAGCAGTCATGAAGTAGCCTGTTTGACATGGCCATTACTTAATGCTCACTTAACAAAATTCCACACGGCCAAATTATCACAGTGGGTGAAGAAACAGATGGCCAGCTGGCCAGAATCCATACCTGCTTTGTTTTATGCCTTCTCAAGTCTGCCACCATGAAGGCACATGCGAGGCCCGAGGAGGCAGTCCCCGCCAGAAGTCTCCTGTCCCACTGTGTGTCCATGTTCTCAGCTGGGAAGTCTGTGTAGGTCCCATTCCCGTCTCAGCGCAGCCGGAACATCTCCGGCAGGGATTTCTCTGTCTCCTGACTAACACAGCATTCCTGCAGGATGCATTCCGAAAGTAAAAGTAGAAATCCTTTCGCTCACCTCCTGTTTCTGCTTGCGTGATCAAAACCCACTATGCTAGATTTTAAGAGGAGGGGCTGTCATTTTGTGGATATAGTGCACCTATACTGCACACCCATTTGTTTCTGATTATAAGACAGTGCACACTCTCATATGTTGCAGATTGCTAATGGATTCAACAAAGAAAAATCAGACTTGACTCCATGCTTAAAATTGGGTTGTTGAAGCCTGCTAGTGTCGAAGAAAAATGACTACCAATAATAATCCACCCAATATCTATGAACTTGAGGTGTTTGTTAGAGATTACAATTTGGGTTGTATTCTGAAATTCCTAAAATGAATCATAATTTTCAGCCACTCGGCACACACTTATGAAGCAATAATCAAATTACTTAGCACTTTATAAGGCTTAAGGAGGTACAAAAATATAAGGAGCAGGGCTTCGCATGCACACAGAGTTTTTAGTCTAGTCAGGGAGAAAAAAAGAGACTCAAGGAATAATTAAAAGAATGAACCGATGTTTAGTGAGCTGCTAATCATGCAGTAAAGGCAGCAAGTTTAGAAAAGCATGTGATAAATGTAAGAGCTGTCAGAGAAAGATGGAGGAAGAGCCTGGAGATTCTGTAGTTGCTGAGAGGCTCAGTGGGAAAGAGCAAGATTGCTTGATGCTTTTGAAAGGTGGCGTTGCTTATAATGATACGTAGTGCAAACCCTGTCTCTGCTCTGTCTCTCTTCACTGCCTTTGCTATCGACACCAGGAGATAAAACAAACCATGGTAGCTAAAGGCGAAGCTGAGTGATGTTTTAGCAGTTGTGCCACCTGCTGATGTGGACGCTGGTTCTTGAACTGTGCTTTTGCCATGAATGTCTTGTGAGCTCTGACAAGTGTACTTAAATAAATGATTTGCAGATTTCTGTTGGGAAACAGCTGCCTGATCAGAGAGTTTTTGCAGTACTTTTTTAGGCTGATCAAAAATTACTAAATGCTTGTTTTTTCACTTAGCTTGGATTGCATATATGGTTTCTGAATTTTCACAGGACATTTTGCATGGAAACCATTACTCTTATTCTTGTGGCCATCAGGAAAAAAATGTTGATAATCATGATAGTTTTTCTGTCCCTGTTTCTTTTGAATTTTAGGAGTGTTTATCCCATTAACTGATGGCTTCAGCATATGCCTGAGACTTACATTATGAAATTCAATGATACCAATTTAATGTGGCATTCTTTAATTTACGAAGGTTTTTGTTTGGTTTTCTTTTGATGTTTAAAATGTATTACAAGAGCAAAATGTGGTAAATTAAAATATATTTTCATCAGAATAGAGCAGAAAGGGTACATGACTTATTTACATGGATATTCTCAACACTGATGGTTTTCCAACTTCATTCACATACATTAAATTTTTCTTCTTTTCTTTAAGCTACCGCCAAGTCAGAGAAAATATATGATATTTGTCTTTCTGGATCAGGCTTATTACACTAAGCATAATGGTTTCTAGTTGCATCCATTTTGTTGCAAGGTATGATTTCTTTCTTTTTTTTTAAGGAAATCAAAGGTCAATGTTGTTTTTATCTTATGTCTACCATATATTGCCCTGTAAATAATAAAATCACATAATCATCCAGCAAATATTATTGGTTAACTGAAGATGCCCAGAAACGGATGGCCTGTTTTGGATGATAACCAAATGTGTGTGGTGTGACTGCAGGGTTCTGTTGGGTAAGGAACTGAGGGGAGGTGCCCATGACGCTGGGGGTTGTGTAGGGAGTTTGTTTGGTCAGCTGTAAACACAGCTGTAGCTACAGTGACGAGAGGGTGACAGAACTCTAGAAAGGTTACTAATATCCCAGCGTCGCCCCCTTCATTCTACGACACTTCCTTCTGTCTGTCGGTGCCACGTCCCCCTGATGCCAGCCCTTCGCCGTTTCTGGGTCTCTCTGGTCCCTGCTCCAAACGTGGGCCATTCACCTGATCTTCAGTCCCATCTGAACGCATCGGCCGGCCACTGCTCCGTGATGAGAGCCAAGTGGGGCTCATTGTAGCTGCAGTGTTAATCGGAGCACCTGGTGGGCCGATTCTAATACTAAATGCTGTAGCTTCCTTAATCAACCCCATTGCTGTGTGACAGCAACTCCTCAGGGAACTGTAGCGGGGCAGTGAATGGGACCTTATTTGCAAACGGGATCTGTATTGGTTCCCCAGGCATCCGTAACTGGGCGGCTTGAGCAGCAGAGATTGATTTCCTCACAGATCCAGAGGCTGAGAGTCCAAGAGCAGGGTGTCAGCAAATCTGGTTTCTCCTAAGGCCTCTTTGGGGCCACCTTCTGGCTGTGTCACGTGACCCTGCCTCTGTCTGCCAGGATCAGTGTGTGTCCTGTGTGTAGGACACCAGTTAGATGGCACAGCGGGCACCCATACAAACCCACTTAGCCTTTAGTGCTGTAAGGCTGCCTCTCCAGATCCCGTGGCCTGGGAGAGGATGGAGGGTAGGCTTCAGAGCTTTCTTGAGGATGTAATCATGAAGGATCTTGAGATGAAACCATGCTGGACTTAGGGTGGGCCCCCAATCCAGTGGCTGGTGTCCTTCGAAGAGGAGCAAAGCAGAGACAGAATTAGACTGCTCTAGACCAAGAAGCACCATGGACAGCTGGGAGCTGCAGGAGACAAGGAAGGGTTTCCCCTCGGAGACTTCAGAGGGAGCTTGGCCCTGCTGCCACGGGATTTGATTTAAATTATGTGTTTGTGTATTTATGTATTTATTTGAAAGTCAGTTACAACAAGAGAGGGAGAGACAGAGACAGATGTCTTCCATCTGCTAATTACTCCCCAGATGGCTGAGATGGCTGGGTATGGGCCAGGCAGAAGCCAGGAGCCAGGGATTCCATCTGGGTCTCTCACGTGAGTGGTAGGGGCCATGTTCAGATGCTTTCCCAGGCACATGTGCAGGGAGCTGGATTGGAAGTGGAGCAGCCAGGACACAAACCAGCTTCTATATGGGATGCCAGCATTGCAGGAGGAGGCTTTATCCACAACGCCACAGTGCTGGCTCCACCATTCTGCCTCCAGAGTGCGAAAGAACAAATTTCCCTTGTTTTACACCATTGAGTCTGTAGTGGGGTTACCATGGCCTCCCGGGGTAGGCTCAGAAGCCCCCTTTGAATGCCGGTGGCAAGGTGAGTGCCTGTCGCAGACATCTGTAGGTAGAAAGAGCATGGCACTCACTCTTGAGAAGGTTTATCTACCAGTTATCAGGAAAAGAAAATTCTGTTCAGAGCCACATTCCAGTGTTGACACTCTAGATGCTTTTATGTTCCAAAGAACACTCTTCTGGATTTGTAGATTCTCCTCTACAATGGGTTTTAGATTTTAGCATGGAATACTTTTCCTCTCTTTTCATCCACAAAATATCCATCGGTGATTCCTCCCCTCGGGTAGCAGAACTCTGCACACTCCTGCAGGGAGGTAGCAGGCGGTGCTGGGAGATAGCTTCAGAGCACCGGTCGTGTGGGCAGCAGGACTTCCCTCCCAGCCAGTTTTAAAATAAGCTGGGCATGGCTCACACTGGCAACCGCCAGAATGTTCACAGCTCGTTAACCATGAACAGAACGTCAGTGTGGTTTTGAGCCCAGGATTTGGAGTGAACACCAGGGTCCTAACTGTTCCTTTTGTCCTGCTAGGACAACTCCTCTAACTAAGCTCTTGCGATAGCCTGACTGGCGTTTCTTTACTCCGTAAGCTAGAGTGAGCATTCATTTTTAATATACAACTGCCAGCACAATTTATAAAACTGGCCAGATCCTAGGACGCCTCATCACCAGGGAGTGTTAACTTATTTACTTCGTAACAGGCTTAACTTTTGTGCTCTCAAGCTCACGGGATTTGGGGCGTCGTCCCTGAAGGTGTGAGAAGCCAGCCACGTGACCCAGAGGGAAGTCACTCCAAGTGTGGTACCGGAATCATGACAAAGTAGATGCAGAAAAGCAGCACACCCTATAGAGCTAATGCTTTTGCGAGCAATTAATCTCGTTGACATACTTATATGAGCTTGCATAAAAATGCCTGGAAAGCATGCCGCTGAATTCAGTTGTTCATTAATATTGATCACATGCTGCCCTCATCGTGTTAGGAGCTACTTAAAGATTACCTACAGAAGTATTACAGCGTTATCGATCTTCAGCCCCCCTGAGACCTCCCGCGTCTTGAAAGTCCATTTATACTTACATTGGTAAGCATGATATTACCAAACTCTGTAATCAGATAATTTGGACTTTTAGGAATGCTAATAAGAACCAATGCTCATCATCACCACTCTCTGCACTTCATATTTTTAGTGGTGAAAAAGACCTTTATAAAATAATAATTAAAAAGATTGTATTTATTTGAAAGGCAGAGTTTCAGAGAGGCAGAGAGAGAGAGGTCTTCCATCTGCTGGTTCACTCCCCAAATGGCTGCAACCACCAGAACTGGGCTGATCCAAAGCCAGGAGCCAAGAGCTTCCTCTGTGTCTCCTATGTGGATGCAGGGGCCGAAGCACTTGGGACATCTGCTGCTGCTTTCCCAGGCCATAGCGGAGAGCTGGATCAGAAGTGGAGCATCTGGGACTTGAACCAGCGCCCATGTGGGTTGCTGGCACTGCAGGTGGTGGTTTTACCCAGTGAGCCATAGACCATTCCTTTTTTGAGACTTGAAATGGAAAGGATTTGGATCACCTTGTCTGCCTTCTTATTTTCACAAGTTGTTAAGTGGGGTTGAGTAATGCTAATGTGTTTTCAAACTTTGTTCTTCTGTTAAGTGGTCTTCAAAGGTATCGATCAGTTAGTTGTATATAAATTAGTGCCTACATGTTTCACAAAGGATAGGGGATGTCTCAAATACACCAAGATGTATATGGACTGCTAAAGTAAAGAACATAGCCTAATAAAAAGTGTGTGGTAATACGGTGCCACTGGGAATCCTGCAGTTAATTTCCAGAGACCATTGTATAGAAAACTGCATTTCTACCAAGAGTATTCACAGTACAGGAAGACCTTTGAAATCGCCTTAAAAATGAAGTACCCCGCGGCTGGCACTGTGGCATAGCCGGTAAAGCCACCGCCTGCAGTGCCAGCATCCCCTATGGGTGCTGCTGGTTCAAGACCCAGCTGCTCCACTTCTGATCTAGTTATCTGCTGTGGCCTGCGGAAGCAGTAGAAGATGGTCCAAGTCCTTGGGCCCCTGCACCCACGTGGGAGCCTAGAGGAGGCTGCTGACTTCTGGCTTCTGGCTCCTGGCTTTGGATCACCAGAGCTCTGGCTGTTGTGACTAACTAGGGAGTAACCAGCAGATGGAAGACCTCTCTCTCTCTCTCTATCTCTACCTCTACCTCTACCTCTGCTTCTCTCTTTGTGTAACTCTGACTTTCAAATAAATAAATAAATCGTTTTTTTAAAAAAATGACGTACATCAACTGGATAACAAAGGGTATTTTTGTGATGCTTGCTTGCTCTCCTAGGTGCTGGCAATTTCAACTCCATTCAAAGTTTTTATCACAAATTACTGACGCACATCCTAGGTGGATACAGGTGATTTAACCCGAAGTGAAAGGGGGTCAGGTGTTTTTTAAATCCTCACAGCAGAAGCAGCCTTCTCTGTTACAGGTGATGGATACTATTTATCACTGTGCCACGACCTTAAAGTAACACGTTCGGTGTCAAAATGGAGAGGATGATTGCGTGGAGGAAAAACACAAAGAAAGTGAGAGAGATTTCTAGCATCTCTAGTTCTCATCCGGCTTACCCTGCTCCCCCTTGGAGCCAGAAACTCAGAAAGTGTTGCTGCCTGTTGGAATCATTGCCAATGAGCAGAAAACACAAAACCTCTGGGGCCTCCCAGCACATGGTGTGAGCTGAGTTCTTGGTTGTCATTCATTGTGTTACCTTTGTGTACTAACATATTTGATTATTTCATCTGGCTCCTGCTTAAAATGAATGACTTTATATTGGGAATTTTAAATTAGAGACTAACGCTGTTAATGAGATTATGTGAAGTTACATTTTTCTTGATGATGTATTTGCCAAAGAATTAAGGGACATGTAATCAGTATGCAAAAGTACACATTATAATGGTCTGATATTTACAAGTCAATGCAATACTCTGGAAGCCTAAACCATATTAGAGATAAAAAAGGAGTTGGTACCTAATTATAAATTTAAAGGACTTGTAGCTTGAAAGGTGTAGAAAAGTTACAGAAAGTATCCAAATTAATTATTGACTAAAAAGCCAAATGATATTAATGTCTTGTATAGCTAACATTAGAACAGGGCTTAGGCCATAGATGTAATTGTTACTGCTGGCGTTCACCACACGGATTTGTTGGATTTGTTACAAATGCTTCGGCTTCCTGCCAACCCTGAGGGTCCCACACAGAGCAGGACCCAGAGGGGAGCCACGCCTTTCAACTCTGTCATGAGGATTCCAGGAGAGGATGCACTAGGCATATAGCGTCCGCCACCCAGGGCACTTACCACGAGATAACCTGGGGAAATGCTCATGTTGGACAGTGGACTTTGCACAGCAGAAACTGAGAGGGGGGGGGATGCTGGCTCTGCAGAACTTGTCTATATTCATAATTTGGGATGCCCTGACACCCTGATCCATCTCCTGAAAATACTCTGACATGTTTCCATTGGGGGAAGGCTGTGGAACACTGTACTATGTGCAGAAACACACTTAGCGAACCCAAATCCGTGCTGTTTCCATCGTCAAGAATAACATATTAACATACAGATTTCCCACATGGCATGAGCCATGGCTTCCTGGAGAGGGCACAGCCTTTGCAGTCGGGCAGAGGGGACTCAGATATTGGCTTGAATGGCTAGACGTGTTGCGAAAGCCCTCTGAGCCTGTTCTCGTGCCTCGAAACCGGGGATATGTTGTTGGAAAGCATCATCAGAAGCAGCAGTGTCCTTCCTGTTCCTCAGTGCATAAGGGGCTCTGCAAAGGTTAACCCTGTTCTCTTTACGTCACGTCGGCCTCCTACTTTAGAGGAAATTCTCTGAATTTCTCCGAGTGGGAAAAGTAGCAGTAGCCACAGCTGAAACCAGATGTCAGCTGAGGTCGTGTTATGCTTTGAGTGCATAAATAAAAGGAGCTGCAACTCAGTGCCTCACACCTCGTGGGAATCCCAGAAGCTGCAGCCAGATTGCTGGGCAGCTCACCTGTGCCCCCCGGGAAGTGCACTGCATGGGTGGGACTGACGGCAGCCCGGTCAGCTCTGCCTGCAGGTCACAGCATCCGCTGGAGTCCTAGCCCTTGAGCATCCTGGGAGCAACTCGCCTCGCCTCCCACCAGGATGAGCCAGATGAATAGCACAGCCCTTTCGCCTGCACCTCCCCAGCCCCGCTCGTGGGTTTTATGTGGTTCACAGACCTCGGTGTGCAGCCGGGTATCCCCACGAGAGTTGGCGTAGCGTCTGTGCAAGCAGCTTAAACTTGACGTTGGGGCATCACCATTGCCTCTCAGCCCATTGCTCGGCCCCTGCCCCAGATTCTTCACTTGTAGTGCGGCTGTTGGAAGCTCCTCCCCTTGGTCTACACCAGCCCTCGCTCAGTGCTTCCCGTCACCATGCAGATCCACGTGACTCATGTTGCACACAGGTGCTACTTTTCCATCGATGCAGGAGGCTTGAGTCAGCAGGGCCAGGGATCTCTCACAGGCTCCTGTTCCTCAGAGGGGCTTCGCTGGCCCCTTCCCCACCAGCACTGCTCTCACAGGAGCTGCCAGCACCTTCCCGTGATAGCCTTCCTATTCCACGCCCACCTCCTAGAATTCTGCTTGCCTTCCTCCCCCACATAATTAAGTCCCTTCTCTTGAGATGGCAGAAAGAGCTTCAGCAGTTTTAGTTTTAATAACTATTTTTTCCTCCTAGGTAGAGTTGCTTAAATCCAATTTTCCTCATATTAGGTGTTTTGCTAAAGATACTACAGAACGCTTATTAAGTTTTGTTTTTTCATCTGCAAAATTGAACAATCCGGTTAGGTGATCTTCAAGGTACCTTATTTGTTGAAAATTATATAATTGCTTGAATCTAAGTATTCATGTTTCTTTAGCAATTATATGCATGGATGTCAGTTTTCTGTTAATTAAAAAAAGTAAGTTTTCTCATTCTGAAGCAAGTCAATGAGTCAAAACTCTGACATCACACTTTTTTTTTTTTAAAGATGTATTTCTTTACTTGAGAGGCAGAGTTACAGACAGAGAAAGGGAGAGACAGAGGGAGAGATCCTCCATCTATTGGTTCACTCCCCAAATGGCTGCCAGGGCTGGAACTGGGCTGATCAGAAGCCAGGAGCCAGGAGCTTCTTCTGGGTCTCCCACATGGCTGCAGGAGCCCAAGCACTTGGGCCATCTTCTATTGCTTCTCCAAGCCATAGCAGAGAGCTGGACCGGAAGTGGAGCAGCTGGGACTTGAACGGGCAACCGTATGGGATGCTGAGGCTGCAGGCAGATGCTTAGCCCACTCGGCCACAGCGCCGGTCCTTCTGCAGTCACTCACCTCATTCTCCCCTCTCCAGCCAGTTGACGCCAAGGAGTGAAGGTTTCAGAATAACAGTGTCTTAGTCTAAGCCACCTGATCTCTCTGACCCTCAGTCTCTTCACACTGAACCTGAATGAGGTCAGCCACCCAACTGGACTGTGGGGAGGACAAGCGAGCTTATTTGTGTGAAGAGTTTGTAAGGCAGGAGGCGCTCTGACTTGTTAGAGGGGAGAGCAGAAGAGGCAACTGGGAGGAGATGGGGAGATGGGTCCTGCAGGGGGGTTTACATCGTAGCCAACGAAGGAGCGATTTCAAGTTGCCGCAGAGCCGGCGCTTGGTCGTCATTGTCCTCCCTGTCCAGACGTGCGCAGGGTGCAGTCCCCCAGCTGCCTTGGTTACCACCATTCTTGGGTCCCACCTTCTGCCTGCCTTCTAGCCTCAGCCAGGAGCACTGGCTCCTTTTCCTGAGTGGTCTCCTCCACGACTCCGGAATGCATTCCTTTATGCATAGTCAGGTGCCCGGTGTAATGCATCTCACTTGCCTTTTGTGAAATGCATGTCGTCACTGGCTGTTCCTCCACATTTTATTGTGTTCTGCTCTGCTGAATTAAAAATAAATGCAGGGCATGGGCACTGGGCTCAGCAGTAAGATGCTCCTTGGGCCTCTTGCATCTCGCTTTGGAGTCCTCGACTTTCAGTCTTGGTCTGTTCCTGACCCAGCTTCCTGAAAATATGCTCGCTGGGAGGCAGCAGGTGATGGGTCAAGCACTTGGGCCCCTGCCTACCACTTGTGAGACCCCAGAGTTACAGGCTCCTGGTTTCAACCTGGTCCAGGACTGGCTCTTGTGGGCTTTAGGGGAGCGAACCAGTAGACAGAAAGTATTCCTCTCTCTCTCTCTCTGAAAGTAAACAAATGAATATTTAAACAAGACGACAAATCCAAACTTGGAGAAAACAATCTTTTTTTTTCCCCTTGGCCTTTCTTTATCTCCCAGGGAGAGCTTTGTCTTTCTTGAACTTGATTCTTCCCTTCTTCCCAATTTCCAGTCTGAAGTTCATCCCGAGTCCCTTGGTGGCCTCCAGGGAGCGGAGTGTAAGACAGAATTCATGGTGTGGAAGAGTGATTGGTGGGGGGATGGAGGTCTGTGGTCGACCGAGGGAAGAGAGAGCAAGCATGGGTAGTAGGAGCCGCCTTCTGTGGCACAGCCTGTCACTACAGATGGGAGGCAGGGAAGGGAAGAATTATGCATGGAAGAAGTCACGGATGATGACCATGGCTTTTAAGAAAACCTCAGCCACGCCCGCGAGCCGCCTCCAAGTGTCGAATGTGAGTTGGAAGAGCAGCAGGTCTGGCAGGGCTGGACTAGCTCTGCCGTTGCCTGGGGAGTGGGTGCTGGAATGGACGCTGCGTCGGCAGATGCTGGGTCCTGGCAGCAACCACCCTGCTGCTGGCAGTGGGTCCTCCCCGAGGGAGAGCTGAGCAGTGCAGCTCCATTGGCTGCTCAGGCACTGGTCGCTTTGTTGAAGTTGTTTCCTCAAGGTTTAACAATGAGTACCAACATCTCTTTTCTAAATACGATGCTTTTGATGAACTGTTCCTCCCAGGCCAAGAAAAGTGTGCTGCTCAGAGGCATCCCCACCACTGACTCATACCAACACTATGAACTTGCTGCAAACAGCGGCCCACTGCTCTTGGTCTGTGTGGTTGCAGGCATTTGCTGTTTGCCCCAGTGAGGACAAGAGCTCTTCTGGGTAAAGCCACCTGCAACACCCTGCATCCCATAGGAGAACCAGTTTGAGTCCTGCTGCCTGATTTCTCATTCAGCTCCCTGCCAGTGTAACCAGAAAAGCAACAGAAGAAGGCTTAAGATGGCCTATGTGTTTGGGCCCTTGTCACACATGTGGGAGACCTGTGTGAAACTCCAGGATCTGAGCTTTGTCTCGGCCCTGCTGTGGCCATTGCAGCCATTTGGGGAGTGAGCCAGCAGACTGAAGATAGCTCGCTCATACACAGAAAGAAAGAAAGAAAGAAAGAAAGAAAGAAAGAAAGAAAGAAAGAAAGAAAGAAAGAAAGAAAGAAAGAAAGAAAGAAAGAAGGGAGGGAGGGAGGGAGGGAGGGAGGGAGGGAGGGAGGGAGGGAGGGAGGGAGGGAGGGAGGGAGGGAGGGAGGGAGGGAGGGAAGGAAGGAAGGAAGGAGAGAGAGAGAGAGAAAGAAAGAGAGAAAGAGAGCGAGGGAGGGAGGGAGGGAGGGAGGAAGGAAGGAAGGAAGGAAGGAAGGAAGGAAGGAAGGAAGGAAGGAAGGAAGAATTTTTTTAAAAGTGGTGGACATTGTAGTGTTGAAGGTTAAGCTTCCACCTGCTGTGCCAACATCCCAAGTGGATGCCCATTCGGATCCTGGCTGCTTCACTTCTGGTCCAGCTCCCTGCTAACGCGCCTGGGGAAGCAGTGGAAGATGGCCCACCCCTGCACCCACATGGGAGACCTGGAAAAAGCTCCTGGTTCATGGTTTCGCCCTGGCCTGGCCGTTGCTGGCCCTGGCCATTGTGAGCCAGAAGATGGAAGATATCTATCTCCCTCCTTCTCTATCTGTATTTCTGCCACTCAGATAAATAAACAAATCTTTAAAAAAAATAGAGCTCTTCTGTGTATATAACTCCATAAATTGCAACTAAGAATTAGCTTTTAGACATGCAGCAGGTAGTCTGTAATTCAGAAACCTTGATACTTGTATTTAACTGAGTGTTAATATTTTTTAGACACTGTTCTGGGTATCTTCTGTGCATGAACCCTTTTCATTTGTATTGCAACCCTTTGAGGTGAACTCTGTTGACATTTATTTATTTATTTTTAAATAATTATTTTTTTGAAAGGCAGAGTTATAGAGACACAGAAGCAGAGACAGAAAGAGAGGTCTTCCATCCTCTGGTACACTCTCCAAATGGCCACAACGGCCAAGGCTGGGCCCATCTGAAGCCAGGAGCCAGGAACTTCTTCTCAGTCTCTCATATGGGTACAGGGGCCTAAGCACTTGGGCCATCTGCCACTGGTGTTCCAGGCTATTAACAGGGAGCTGCATCAGAAGTGGAGCAGCCAGGACTGGAACCAGTGTTGATATGGGATGCCGGCACTGCAGGCAGCAGCTTTACCTGCTACACCACAGCGCCAGCCCCAGTATTGGCATTTAACAGAAGAGTAGTGCAATGAATGAGGCAGTGGGAGAAGTTAAGCAAACCTCCCCAACCACACAGCTAAAAACTCGGGAAGCAAGGATTCTGACACAGGCCTTGGGCGTTCAGAGCTCACACACTCAGTGTTTCCTGTACCACTTTTATCCAGAGGGCTTGGTTCAAATCCCAGCTGCTCCACTTCTGATCCAGCTCTCCGCTAAGGCCTGGGAAAGCAGTAGAAGATGGCCCAAGTCCTCAGACCGCTGCACCCATGTGGGAGACCCGGAAGAAACTCCTGGCTCCTGACTTCAGATCAGCTCAGCTCTGGCAGTTGCTGCCATTTGGGGAGTGAACCAGCAGATGGAAGACCTCTCTCTCTATGTCTCTGCTTCTGCATCTCTCTAACTTTGCCTTTCAAATGAATTAATAAATTTTTAAAAAATACCCAGAGTATTTTGCTCAATAAAACTGAATTGCAGAGTGTGGACCTTGGTCTCCTCTTTAGCATATGCATCACACAGCAATGTCTTCTCTGCCTTCCAGGTCCCTGCATCCCTAACCCGTGCCATAATGGAGGAACCTGTGAGATAAGCGAAGCCTACAGAGGGGACACGTTCATAGGCTACGTCTGCAAGTGTCCTGGGGGATTCAATGGGATCCACTGCCAGCACAGTAAGTTATCCAAAGTCATTGCACATCTGTGGTTTTTGATTGCAGAGTGTTTAAACCATTATCACAGAATCCCCCAGCAGCCAGGAGCCCCAGAGTGAGGCTAACGTGGCTCCTCTCCCAGTGAACACAGCGTGTCCCCAGCAGAGGACTCCAGATTCGGAGGCTTGGAGGAAGATTCCAGGGCTTGGAATCTTTTGGCTAGTGGGCGGTCCTTCTCCGTATTGCATAGCTGTGCTTGCATAATGTCTCTCCTTACGTTAAACTGGTATCCTGTCTCCCTTAGAAGCAGGATTGAGCATAAAAACCCAGGGAGGGCCTGCGCCGCAGCTCTCTTGACTAATCCTCTGCCTGCGGTGCCGGCACCCCGGGTTCTAGCCCTGGTCCCTGCACCAGATGCTGTCCCGGATGCTTCTCTTCTGGTCCAGCTTTCTGCTGTGGCCGGGGAAGGCAGTGGAGGATGGCCCAAGTGCTTGGACCCTGCACTGCCATGGGAGACCAGGAGGGAGCACCTGGCTCCTGGCTTCGGATCAGCGCAGCGCCGGCCGTAGCAGCCATTTTGAGGGGTGAACCAACGGAAAAGGAAGACCTTTCACTCTGTCTCTCTCTCTCACTGTCTAACTCTGCTTGTCCAAAGAAAAAGAAAAGTTAAAAATAATTAAATAAGTAAATAAATAGCCCAGGGAGTGGTGAGTATGGCCCTTTAACTGCTATGGGGCTCCAGAAGCAGTGGGCTCTGTGTTGCCAGGAAGCAGGCTCATGGAGGTGACTGCAAGTGAGCTGAGCGTGAGAGTGGGGAGAAACCGTCGATCAGAGGAGAGAATACTAATGCCCGAGTGACAGTTGAGGCAGCGATCTTGGCCGTGAGTAGGCAAAGCCGGTGAAGTCACCCAAGGCCACACTGCCAACCGGCAGCTGACAGCATCCAGTGCTTCCTGGCTCTGGGGAGCTCTGCTGGTCCAGGGTTTGTGGAATGTCTGTGGAAACCTCTCATGTCATGGGGGAACAAGCATACCTCCAACTGGCAGCTCAGCCTCTTCTGAACGTCCCTGTGAGCTCAGATCAGTAGCCGAGAAATACAAGGCCAGTGATTTTTCTCAGGCGGAGTGCAGAGACGCTGTGGCTGGGTCTCCCTACTGCTAACTCCTTGGCCTTCACACAGGAACATATCAGACAGTCCTGGGAGGACCAGGACAACAGCCCGGAATCTTGGCTATTGAGAACTCACTTAATCCCACGCAGAGACCAACACCTCCCTGTGTTACAACACCTCGTGTTAATGCTTGTCACTCCCCGTCTTCGTGGAGGAACGACACTAAACCCTGCACTGTTCTTTTGTCTGCTCGGCCCTCCCCGGGTTTGCTGCTGGTTCTTCCCGGGTTGGCTACCGACCCTTCCCCCTCCGTGGAAGGGCGGTTCCCCCTGCCACTTTCCCCACTTCCGTGGGGGAGCGGCACACCGCCGGCCGGCTCTCTCGGGGGCTGCACAGGTGTTCCTTCAGATAGATGTTCCCGGTGCATGTTGTCTCTCTCCTCCTTTATAGTCCTCTTCCACCAATCCCAACTCTGCTACCCACACGCCGAGTACGCTGCTCTCCTCCAATCAGCAGGATCAGCTCCTGCAGGTCATCACTCAAGTTGGCGAAAGGCAGCTGCGTAGAAGTTGTTACTCCCTTCTCAGCGCCATATTGTGGGAGAGCAGATGCATAGAATAAGTCTTAATTCCAGTAACAGTCTAGTCCAAGTTGCTCCCCACAATTCCCCCTTTCTTTTTATTTTTTGGCGTTGATACGCGCCTGTCTTTGGTGCCCTGTGGCACACACTCTGCTCTGATTGCTAGAGTTGCCCACAGGTGCTTACAAGCCTACCAATCAGGCAAACCGAATCCGGGTCCTCTCTTCCCCATGTTGTGAGGAGGTTTTTAGGCGCTGATGCGTGCCTGTGTTCGGTGCCCTGCAGCGCATGCTCTGCTCTGCTAGAACTGCCTGCAGGTGCTTACAAGCCCTAGCAATCAGGCAAACCGAATCCAAGCCTTCTCATTGCCGTATTGTGGGGAGACTTATTGGTGTTGATAACGTGCCTGTCTTCGGTGACCTGCAGCGGGTAAGCTGCTAGCCGCCCACAGGTGCTCATCGCCTTACTAATCAGGCAGACCGAATCCAAGCCCTCTCATTGCCATGTTGTGGGGAGGCCTTATTTTTCTCTATTTCTCTATCTCTGGGCATTCCTATTTCTCCTATTTTACTTCTATCTGCCAGCATTCCTATTTCTCTCATTTTACTTCTAAACTTCTGTTTCTCTTATCCCCGTGGCTTCCCGGTGCCCGCCCCAAGGCTGCTTCTCAGCGCCTCGCCCCGCAGCGGCTTCCCGGCTCTGCTCGGCTTCAGCCCGCGCTTCTCATCTGCTGGCTTCCCGGCTTCGCGCACGCTCCGCGGTCTCCGCGCCCCTTCGCGCCTGCACCACTGCCTCTCACTAGCCCCGCGTTTCCTACTCGCGCCCCGTGCACTCTCCCCCGCTCATGCCCCGCGCACTCTCTCTGCGCGCGGCGGCTTCCGCGAGTCACACAGCCTAGCTCACGTTTCCACCACCGGTATTCAGTCTAAGTTCCCCGGGCTAACCTGGCGAAATCCAACCTAGCCTACGTCTCCGCCTTATGGTTTGGCTTCCCGTCTTTTGCTCCCCGGGCTAATCTGACGGATTCCAACCTGGCTTACGCGTCCGCCTCTAGTTTTAGCTTTTCGCCTTTTACTCCCCGGGCTGACTTGAAGAATCCCAAGCTAGCTTACGTCTCCGCCTCAGCCTGCCCCCGCGGCTTCATCCTCCCTAACATATTTTTCTCTACCCAGTATGTTTCCTAACTTTTCTTCCAACAATATTCCCCTCTCACTTCTCCTGGCTTCTCCCCACAGTCCGTATCCGAGTCTAAGTTTCTTCTAGGTTTCACTTTCACTTTCAACCCTAACAGCCAATCCTAACTTCTTTCCCACAGTCCGTATCCTAGTCTATGCCTAGGCTTTGGATAGTTTCTTCTGGCACCTTTTCCGTCTGGCTTTTCCCTAGGCTCTTTGCTAGTCTCTCTCTCCGGTATTTTCCCGCTTCTTTCCTTTTCTTCCCTCCTAGGTTTCCTATCCGAGTCACGGCACCATTATGTCGCTCCCCCTCTTCGTGGAGGAACGACACTAAACCCTGCACTGTTCTTTTGTCTGCTCGGCCCTCCCCGGGTTTGCTGCTGGTTCTTCCTGGGTTGGCTACCGACCCTTCCCCCTCCGTGGAAGGGCGGTTCCCCCTGCCACTTTCCCCACTTCCGCAGAGAAGCGGCACACCGCCGGCCGGCTCTCTCAGGGGCTGCACAGGTGTTCCTTCAGATAGATGTTCCTGGTGCATGTTGTCTCTCTCCTCCTTTATAGTCCTCTTCCACCAATCCCAACTCTGCTACCCACACGCCGAGTATGCTGCTCTCCTCCAATCAGCAGGATCAGCTCCTGCAGGTCATCACTCAAGTTGGCGAAAGGCAGCTGCGTAGAAGTTGTTACTCCCTTCTCAGCGCCATATTGTGGGAGAGCAGATGCATAGAATAAGTCTTAATTCCAGTAACAGTCTAGTCCGAGTTGCTCCCCACAATGCTGTCAGAAGCAGTGCACAGAGGGACACAGTCTGGCCCTCCCGCTAAAACTCCTCAAGTCAGAGCTTCCCTTCTGAAAGAAGGAATGAGTTTCAGGATGGCCTGTTGGCCAGAGTGAAGCAGCAGGTACACCCAAGCTTGGGTCAGCCTAGCTTCCTCTTCTCTCTGGTGCCAGAGGAAGGAGAAACTGTGGCTATAAAAAGGCAGAGTCTAGCTGTTGGCTGCCTGTCAAAAAAAAAAAAAAAAAAGAAATCCTGGAAGAACACAAGAGGACAGCGTTCAGAAGGCATGTGTGAATCCCTAATGTCACAAATCATTCACACATACTACCTCTACTCCCCTGGCTTCCTGGGTGCAGCCGAGGCTTGCCCTTAAACCAGAGCTTGGGAAACTCCTAACTTACTTCCGACTCATAATGTCTATGCAGTGGTTCAAAATTCCTTTCATATCTCTGGCCCTTTCTTTTCTTCCTGCTGTGAATATCAGTTCAGTTGCTGTCTGTAATGGCCTAGAAATCCCATTGAAGGGATGGGCATTTGGCCTTACAGTTAAGAAACCCATGGCCTAAATCAGAGTAACTGGGTCCGATGCTGCTTGCTAATGCAGACCCTCAAAGCAGCAATGACGGCTCAAGTAACTCAAGTAAGTAATGAGTCCATGCCTTCTACCGGGGAGAATTTGGTTAAGTTTTTGGCTTCCAACTTGACTTTAGCCTGGCAATTAAGAAGAAAACTAGAAGGTGGGAGTGTGCTTTCCCTCTCTTTCTCTCTCTCTCTCTCTCTCTGCCTCTCAGAATTCAGATTTTTAAAAAAGAAAAAGTCCTACTAATAATTTGAAGCCACCATGTATTTGCCCCAGCATGAGTGATGTTTCTCTGGAGAAGTGTCGCTGGGAACGTATCCAGCAGCCTGAGATTCCCACCTGTGATTGGATTCCAAGACCAGCAAGTGCAGGGAATACAGCAAATCATTCTTGTCCCCAATCTCCGTGGTGGAGCACCCAGTCTTTTCTCTCTGCCCTCATGTTGCACCCAAATAAGTTTATACATTCACACACTTATGTTGGATCTCAAGACTTCTTTGAAGCACAAGAAATCCTTTCTCTTACCTGAGCGCTCACAAGAGCTTATACCCACATCAGGAATTGGAACAGGAGTTCGAATTCAGTTTAGAACCAGGATTTTCTGATCAAACCCACCCACTCCTGTTCTCCATGGGGCACCATTGTTAGAAGCAGCAGGTAATGCAGTCAAACCTCATGGTGCTGTAATGGGAAATCTGAAGTTCAGACTTGACCCTTACAGCTGAAGGACGTGACCTTGAGGTAGTCACATGTCCTTTTTGTGCCTGGACACGTGCAGATTGAGGGATCAATCTAGCAATGGGCAAGCTTTGGTTCATGGGAGCCGAGAGAGAATTACGACTAACCAGGTAGCTTGCCCATTGTACACGTGTTGTCAGGCCTCATCTCGATGGATGAAATTGGAGAGGATCACACTTTGGAAAAAAGGTCCAGCAGTGCTCGCAGCCCTGGGAGCCTCTTCAGGCAGCAGAGCCAGAACAGCATCTCCTTAATTCCTAATGAGGATTGATTGCCAGGTTTGGATCCCTCCCCACCCACCCCGCTGATGGCGGTCTTGTGACACAGCTGTTCTCTACAAAGCCGTGCTACTCAACATGTGCTTGTGCGTCAGCATCACAGGGAAGCTTCTTAGAAATGCAGATCATCAGGTATCGCTCAGATGAAGTGCATGTCAGTCTCTGTTTCCAAAAGATCCACCTTTGAATCTCGCACACACTGAAGTTCAACAGATACGGCACAAAGCTCTCAGTAACAGAATGTGATCATTTTGTAGGCTAAGAAAGCAACATCTAGGTTCACTGCAGATTGCAGACAATGTCTTCATTAAGGTTTTTGAAAAATCAAACTATATCACAAAGCAGCCAAGTGAAAAGTTTACTAATGTGTAATGTGGATGTCTTATTTGGAAAAAGAGTTGAAAAAATCCTCCAGAAAACCATTTCTAGGGGGAGCTTACTGATTTGTTCTATATGACAGAATGTTAGCTAAATATCTTTTGGATTATATCTAGACATTTAAAGAACTTGAAGTTTCATGATACAAGAGTGGCAGATGCATAGATAGTAGGTTTATTTGAGTTCCAGCATTAACTATAAAAGGTTTTTTTTTTTTTTATTTTACTGTTTTGGGAGTTGTTTTAAATCTGTCAACTCTTTTCAGGTTTATTGGAATCTTGAGCAGATAACATAGACAGTTCCACTTTCTCCCCGTATAGAATAGAATATCCCCTATTATTTCCTTCCTCAATTGGTAAGGTACATAGTTTACATTTGATGAACCAATATTGATATATTATTATTAACTGAAGTTAAGAGTTTATTATTTGTTTTGTATAGTTCCTTGGGATTTGTAAAACGTATACCATGTGTCTGACATTATAGTATCATACAAAATAGTTTCAGTGACCTAAACTCCTGTTCTTCTACTATTCATCCTTTTATACAGTCCCCATGGCAACCACTGGTCTTTTTTTCTGGCCTTTTCCAGAATACCATAGAATTGGAGTCATATAATATACAGCCTCCTAAGATTTTTTTTTCACTTAACAGTATGTCTTTCAGGTTCCTAGATGTCTTTTTAAAGATGTATTGATTTATTTTAAAAGGAAAATAAAAAGAGAAGGAGGGACAGAGAGAGAGATCTTTGATCTGCTGGTTCACTCCCCAGATGGCTGCAATGGCCAGTGTTGGGTCAGGCTGAAGCCAAGAGCCAGGAGCTTCATCAGACTCAAACCCTTGGGCCATCTTCCACTTCTTTTCCCATGCTTTTAGCAGGGAACTGGATTACAAGTGGAGCATCCAGGACTCGAACCAGTGCCTATATGGGATGCCAGAGCTTAACATGCCTTGACATAATGCCACCCCCCACTATGTCTTTTTACAACTCATTTCCTATACCACTAATATTATATTTTATGGATGTACCACCGTTTATTCATTTTTCTATTAAAGAATATCTAGATTGCTTCTAACTTTTGGCAGTAGTAAGTGAAGCTTCCATAAATTTTCATGTGTAGGTTTTTGCATGGATGTACAGTATCAACTGATTGGGGTAAGTAACCAGGAGTGCCATTGCTGGATTATGAAAGTGTATTCAATTCTGTAAGAAACCTCCAACCTCCTTCCATGGTGGCTCTACCGTTTTCAGACTCCCCAGTAACGAGTGAGATTCCTGGGGCTCCACAGCCTCCCTAGCATTTGTAATCAGTGTTTGCAGTTTGGTCATTAAATAAGCTATTTTTCTTAAATTAGTATTTATCTGAGTAACTGGAGAGACAGACAGAAAGTCCCGATGCAATGTTTGACTCCCTAAATGCCCTCAATGGCAAAGACTGAGCCTGGCCAATGCCTGAAACTAGGAACTCAGTTCAGGTCTCCCACCTGCGTGGCAGGGATCTAACTACTTGAGCCACCACCTGCTGTCTTCCAGGGTGCATGTCAGTAAGCAGCTAGACTCAGGTACAGAGCCAGGCCTCTGACCCAGGAACTCAAATATGGGATACAGGCACCCCAACCTGCTGCTTACCTGCTAGGCAAACACCTGCCCCTGCCTATGATTTTATGGTATTGAAAACAGCATGAGTTTATAATCTTACAAGAACAAGAGCTAACATTGGCTATTATATGGAGTTACCAAACTATGTTTGTTTTGAAAATTCCATAGGGTAACATTACATGTATGTGGGGTGGGGGGGTAGGGGGGTGTATAAGTTGTAGGATGTATGTAACAGGATGAATTGAGCATCAAATCTGCCTAGAGGTTGCGCTTTGCTTCTAAGATTTGTTTAGTTATTTATTTGAAAGGCACAGTTACAGAGAGAGACAGCGACAGACACAGGGAGAGAAAATATCTCTTATCTACTTGTTCATTCCACAGATGGCCACTATGACCAGGGCTAAACCAGGCCAAAGCCAGGAGCTCCTTCCAGGTCTCCCATGTGGATGCAGGGGCCCAAGCACTTGGGCCATCTTCCACTGCCATCCCAGGCGCATTAGCAGGGAGCTGGATCAGAAGTGGAACAGCCAGGACACACACCAGCACCTATATGGGATGCCGACATTACAGGCGGTGGCTTAACCCACTATGTCACAATTCTGGCCAAGGCTGGGCTTTTCAGAAACATTTTTCAGGCAAGCAGTTTTCTGCTGGGAGCCACACCATTAGTGGTGTTTTATTTGCTGCCTGGAAACAGATCTAACGCCTCAGAGAAGCACTGTATCTCCATTCCTGCACCTCTGTAGGCACCCTATACCCTCTTCCCTCCCTGTGCACTCTGCAGTCCTTGTGTCCTCTATAAGCAAAATTTCTCATTTTCTGCTCTTTGAGGAAGCAGAGAGGATCTGGGAGCCAACCAAGCCCTGGAAGGAAAGGGCTGGTGTAGATAGGGCCCACGATATCAGTTGCCTTCCAGGAAAATGCCCAGGAGCCCTTTTCCCCCAAAAAAACAGAATCCACAGCTTCTGTCTTCATAATTGTGCTGATTACTGCCAAGTAGTTTAGTTTTAATTTTATATTCTTCATTCATGGATTCATGCATTTTACAAATAGGAACTGGGGGCAGGAGAACTTTTATAACTTTCGTGTTCTACCCTTCTTTAGAGTTAGCTGATGATAGGTATTGATGGAATGATCGTTCCATGTTGGATTTGTTCTGGTTTGGGCCATTGGGAGCCATCTCTGATAGGCTGTGCTTGTTAACCACACCGACTCCTGGTCCCACCTCAGCCCTGTAGAGTCAGAATCTTTGGTCGACGCCCTGCCAACGTGGAGGTACAGGCACCTATAAGATCCTCAGGTTCCCAGACCTGGAGACCGGTGGCTCAGAAGGTGACCACCGTCTGAATTGCACTGGAGGACTCCTGCAGAGAGAGCACGAATCCTGGAATAGATGCAGGTTTCTGATGAGGCTCCATCTGCATCCGTAGTCACCTAGTCGTTCAGGGCCTCAGGTTTCTCATGCAAAAACTCAGTTCAGGAAACTTCCTGAGAACTTGACGTGGTGTCACGGTGCTGGGAAGCAACTGGAATTAAGAACTTCTGCCATAGTGGGGAATTTGTTACCATCAGACGAGGAATATGTCCAGATACTTCACAGAGTTCAAAGGGTTATGTGTGCCGAATGGACTGATTTTTAAAGTATGTTTGACATCTGACTGGCCTTTAATTTTCTTTCCTTCCTTTGCAAACAGTTTAGTTGTAATATTTTAGAAAAAAATCACTGTTTAATAGAGCACAGAGAGACTCCAAATGGAGCTTTATGTTTTTCTGTGAAATTCCTCTTTTAACATCATTCATTCTTATAGGTAATTTTTAGTTGTTTTTTTTTTTTTTTTATTCAAGCTTTATCATTTCAGCTGGATCCCTTCCTTATTGTAGTTTTCCTCTGTAAGGGAAGTGGAACATCCAGTTTGGGGCCATTTAAGGCCTTTAGAGTCCTTTGGTCTGGCCCCGCCAACGCAGCTACAGGCATGAATCACAATTCAGTAAATCTGTAAGTGGTTCATATTTAAGTCCATGATTTCCTATGGCCTGTGAACCATATGATAAATATCCAGGTGGTCTTTGGCTAAATAAATAAATAAATAAAAGGTCTCTGTGGAGCATCAAACCAGCTTTCCCTACTGAAGAGTTCACTTGTCAACAGCCTGAAAACTTTTCCCTGGAGTTACAGGGGCACCTGAAAACTATGCAACTGCACTGGCTGGCTTCGTAACACCCTCTAAGGGGGCTTTCTAAAAGCTTGGCGCCCGCACCAAAAGCTTTTGGGAATGGGATTAAGATTCCAAATTTTCCTGCTCATTGATGACTTTGCAGGTCAAAGTGAAACACCAAAGGTTCTCAAACCCGTGTGCATATGAGTCACAGGGGAGTCCAGCTAGAAATGCAGATTTGTCTTGCTCATCCAGAGAGATTTCAACTTAGATCTGGCTTCTGTCCCCAGTGAAAGCGACACAGATGGTCTTAGAGTGCACATTAGCATCGCCTGGAGAGCAGTAAGCATTACTGATGCCTTGCTCCCACCTGGGATTCTGATAGAATTGGTCCAGGGTATGGTGCAGGCATTAGGAGTTTGAAAACCACCCCAGAGGATTCTAATGTGCGACCAAGGCTGGAAATCAGTGTTCTAGAACCCATACTGTGAGGAATTACAATGCCTTAAAGAAACTAAGCACAGAGATACTCAGAGAAACCAAGCTTGGGACTGAATATCAGCACACAGTGAGCAAGGACTCTCATAACCTCGTGGAATGTTGCCATTCTGTCTTGGTTCCGTAATGCACCACGAGTTCTCTGGTGGCAAGAATTCACAGGTGATTGAAAGAATCAGGCCAGGAGAAGATACTAACTTACTCTCCTGCACATTTGTTCTCTCTTTATTTGTCTGTAGGAGCTAGAGTTGCAAGAGATTTCTATTTTCTTGCTTTCTTTTCTTGGCTGGAGGCCAACAAAGAGAATTGTCCTGGCCGACACAGAGGATAGATAACTTTGCACAGGAGCACTATTCCAATATAGGCACAAGTTTGTGACTTTTGCAAAGGAATTCTTAGGTGTCCACAAAACCAAAATACTTTACATTGGCTATTTTAGGTAACATTAAAACATTCTTTGGGGCTAGCACTGTGGCACAGTAGCTTAATCCTCCACCTGTGGTGCAGTCATCCGCTATGGGCACCAGTTCTAGTCCCGGCTGCTCCTCTTCCAATCCAGCTCTCTGCTATGGCCTGGGAAAGCAGTACATGGCTCAAGTGCTTTGGCCCCTGCACCCACGTGGGAGACCTGGAAGAAGCTCCTGGCTCCTGGCTCCTGATTGCTGCAGCTCCAGAGGTTGCAGCCATTTGAGGAGTGAACCAGCAGATGGAAGACCTTACTGTCTGTCTCTCCATCCCACTGTCTATAACTCTCTCAAATAAATAAATAAAATCTTCAAAAAAAAGTTCTATTTTTTACCTTCTACTTATTAAAGGAAATTTGGTTCCAGCAAAACAATAAACCCTGAGCAGAAACGTGTTAAACAGATTTTGCCAGGTCATACATGTGAAGGCATCTGTAGTAATGGACATGTGCTCCTAGAGCATTTCTGTCCTAGTTTACTAAGCCTCTGTCGAGGAACAGGGATGAAAACTCAGAATCAGTTTTAAAGAATTTACATGGGGGGGGGCAGATGTGATTTAATGGGTTAAGCTGCTGCCTGCGACACCAGTATCCCAAATGGGTGCTGGTTCACGTCCCGCCTGCTCTGCTTCTGATCCAGCTTATGCTAATATGCCTGAGAAAGCAACAGCAGATGGCCCAAGTCCTAGGGCCCCTGAACCCACGTGGGAGACCCAGATGAAGCTTCTGGTTCCTGCTTTTGTCCTGGCCCAGCGCTGGGTGGTTGCAGCCATTTGGGTAGTGAACCAGCATGTGGAAGATCTCTCTCTCTATCTCTACCTCTGTCTCTGTAACTCTGCCTTTCAAACAAATCTTAAAAAAAATAATTTTATTCCAAATCTCCAAGCCTCCCAACCTGTGATGCTAAAAACATTGGTTCCCAAATTCCCATGGCTCTTGTCCATCATCTTCCAATTTATTTGCTCACATGACACCTCCTGTCCTCTGAAAGCCATCTGCATCCATGCCAGGATATTATTTATTTATACAGTTGACAAATACTTATTGAGAGCTTACTTAGTATTTTGCTAATTTGCAATGTGCACTGAGAAACGGGTGCTGGCTGCTGGACTCTGCTGCTGGGTTCACTCTGAACCTGCCAGGAAGGAGCAGGCTCCTCTGTCGGCTGGTGGACACGCAACCAGCTGCAACACACATGGTCTGCAGGAAGAGCAGGGCCAGGCTGTCTAGCTGTTTCAACCATATTGGTTCCTACTGTGTTCCTTGGAGTTGGAAAACTGGGTGTCTTTTTCTAGAACCTTACAAATGCCTTCATGAACAGAGTTACTTAGACTTCATGCCCTGCCTACTTGGTTGTTTCCATGCTCAAATGAATACCCCAGGCCATGTAAGGGACAGGTGCCATGGCTTCGGCTCTCTTTCCTGGAAATCACCTTGCAGACTCATTTTTCTTTAGTCAGTTTGAAAAGCCAAAGCACCTGTGCATATGGGAATACGTCTCCATTAGGATCCAAAGCCCATTCATCCAAATATTAACCCAATAACCCTGACTCATCCCAAGCACTGTCCTGGAGACCAGGATACAGTGTGGAACAAAGATACCCAAGCTCCCGCTGTCAGAGGACTTCTATTTTAATGGGGAAACATGGCATATGCATTGTCACCCAACTCAGCAACTGTGCTCTTGGGTGTTTATCCCAGAAAACTAGAGACTTCAGTTCACACAAACATTTGTACCTGGATGTTCATAGCAGCTTTATTTGAAAAAATAGCCAAAAAATAAAATGGGCCAGATGACCTTCCAACTGTGAATGGTCAGAAGAATTGTGCTGGATTGGGACCGGTGTTGTGGCAAAGTAGAGAAAGCCTCCATACACTGGTGTGTCGCGACTGACTGCTCCACTTCTGATCCAACTGCTTGCTGATGGCCTGGGAAAAGCAGCAGAAGATGGCCAAGATGTTTGGGTTCCTGCCACTCACATGGGAGACTAGATGAAGCTGCTGGCTCCTGACTTCAGCCTAGCCCAGCCCTGGCCATTCCTGCCATCTGGGGAGTGAACCAGTGGTTGGAAGATTCTCTCTCTCTCTCTAACTCTGACTCTCAAGTAAATAAATAAATCTTTAAAAACTGCAGTAAAACTGGAGACAGCTGAATAAGATTGGTGACTTTTATAAAGGTTTATTTTATTTATTTCAAAAGCAGAGTTAGAGAGAGAGAGAGAGTGAGCGCGTGCTAGTTTCCATGTTCTGGGTCACCCCCAAATGGCTACAATGGCCAGAGCTGGGCCAGGATGGAGCCAGGAGCTTCATCCAGGTCACCCACTTGGGTGTAAGTCCTGTAGGGCAAGAATAGAGCCCTGTAGAATGTCCCAGAGATGGAGGCAGTCGGCACTGAGCCGGCAGTGAGGACCTGGCAGGACTGAACAGCGCTCAGATTTGCAAAATAGTCTGAAACAGATCTCCTAGTATCATACATGTTTGGCTTTTGCTAATAATGTCACTAGCATTATAATTATCTCTTCTTGGGTCCACTGTTGTACACTTGGGCAGTATGATAAGTATGCCTTGTCATTGCTGTTTTTTCTAGGTTTCAAGAGTTTTACAAGATTCTAGACTTTTAAAGACAAACATATATACATAGACACATATGTATGCACATATATAAACAATGCCCTAAGCAGATATCATGGTCTTTAAGACAATGTATTTTCCTATACATTACTCCTGAGGAATAGTGGTGATTCTACTTACTCTTTATGGAATTCTTTGTTTAATGGAGAATTAAGCTTGTGATTATGAAGTAAATTTAAAGTTTGTCATTTCAAATTTAAAGTTTGTCATTTCAAAAAAGAAAAATTTAAAGGAAGGAGGGTGGAAGATGGGAAATATTATATACAAAATTTATGAAAATTGTTCATTTTATATAAATTTGTAAAAATTCTTAAAATAAATTACAGCCTCAAATTTTGATATTTTTTAAAGAACCCATGAAAGTGTCTGTCTAGATGCAGAAGAATTGTGTCACTTTCTTTCCTACAGCTGAGTCATCACCAATGGAACGCAGGGTGTTTCAAAGTAAACATTGCAACAGAAGTATGTCAATCAAGAGCAAAATAATTACATACTAAAATGCAATAATGGTTTTGAAAACGAGGATATCATTTACATTTTAATGGGAAATTTGGAAATTGCAGTAGCATTGTGTGGATATTTACTAACACCAGCCTTTGGAATGCAATTTGATTGATTTCACTCTCACTGCTCCTGATGGATTTCACAGGCATGCTGCAGTTTGTAAGTTTCAAGAAATTTAAAGCAACCTATCCTTTGGAAATAAATTATCTCTGGATATTCAGAAGATTTAAATCATTTTATAAGACGTCTCTTAAATTAGAACATTTCTAAATAAGGAATGTTTCCTTCTCAGCCATCTGAAAGACTCTTTTAATGGTAAGGAAAGGAAATTGCTCTGAGTTTATAAATACGAAGAGCAGAGTTTATTTGGGTAATGAAGGGATGGTTGTTAAGGAGTTGAGAGTTTAAATGCAGAAAACACCTGAACTCTGATTCCTTATATGCTCCTAACAAGGCATGTCAACCTGAACTAAAGATTGTGCTACACTTATTTTTTTAATTTATTTATTTGGCAGGTAGAATTTCAGAGAGTGAGAGAGAGAGAGACAGAGAGACAGAGAGAAAGGTCTTCCTTCCGTTGGTTCACTCCCCAAATGGCTGCCACGGCTGGAGCTATGCCGATCCGAAACCAGGAGCCAGGTGCTTCTTCCTGGTCTCCCATGTGGGTGCAGGGGCCCAAGCATGTGGGCCATCTTCCATTGCCCTCCTGGGCCACAGCAGAGAGCTGGACTGGAAGAGGAGCAACCTGGCACACATATGGGGTGTTGGCGCTGCAGGCGGAGGATTAACCAAGTGAGCCACGGTGCCGGCCCCTGTGCTACACTTCTTGAGGCAGGTGTTGTGGCACAGAGGACTTAGTCCTGGCTCCTCCACTTCAAATCCAGCTTCCAGATAATACACTTGGGAGGCAGCAGATATAGCTTGGGTTCCTGCCAGCCACGTGGAAGACCTGCCTGGGAGAAGTTTCTGGCTCCTCTTTCTGTTCTGGCCCACTCCCAGCTGTTGTGAATATTTGGGGAGTGAGTCAGCAAATAGAAGATCCATACTCCCCCTCTTGTTCTTCATCACTATGCCTTTCAAATATAGAAAGAGATGTTTTTTATAAAGCTTATGACATGAAATCAAAAGTTCATTTTTAATCACTGTAAAAGAAGGTGCAACCAAAATAAAGCAAAAACCAAATAATTGATTTTTATTTGAGCTTGTTATGCAACAGAGAGGATGGGATCACTAGATTCCTCCATTTAAACAGTAAAGTCTTGTAATCGAGAAAGTACACCTGCTCACTAGCTGGGCAAAGTGGTGGGGAGAGGAGGAAGTCTGGCTGAGGCAGAGGGGCTGGCATGTCTGTGAATGCTGTTCTTCAATCATCTGCCTTCCAGAAAAACTCCTTCTAAGAGTTCTGTCCTTTGTCCTTTGAATATTGTCCTCAGTGTCTCCTGTCTCTCCAGCATTAGTGCAGAAGCAAAGCCAAAATATTTTCCCTTCTTACTGCCCCCACTTCTTCTCCAAGTCACCACTCTCAGCTGTGATATGCTCCGAATGAGCCTGTTGTCTCTGCACTTGTCCCTGGTCCATTTTTTTTTTTTTGACAGGCAGAGTGGCCACCGTGGCCAGCACGCTGCGGCCAGCACGCTGCGGCCAGCGCACTGCACTGATCCGATGGCAGGAGCCAGGTGCTTCTCCTGGTCTCCCATGGGGTGCAGGGCCCAAGCACTTGGGCCATCCTCCACTTCCAGGCCACAGCAGAGAGCTGGCCTGGAAGAGGGGCAACCGGGACAGAATCCAGCACCCCGACCGGGACTAGAACCCGGTATGCCGGCGCCGCAAGGCAGAGGATTAGCCTGGTGAGCCGCGGCGCCGGCTGTCCCTGGTCCATTTCTAAAACCAGAGCCAGAGCCGTCTCTTAGAGCACATTTCCTGTAAAGTCATTTCCAGACCCAAACCCCTCCTCCCCACCTGCTTTCCTAGTGCACTTGGAGTAGAAGCCAAAGGCCGTGTAGTGACTGGAGAAGCCGTCCGTGTTCCGTTCCTGTTCGTCTCTGGTGAGCTTATCTCCTGCTGCTGCTCCGTGGGTCACCCTGTTCTCTTTGCCAAACATGCCAAGCCTGCCCCCAGTCTGGGGCTTCTGCACTTGTGTTCTTGCACCTGGCCCACTCGTTCCTATGTAACCCCAACACTCTCTCTCTTGCGTTTTCCTCTTAGATTCTGGCTCCTGTGATAATGCCCCAGAGTGGCCCTCTCCCACTGCACAAACAAGCAGGGGCCATGAAATAGCAGAGCAACCTGCAACACGTGTTCCTGTCTCTTAGCTCTCCGCTAGTCTCATGTCCCTTATCTGTCAGTACTCCTCACCACCTCCTGTATTATTTTATTTCTCCTCACTAGTAAATTAGCTTCCATTCTAGAATCAAGACTTCACTTTGCTCCCTTTGCCTAAAAGCGCCTTGCTCATAGCAGGTGCTTGATAAATAGTTATTGACTAGATCAATGACTGAACCAGGAGTCTGTTTCCAGCAAGTTCATTAATATATCATCTAATAACTATTTTCTATGATGTTATGCCCTTTCAAAGAGGAGAAAAGCAAAACTCTTTGGAAATAGTATATCCCTTTAAGAGCTTATGAAATGAACCTGGAGAAAAGTCGTATTTGATCTAACCAAAGTCCTGTGACCAGATGGGTTTGCACCATCCATTATGTCCACACCGTCAATGCACAGTAGCTCAGAGGAGCCGTAGAGTTTACAAAGCACAACAGATAAGTAATGGTCAGACAACTTGTAGAACTTGTTGAATATTGTTCATCTCAATTACCTGGAAGAGCTGGGAGTGGAAGCACCCAGGCAAAGCTCAGCTAGAGAGTTTCATCATTATGCAAAAGAGGCCAGGTGGAGACCCAGTGAGTGCAGGTGGAGGTGGGAGGTGGGAGGTGGAGACCCAGTGAGTGGAGGTGGAGGTGGGAGGTGGGAGGTGGAAGATGGGAGGTGGAGACCCAGTGAGTGCAGGTGGAGGTGGGAGGTGGGAGGTGGAGACCCAGTGAGTGCAGGTGGAGGTGGGAGGTGGAAGATGGGAGGTGGAGACCCAGTGAGTGGAGGTGGAGGTGGAGGTGAGGGAGTTGCTCTTAGGTGGTTGATAAATACGTGAGAGGCACGTGTGGCGTGAGGCCGATGGGGAACGCAAGCCGCCCTTGCTTCTGTACAAGCACGCCCCCGGAGCAGCAGCCACGAGTGCTTGCCCATAAATAGCGGTGATGCTAGGGGTGCCTTGCTTGTGTAGACTTCCTCCTCTGTCTGGGAGGAGAAGGAGCAGTGGGCATGCTTTCCATCAAGATCACCTGGAGAGCCATTGCCTGCGTCTCCTGCTGGGCTCTGTGCTGTGTTTCGTGGTTTGCCGTCAGCACACTCCTTTTCTTGGAGTTGCTCTCCTTCGGATACCTTCAGTTCTTTCCCCAGTTTTGTCTGCCTTAATGCGGCTTCTCCAGAGAGAGAATGCAGGCTTCTTTGAGCTCCAGGTCTCACACGCTAAGGCAGTGAATCCATCCAGAGCCAAGTTGTAAGGCAGGAGCCAGCAGCCCTCAAGAGGGGAGTACAGCCCAGGAGTGACACTTGCAGGAGAGACACTCAGGACCACAGTCCCATGTAAAAGGCCCCATGGAAGGGACTGCCACAGACCAGGTGGCTGTGACCGTGCACCTGCCCCAGAACTGCACCAAGTGTGTGAGGGCTCTTTGGTTTGGTGTGTTTATTTTCTAATAGAACAGAACTGGCTTCATCTACCTGGTACTTGGTGTGTGAGAGTAGTTGACGCAGGGATCTTGCATTTGGCTGGGTTTGTGCTTGATGATCAAGTCCTTGAAGGCAAGAGTCCAGCTCGACATTCCCTTTGTGTTTTCTGTAGCAAGAACCACGTTGGAGACACCAGGCAAAATCTGGCCCTGACTTGAACCCACTTTGTAATTGGCTATTTGGCCGGGGTTGGCTGCTGCCATTCTGTCTTCAAGTTCTCCTTCTGTGCAGCCTCACTGGTACATTTGGGTTGCCTGGGAAGCCCTCTTCCGGTCACTCCTCTGTGAATGCCGAGCCAGGCTCCCCCAGGGATATGCCCATGGCCCCCACTCCTCCCTCCCTTAGGCGGGGGAGTCTCCCCGTTTTCTTCCTTGGGTAGCACTTATTTCTCTCATTTTGTGTTTTTGTACCTGTCATCATTCTAGGTAACCTAAAGGTAATTTTCCCTGAGTCATCCTTGATAATCTTGATCGTAACCTAGGTTTGTGCTTTGCACACAGTAGGTACTACAAGTAGCTTCGAGGATTGAATCCGTGAACAGTGAGGGTGCACGAAAACATTCGCTTATTGCTGGATTTTTTTTTCTTGTAGAAATGCAGAGTAAACCGTGGGTGAATGCAATGGCATTCACTGTGATTGGCTTCTCACCTGTGCTACACCTGGGCGGGGGGGGGGGGGGGGGGGGGCTTCTGTTTTCACCTGCGCTGTTGTGTGGCTGTTTTACAAATAGGCCTATCCCTTATGTATGTCTGGCAAGGTGCCTGTCTCATGGAAGATGACGAATGGATCAGTGTGAGAATATGTTTCAGGTGTATTGCTGACCTATTTTCTTCTAAAATCTAGTAGCATGTAGTTCTTGTTTCTGAGGTGCAGGATGCTCCATTGGTAATAAACTACCAATCCCATTTTCTTTAAGTTTTTATTTCATGAAGGCATTTTTTCATACACAACTTTAGGAATATAGTGGTTCTTTCCCCCATACTCACCCTCCCACCCCACTTCCCTCTCCCTCTCCTTCTTCATTATGGTTCATTTTTAGTTTGGTTTTTATATACAGAGGGCCAACTCCATGTTAAGCATAGATTTCAACAGATGGCACCCACGCACACAATATATAGAGTACAGTTTGGGAAGAAGATTTGTAGTCGATTCTCATAGTACAACCCATTAAGGATGGAGGTCCTACATGGGGAGTAAGTGCACAGTGACTTCTGTTGTTCTAAAGCCCATTTTCTAAGGCCAGCAAGTGTAATGTTCAAATCCAGTATCTTGACCTAGATGCCTGTAGTTCCTGCCCTACTGGATGGTTTTAGATATTTTTATTCTTGAATCTCATGGTTCGTGAGGATCTTACTGCATGAAGTTTCAGCTGGTTTGCAGAAAATATATAGAGAAAACATTCCACGTTCCCCTCAGTTGGCTCTGCGTGTATAACAAGCTCGTAGCTCAGTGTGAGGCGCAGTAGAGAAGAGTCCCTTCTGGCCACATGGAGAGGCCACGTCTGCCTCTTAGACACCGTGATGACCTGAAGTTCCTGAGGAGCTGTGTGTGTGTGACCCTTGCTGGTGGAACAGAGCAGTGGCAGAACCCACGGAGGAATTGGTACCATTTTGATGTTGACATGGATAGCTTCTCCCAGAATAAATAGTCATGTTCTGTGACTTCATTTAAGATGAAACTCATTTAACTGCAAGTCTAGACACAATTTTTTTTCCCCTAGGACTTGTCATGTGCATTTTCCTGTATATAAAAGATGACACATTGTCTGTGCTAATACACCACCAGCAGCCATAACCGAAGTGATGTAGATGGATACACGGAGAATACTGATTTTGATGATTAGTTATACTGGTTAATCTTGTAAGTCTGGTTAGAGAGGTTCCTAGGCTATCCATGAGTTTTTTTGTGTATGAAAACAGTGAAGATACCTAGTGCATCTTTCCACTGCTGATCTTACATGTTAAAACCCAAAGAAACATGAAATTGTCTTATTTTGCTGTGGTAGCTTAACTCTTGAATGGACTCAGTTTTTAAATTGACACTTTAAACTCATGGGAGCCTAATGGACTTAAATTGCTGTTTAAGTGCAGCCCTGTAAGGGTGTGACGTTTTTGTCTGAGAACATAGTGTTTTCTTTGCTCTTCTGAAGGAAAACGTCTATTGCCAGCTGTCTCTGCTGCTGTTTACTGCCGGTCACTCAGAGGGTACAGAGCAGGTATTGGCCATGAACCTCCTGGGCATGTCTGTTTCCCAGGGACGTTGGACATGAGTTGGTCTTGTCGTTTGAAAATAGTCACTCTTTGAGGTTCAAATTTCTTGCCCAATTTTACTTTGAAAGCTGTCTCAAGTACAAAACTTGGGAGCCCTGAAGAATTTTAAAAGCAAACCAACCATCTTCCTCCCCTCCTCCAAATGTTACCTTGTGAAAAAAAATATGATTAAGTATGCTTTTACTGATGGAGGGAGACTGCGGGGCGGTCAGAAAAAAGGGAAACATTTATGTTTTTCCTTTATTTCTGACCATGACTTTTTTTTTTTTTTTTTGACAGGCAGAGTGGACAGTGAGAGAGAGAGACAGAGAGAAAGGTCTTCCTTTTGCCGTTGGTTCACTCTCCAATGGCCGCCGCGGCCGGCTCGCTGCAGCCGGCGCACCGCGCTGATCTGAAGCCAGGAGCCAGGTACTTATCCTGGTATCCCATAGGGTGCAGGGCCCAAGTACCTGGGCCATCCTCCACTGCACTCCCTGGCCACAGCAGAGAGCTGGCCTGGAAGAGGGGCAACTGGGACAGAATCCGGCGCCCTGACCGGGACTAGAACCCGGTGTGCCGGCGCCGCTAGGCGGAGGATTAGCCTAGTGAGCTGCGGCGCCGGCCTTATTTCTGACCATGACTTCTTAAATCTCATGACAAATCGGTGACTTCATGTCACCTGGGGTGGTCCAGAGGGAGGCAGCTGCGGCCATAGCTGTCCCCATCTGACACAGAGCAGGAGCAGGTGGTTGTTGGGAACGGACTTCATTTCTGAAGCACGCAGGGAAAGAGTGTGCTTGGGTTTCTCAAACCCAGGGAGCGGGTATCCGAGAGGGAAGTCCCAAGATGTTTGTGACAAGCCAGTGCTAATCCCTGGGGAGCCGGGGGGGGGGGGGGTTGCTGCAGTCACCCAGCGCAGCAGAGAAGGAAGCTACTGGTCAGAGCAGCTACCGATGATGAAGTGTCACCTGAGAATGTCCAGAATTGCCCCCAGAAGTGAGGAGCCCACAAGAGCACATGTACCAAACCTCTGCTCCCCGAAGCGTTGGTGCAGCCCAGCTGTCAAGATGGCCATCATCTCCTCCACCCCAGGGCTGGAGATGGCAGAACACAGCCAAGAGTGGAAGGTGAGCTGCAAGGAGAGCCCATACCCTGACTCTCTGGTTCATTCCTCTGGTGCTGCTGGGAGCTACACTGGTCTAACTCTCACATAGGGGACCCTGCTCTCCATAGGACGGGCAGTGCAAGGGAATCTAGAGACCTAGTCCCTCTTAACCATGCTCAAGGTACTCCAGACACCAGAATAATCTTCCTAGATGGTACCCAGCACTCTGCCAGGACATGTGTGGGCTGCTTCCTCATGTCTGCCTTCTTGGGATGAACGGTGCCGCTCATCTGCACGGCCCCCAGCTCAATGACAGGTTTTGGGTAGCTGCTGCTCTGAGGGAGGCAGAGCTTGGCATTGGGCTGGGGGTATCCAGAGCAAGGATGGACTGAAGCTGTTCTCCCAGGGTCTCTACCTTCTCTAAGGTTCTCAGTGCAAACCTGGTCTTGGATATCATTGTCATGGTGGAAGACACATGGTCAAGCAATCCCTTGGGCTTAGTTATAGCCTTGTAACTGTTTTGGCCTGTAAGTGGCTGCCATTTTGTCGCAGACACAGCAGTGCTAGGGGAGGACCCTCTTCTTCCTCACTGCAATTTTCTCAGCCTGTGCAAGGCCTGAGCTGAGAAAGAGATGTTCCAAACTGGGTATTACTGCCGCTCCTTAGATGCCACGAGACTGGTCTTTCTTTAGAATGTGAAGTGGAAGTAATTGTTAATTAACTGAAAGTAAGGCAAGTGCATTGCTGTTGCCTGCAAGTAAGCAGAAGTTGCTTGAGGACTTGTTTCTGGGTCGCATAGAACAAATATGTAGTACTACAGAGGATCGTTTTATAGGCTGGGAAACTCTGGTTACTGAAGAACCCAGTGTTCATTTCTCGGTTTGAGAGAAGCTTTGTCTTAGCTTCATCCTGCAATGTCAACATCTGTCCAGGATATCTGACTGACTATAGGAGTAATGATAACAAACTTAGGCTTCAAAAGGGCAATCGTCCTGAACCACGCCTACAGAATATCCCTAGCCCCATTTCTTGTATGGGGAGCACTTCACTACATTGAAGGGGACTGAAATAGAAGAATGTAAGCCCATCAACCCCTAGTCATTGTAGGAGTTACAGACAGTAGAGCTTGAGTTAATGCTGACATAAGCAGGATACTTCGCAAGCCCTTACTTGGATTTTCTTGAACACTATGCTTTGGAGCACTTGTGTCCACAGTGGGTTGCAAGTGCACAAGAACCCAAGAAACAGTCCTCTAAGAGCTAGGAAGAAAAGAACATTTGCTTGTTTCTTAACCACATACTTGAACCGCACCACTCTTTGCCACACGGATTGGAAGTTGGCTCGTTGGGTTGGTCTTTCCAAGGGACGCCAGTAAGGGGGCCTTCCAAGAAGAGCAGGCATTCTCCAAAGCAGCATGTGTTCAGCGTGATGTGACGGCTGTGTTCTTTATTGGTAATTAACTTAACCCTCGCCTCTCACCTTTCTGGCCCTGAAATCTACAGAGAACTGATGTCTCAAAGCATCAGGGTAAGCAGAACAGAAAAATAGTTAATGGAAGAACCGCTATGAGCTTAAACACAAAATACCCCAGGATGAATCCGTGTCAGACTAACCGTATCCGAAAGAGGATTGTGAAGCTGTATCAATATGCTGTGTGGTGTGCATTTGCCTCTGCTACTGTCACTGCACACCTCAGCCAGGGTGTATAGTGCACTGTTTGCTTGGGGACAAGTTGGTGGCAGCATGAATCTGCTGCAATCCAGAAGACTACATTAAAATTGTTTATGCTAACCCTTTCTCAGTCTTTTACATGTATGTTTCTTATAGACATTGTATAGTATATTCACTAATTATATAATTAAATTAATCATCATAGTCATTAATACCTGTTGATAATTGCGGCTGTTAGACTACACGGTTTTTGGAAGCATATGCCCCAATTTCACTTTTAGCAGTAGGTGTATGCAATCGAGTGTCTTCAGACTATGGCTAGAAATAATTAGGAAGTATTTAGATGGCTTGAAATGAGAAAGTATACTTACAATGCATGAGCTCGGGTAAGCTTGAATCTATAAGAATAATAAATAAATGTCCTGTTACTTATGTTCATTGTTTACTCTGCTTATAGCTAAAACTAAAGATGCCAGCTTTTACCTACAAACTTGTAGTCTACTCGTGATTATAGAAATAATATAAAACCTCAATCAGAAATATTCATTCAGCCTTAGGAGACACACCTGTAACGATGTCTGTGTGTTGGCTCTCAGAACAGTGATTTAAGATGAGCTGACTTAGTGGCAACCTGTTCTTTTTATATGGCCTTTTAACCTGGTGGTTAGTGGAAGTTTCGACCCATTAATTTGTACTGCAGAGTGGTAGGAAGTGGATGTGGAAGATGCCTGTGGCTAACGTGTTCTCACTCGATTGTGCATGTAGAGGCTAGGGGGATATCATTAAAAGATAATAACAGTGTACATTGTTTCTTTTTATTGTTCTGTTTGTTCCTTTGTTATAGGCACCACAGGGAATGATTTTATGGGTTTTACAACAAATGAGTTTGGGGGGCACATAAAATGTCTGTAGACTTGTGAGGGAGTCGATTATGATGACGAGATCAATACCCTAAATGCTGACAGTGGAACTGAAATGCTAAAGCATAGGATGATAGGATGACACAACTGAATTCCTTGACCTGAAGCTTTCAAAAATTAAGGTAAACACCCTGGTATGGAAAACACGAGAATGTCTCAGAAATGCATTACTTAAGTGAGTGCTTTCCTAAGCACCAAGTACAGAACTTCAAACCCAGATGCCTGTATTGATGTGGCCTTCTACTCCATCCAGTTTCCCCATGCAATTGAGAGCTGAATAGTAAGTAGATGCAGGGCTGGCTTCATAATAAGGTAGAACTAAACACCACGTAACTGTGCAGTATAAACGTGCCTTGTGTTTGCTGGAAGCACTCAAATTATGCTAATAATGTCTCTCTGTTGATACTGTGAAAGTTCTTTGATCTCACGCTGTTGTGTAGCATAATTCGGGGCAAGTCTGAGGAAAATTCAGTCTATTGAGGCATGTGTGAGTACAGCTGAATTTTTGTGTTTCGCCAATGAGAATTGGATAAATTATTTTCCTGGTCTCCACCTTCATTTTCTCCAGTGTAGATAACTGTTTGGTTTTTAAGCATCGGAGCAATTGTTAAGACCCTTAAGGTTATATATTCCTGTGAATTGCTGGATAAAAGTAGAGCAATGAAAATGCCAAAATGCAGCGTGACTGTCCAGTGTAATTGATGAATTTATAAGCCAGTCAGATTTCAATTTATTTTTACTTTCAGTCTGCAGAATGTCTGATTTCACAACCGTATTCTTTGTGACCATTCCTCGTATGTCACGGAGCTTACTGTGCCTCAGTTTTGTCTGCATACTATTTTAATGCTTTAATTGCATGCAGCATGCTGCTTCGTTATAGTAACAATTTTTAGCTCAGTAATACATTTTGGCTACTATTGTCTAGAAAACTTGAACATTCTCTATTGTTGGCACCAAGATAGGCAATATTCTAAGGCTGAAGTATTGTTTTACCTTAATTATCCCTTCTGAATATTTACATATTCACTAAGCTATGCATCTAGCTTTCTATATGCTGTCTCTTTGAAATTCATAATACATGTCTATAAGAGTAAACACAAGGGAAAAGCAAATTTGCCGACAGGAACTCGGGAGGATTACATATCCTCATAACTTGGTTCTACATCCTTCTCACTCTTTATAGAAATCACACTGATTGATAACCACACAGTTGTCAGGAACACTGAGTTACACTGTGTGCACAGTGGAACAGGTCCAAAATATTGATTTTTGGGAAAACAGAAATGTTACCTTTTTTTTAAAAAAGTATTGTGTAAAATGACAGAAGCCATGTGTGTGTATATATATATACATACACACAAATACATACACAAACAAGTATTGCAGAAATTTATTGTAAAGGCATGCATGTTCTATATCCAGTGGCCCTCAAGCTCTTTCTTCATCTCAATTCTGTTTTTCAATATTTATTAGAAATGCATAATGAGAGAGAGCGGGAGAGAGGAATCTTTCATCTGCTGGTTTATTCCCCAAGTGGCTGCAAAGGCCAGAGCTGGAATGGTTGAAGCCAAGAGCCAGGAGCTTCTTCTGGGTTTCCCATGTGGTGGGGGGAAACTGCACTGTTCTCCCAGGCCATTAGCAGACAACTGTATTGGACATGGAGAGCCAGGAGTCAACCCGTCAACAATATGGGATGCTGGCCCCCCACGTTATTACTGGCCCCACTGTCACTGTGTGACAGTGCCAGCCCCTTCATCTGCATTCTTTATAGTAGTTTGAAGAGCATTTTTGCTGTGATTCCCCAAATGTTTTCTTTTATGTTGATTCCTTATAGTAGTTTGGAGAGTATTGACTATGCTTTACTTAGCTCTCTTTTGGGCTCTGTTAAATTTTTGCACAATTAATGATGTGGTTAAATTCCCTATTGCATTTTAAATAAAGAACCAAAAGGTGACCTAAAGATGGATGTACTTGTTAATGAAACAGAATGGTTACAAAATATGCTTAGAGCTTTATTAAGAATCCACTCCTGTTTTCTTCTGAGAACAATTATAGAAACTCACGGGGCGTGGTTAATTTTGGGCGTAAATGATTTGCCAAAGATGGCCCTGGGGAAGGAGGAAACCCAATCATGTTTCACTTCTGGTTTCCTCTTGCTGAGCCTGTGGCCTTGGCTAATGGTCCTCCAGTTGTGGGTCTCTGTGCTGAGAAAGACTTCAGTGGCCCCTACTAACTGTGGAAAAACAGTTTCTGGATCCAGGTTTTTGCAGTCGGAGAACATGCTCTCCTGTTGGAGCAGCCGGGACAAAGGACTTCCTGTTGCAGGCTGCCTGCCCCACACAGGAATGGAGATGGGCTGCCTTACACAGAGGCCTTTTCGTTACTTAGAGGGGATGTCTTTGTGAACTTTCTCCAACTTGTCTTCATACGAAGTACGCACACACGTAGACGTAAGATACTGTGAAGTTCATGGAGACTGAAGTAGAGTTCATTTTGCTGCAAACATTTCTGAGATTTGGATGTATGAAGTCTTCAGAAAATTGACTGGCAATGAATCCTATAAAAATTGTCCATAGATTTCAAACTCTGAATTCTGTTCTTGCATGGACCTTTTGAAGGACCCTGGGACATATTGATAGATGTGAAATGTAGCCTTCCAAGAATGTCGATCCTTACTGTCCCTTTTTTCTCAAGCCTCAGTGAAATGACTGTTAAATAACAAGCTTTTGAGAGTCTAAACACAGTGAGGGACTGTTGCCACCCCAGTGAGTTTGGACATTTGGCGAGGGATCTGGAAGGCCTGGTGTTGATGGAGAAGGGAACCCAGACCCTACGTCGCCGTCCCAGGAAAGTACTCGGGAAGTAGCAGCGGTTACCCTGGTCCCTCCCTCCTAGAGTGAGGGAGCTGCTGCAGAGGCAAGAGCAGGCAGAGCTCCATCTGGTTAACAGCAGGGGCCCACCTCTCCCCTTCCACATTCTCCACGCACACAAAGCAGGATATTCAGGCTGGATCTGGAAGACTGCTGACGATAAAACTTCCATGGCTTTCCTAAGGGAAAACTTGGGTTCCTGACGTGCAAGTTGGTAACACTGACTAGTGTGTGACTGTTTTCAAGACAAGGGTAGCCTTGCTACCTGTTAAGGAAAACATTGCAGAGACGATATTAGCTTAGTAGATTCATCCGTCTAGTCCTTATTTGCTTAAGCAAATAAATCGAACTTCACCTGACACAAAGGTAAACTGCAAAATCATAGAAGACCCAAAATGAATGCATAAAATTACTGGTGCAGGAGTGATCCGAGGGTCAGAGGAGCCTCCTCACAAAACCTTAACTGGAAACATTAGAAAGTAAGATATTCATGAAATACATCTGTTAGGAAAGTGGCGCAGTTTTAGCCAGGTTGCCTCATGGCCCAGCTACCTGAGCCAGGCTCCACCCCCATCCTAATGGGATTCCCTGCTCCTGCTTCCCTGCCCGCCCTCAGGTAAAGTTTAAAAGGGCCTGTTCCTGAACACATGCTCTCTTGACTCTTCTCTCTACGTTCCTCTCTCTAGCCTCCTCCTCTGGTCTCTTGGCTCTTGGTGGTTCTCTTGGCTCTGCTCTCCTCTCTTCTCTGCTCTATCTTCTCTCCTTGCTAGCTCCTCTCCTCTCTGTTTCTCTCTTATATTCTCTTTCTCTTTTTCCTTGGCTGCCCCTTCACTCTGGTCTGTAGGGTGTTCCCCAATAAACCCTTTCCCTTACTCCGGTGTTCGGTGTGTTTTGCGACAGCTAATGTTAATATATAACAACATCACTTTGAGAAAGACATTTCGTATTTAGGAACTCTGAGTGGAGGGTCTTCTTGGTTTTGGTTTTTTTTTTTTTTTTTTTGGTATTGTTTTAATGCAGTCAGAAGTTAAAATGGGAAAAACCTCTAGAATTTGGAGGAAAATGTAAAGCAATGAAAGATAGAAGGTACATGTTTGAGAAGTTTGGAGATCCAAGAGATCCAACTTGGGAGGCACTAACAAAGTGATAGGTAATATTGAAATAATTTAAGGGTACCAGAACAACTAATGAAAAGCAAGGCCTTCTGGTCAACTTCTGGTGAGAACTGGATCTACAAGAGACAGATCCCATCACCCCTGATAGTCATTTTAATCGGAATCACTGGGAGACAACAGATAGGACCTTTCTCTATAGAGACAGATACACAGCTAAATAGACACTGAGAGGAAGCTTCCCAGGGAAACTGTCTCACTGCACTGTGGACGCTGAGGTCCCCATAGCTGTGTGTAAGCTGGAGAAACCCGGAAGTCCTCATGGGGAATCTATCAAAGTCTGCAGGCCTCAGATGCTGTTGGTGCAACTCCAGGTCTAAGCCAAAAGCTTGAGAACTTGGGGTGGGGACAAGAGCAGGTGTAAGTCCTGAAATCCAAAGACTAGAGAATCTAGAATTTTTATGTCCAGAAGAAGGAAAAACTGTCCTACCTCCTGAACAGAAACATGAGCTTCCTCTGCCCGGTTATGCTCTGAGCCCTGAGCAGTCGGGTGGCGGCTGGACCCATTGAAAGTGGGCCTTCCTTATCCAGTCCACTGATGGAAATGCCAGTGGCTTGTGGAAACCTGGTCACAGATAAACCCGGACGTGGGGCTTCTGCAGCCCTCAGCTCATCCGTTAGTCAAGTTCACATCTGAATCTAGTTTTCACAACATACCACAGGTTAGCTCCAAAGAAGCAAAAATTGCACTGGCCTCCAACAGGCAGCAACCCTCTTGTGTTAGACAGTGAATGAATTAACTTAGACTTGACTTTCTGGGGATGCATGCGTTTGAATTCAGACTTCTGTTATCAGCCAAACTTCACCCAAGCTTATCGATCAACTTCATTATATTCTAGTGTGCTGACAGCTTTTAAGACAAAGACTCAGTCTTAGTCCTTTTGTGAAAATTACCCGAGGCTACTCTATGGCAACTGAAAAGAGGATGTGAGAAAGAAGAAACCTAGGGCTAGGGGGAGAGTAGAATACGCCCCAAGGAGAAGGAGTTCCAGGCTGAAGCTAGCAGCAGGCCTGGAAGCCAGCATCTGGATTCAGGGAATGAGAGGGCTCCAGGAGAAGTTGCCAGAAAGGAGTGAGGGAATGCAGAGCACATTTCAACCCGAACGTGGGTGCCCTTCTCCCAGCAAGGAAGAAAATGAGTTACTCCACCAAAAGTCCCACGAGGTTTTAAAAGTCCTCTGTCACAATAAAGCGCATAAATGGTCATCATTTTATAACACTGATAGACCCTGTGAGAATGAAGTCCGTTTGACTGATGCTGCAGCAGCCTCATAGCGCGGCTCGCTTCCCGTGGAGCACAGCAACACTGTTGCTACTGAGCTCTTCAGTGAGGAATAGTTGTATCTCCATGATATGGTCATAATTTGATTGCCTGAGTTTTGCAATTATTCAGAGAGAAGGCATCAAAGAATTAATGTGCAGGTGTCTGCTGCCCCTGCCCCTCCTTTCATCCTGACCCTTTCTGTACGACTTTGTAATCTACAGAAGAGGAATGCACTTCTCTTGTCTGTTGGCTTCAGGTTCAGAGCTGTGGCCCAGTTTGGTCACTGAGGGAGGCCTAGTGGCAGTGAGTTATATCTGAGCCTGAGTCTTGGAGGTCTTGCGTGTTCCCCTTGCTCTTGTGGACTCCTGTTGTCCTGCGGGTTGGTTCTCAGGAGCACCCAGCAGGGAGCAGACCTGAGCCAAAGCCTCAGCAAAGAGCCAAGCCAGCAGGTGTTTGAAGTCAGAGTTCCTTGAAGCAGCCCACTCTATCTCTGGGCACCAGCCCTCACTGATGGTCACACGCCCAAGAAATAGGTACTTGCTTATCCTTGTTGGTCACGGAAGGTTTGTGACTGTTTGTCACACAGACCAACGGTAGCTGTGGTTGACTGACACTTTTACAGCTGTGAAACAGGATGTGTTATAAAAATGTTGACAGTGAAAAAAAGTAGCAAGACTTCAGTGGCAGGAAAGAAATAGGAAGGGTGACAAGTAACCAGAATGTCTAATGGTGACGAGCAAACAGCAGGTTTAAATATACTATTTAAGGCTTTAAAAATCAGTGGAAGAACTAAAATAAGTCTATAAGTAACAAAATTCAAGAGGCGAGTAAAAGGTTGATTGAGGATCACTTTGCCTTGTACATGGTGAATTATCTATGTAGTAAATAGAATAAAAACATCAGCTACATAATGTCACAGGATTTCGTGTGTATGTGTCTGCACGCATGCATACAAATACCAGGTAGTTAAAAAATATATCAGGAATAGAGGACTATACCTACATGCATATATCAGGTAGATAAAAATAATGAGGTAATTGTGCTTAATTATACACAATTAGAGTAACATCTATCCTTCTGAAACATTTGGTATAATTGAGTCATGATGTACGTCGAATATCCTGCAGATTTGAAAACCAGTTATGTATCCACTAAAGCAAACTCATGGAGATCTTGGTTTTTCTCTACCTCTGTGTGTCAGTCCAAAGAGTTTAAATGCCACTGCACCTTGTGGGTGATTGCTACTCTGTAAAAACCTTAGCATCACCACCACAGATAACTCTGTAGCCGTGAAGGGCTACCCAGCCCTCCTTGGTCCTCTGAAACCCGGTGGCAGGAGACCTATAAGTGTCAAGTAAGATGGTGATAAACTCAAATCTTTATATTCAGGGCTGAACAGAAACAACCAAATGAAGTGGGTGGGATCACACTTAAGCTGTTGACTGATATTTAGCCCAAGTCACAAATCGCTGAATCTGATCTAAAGGAACTGAACCTTTGTTCTGTATTAACCCTGCAGAATACTTAGAGTAACGGTGAGTCTAGTAAGACTGCTTCTTCTCTGGAAATGGCCAGTTATTGTCACCAGGTTCATTGACTATGACAGAAATTGTTACCCTGAAGAAACACTTAGTTTTCCAGTATGAAATTCCACCACCAGCAATTAATAGAATTAAGATTTTCAACTTAATACACATAAAAAGAAATTGATAATAAACATCATCTGAAACACACATACATATATTTGAAAGTTTTAAAAGTCATACCTTTAAGGCTGGCGCCGCTGCTCAATAGGCTGATCCTCTGCCTGTGGCGCTGGCACACCGGTTTCTAGTCCTGGTCGGGGTGCCAGATTCTGTCCCGGTTGCCCCTCTTCCAGGCCAGCTCTCTGCTGTGGCCCAGGAGTGCAGTGGAGGATGGCCCAAGTGCTTGGACCCTGCACCCGCTCGGGAGACCAGGAGGAAGCACCTGGCTCCTGGCTTTGGATCGGAGTGGCGCGCCGGCCACAGCGTGCTGGCTGCAGCGGCCTTTTGGGGGGTGAACCAACAGAAGGAAGACCTTTCTTTCTATCTCTGTCTTTCATTGTCTAATTCTGCCTGTTAAAAAAAAAGAAAAAAGTCATACCTTTCATAGGAGCAAAAGAGAACTAGATGACATTATTTTAAGGTTCGTTCATGAAAATTGCTGTCTTTTAAATGCTTTAGACCTGTCTCAGACACACACTCATCAATGTACTTCCTGAGCGTCCTGGAAACAGGAGCTGGGAGAGACCCCAGGCATGTGCCTCCAAGCTGAGAGTCAATCCAAAACCAAAACAAAAGGGCAGTAGAAAACCTAGCATTCGGCCAGCGCCATGGCTCACTAGGCTAATCCTCCGCCTTGCAGCGCCGACACACCGGGTTCTAGTCCCGGTTGGGGCGCCGGATTCTGTCCTGGTTCCCCCTCTTCCAGGATAGCTCTCTGCTGTGGCCAGGGAGTGCAGTGAAGGATGGCCCAAGTGCTTGGGCCCTGCACCCCATGGGAGACCAGGAGAAGCACCTGGCTCCTGCCATTGGATCAGCGTGGTGCGCCGGCCGCGGCAGCCATTGGAAGGTGAACCAACGGCAAAGGAAGACCTTTCTCTCTGTCTCTCTCTCTCTCACTGTCCACTCTGCCTGTCAAAAAAAAAAAAAAGAAAAAAGAAAAGAAAACCTAGCATTTATGTTCTCTTTCATCTTCATTGGAGGTATCCTGGAAGGCATTTCTTGAATGATGAAAATAACCTGCAAAGCAGGAGGTGAACTCCCCTGGAAAGAGGAGGATTTTTGTCATTTTTATGAATGCGGCTCCTCCTATGAGTATGTTTTATTAAACTACTCTGTCTTTCCAGCACAGCCTGCTTCATGTCATTTGGGCTGCAGGTTCTCACTTTAAGTTAAAAGTACATTAAAAGACAGAAAAAAAAAAAAACCTCTCTGATGTGGGTTTAAGAAGGCTGATGTTTCCCATTAATCTTGTGGGCCTATTACTGTGATCTAGAGTCTGTGTAGTTCTGTGTTCATAGTCCATAATGAGGTGAGTTATAGAAAGAACCTTGACATCGCTTTTTACAAACAGCCCTGTTGAGCTATAATTGACAGAATAAAATGCACGAGTTTCGCCGTGCCGTGCGATGTGTTTTGAGTGTGCACGTGCATAGGAAACTGTCATCCTCATCGAGATGTTGCACCTGTCTGTCACTCTTCCTGCCCCTGTTACATCACCCCAGACACCCACTGGTCTATTTTCTGTCACCATAGGTTAATTGTATATTTAGAACCATATATAAACAGAATCAGATTTGTCCTCTTTGCCTGTTTCTTATTCAGTCAGCAAAATTATTGTGAAATCCTTCCGTTTAGTTGCTTCTATCAGTAGGTCATTCATCTTTATTGCAGAGTGGTACTCGGTCAGGTGAATATGCCACAACTGGTACTTTGACTAATTGATGGACGTTTGGGTCTTCTCAAGGATTTAACCATATAAATAGAACGTCTGTGAAGAGCCACACACTCCTTGTGTGGACTGAGGGTTTCATTTGTCTTGGGGAGATACTCAGGAGCAAACGGGCAGGGTCATAAGGTAGATGTATGCTTCAGTGTCTGAGAAACTGATAAACTGCTAAATTGTTTTCCAAACTGGAAAACTGCAAATGAGAGCTCACGTCTTTCCACATCTCACCAGCATGTGATACATTTTTTTTAAGATTTACTTATTTGAAAGGCAGAGTTGCAGAGACACAGAGGCACAGAGAGAGAAAGTCTTCCCTCTGCTGGTCTGCTCCCCAAATGGCTGCAATGGCTGAAGCCAAGGCAATCAGAAGCCAGGAGCCAACAGCTAGGAGCTTCTTCCAGGTCTCCCCAGCAGGTGCAGGGGCCCAAGCACTTGGGCCACCTTCCACTGCTTCTGCAGGCCATAGCAGAGAGCTGGATTGAAGTGAAGCCACCGGAACTTCCACCAGCGCCCATATGGGATGCGGCAGCTTTATCCACTAAGCCCCAGCACTGGCCCCAGTATAGTTTTTAGTATTAGCCATTGTTATAGTTGTATAATATGTTTAAAGTTCGCTAATGACAAATTGCATTGAACATCTTTTCCTTTATTTAAATGTGCTTAATATCAATGTAGTTATCAAATATATTGAAGTACATTCTGTTGAAAAATACAAATTCAAATATTTTGACCAGTTTATGTTGAGCCTTTTTTTATTATTGAGTCATGAGAATTCTTTATATGTTGTGGATACAGTGCTTTATCAGGCACTTAATCTGCAAAATAGTCCCTCAATCTGTAGCTTGTCTTTGAATTCTCTTAAGATTGATTTTGAGGAGCATAAGTTAATAGTTTTGATAAAGTAGAGTGTATCTGTGTTTAATGACTCATGCTTTTTATATTGGATCTAAAAAATCTTTGCCTAAAATGATTTTAGGTTTTACTTTGTGATCTACAATCCACTTTGAATTTATTTTTGTGTATGCGGTGAGGTATTGATGTTGAAACTTCTGCATGTAGATATCCACGTCTTCCAGTGTCATTTGAAAAGACGGCATTTATCCAAGCTGACACGCACGTCCTCAGTAATCACCCCATGTCTCTGTGTGGTTGTCGTTACCTTTCTTGTTCACTCGGGTTTTATTAGGCTTCTTGGATCAGTGGCTCTGGTTCACATCATATTTGAAATATTTTCAGCATTATTCAAATACGTTTTCTCCTCCCTTTCCAGAGTCCCCAGTCTCTGCTTTTGTAGGCTGCTATCATGTTTCCCAATTCACTGATGCCCGTCTTTCCCCCCACTACGTGTTTAATTCTGTATATTTCCTATTAGGTATGTCTTGAGTGTCCACCAATCTTTCCTTCTGGGGTATCTAATCTGCTGTTGTTTGACCCTGTGTTTCCATCTCACACATTATAGCTTTCATCTGCAGAAGCTTAAATGCACTTGTTTTATATTTTCTGTGACGCTACTTAGCATTTTCATAATAATTTCAATATCCCTGCTTAATTCTAATATCCACAAGGAGTCTCCAACAAATTTATGAAAAACAGAATTAAAAGGTAAATTTTTCCTGGTGCAAAAAAATATGAAATCCTGTAGTACACATTCTCATGAATTTTTTGGAGGCCCCCTCCTGCTGGTTTTCTGCTTTATTATTTTTTTTGCATGCGTGTTACTCTTGATTGGATTCTAGATGGGAGTTTTCAGTGTTTGAGTACTAGATACTTCCCAATGCTGTGTAACACCTTGCGCTTAGCGTTCTCATATAGTCACTTAAGTCGATCCCTCTGGGTCTTGTGTGTAAGGTTTGTTAGGCAATTAGATGTTTAGTCCAGGACTAACTGTTCCTCACTACTGAGTTCTCTGCCCAGTGCCCCATGAGTTAGTTTGTTGTCCGTCTTGACTGGTGGGATCTGGTGGCCCCTCTTGGCCTCAGTGTGAGCTCCAAACACCGCTGGGTCTTGCCCTTTCAGATGGTTCTCTGCACAGCTGCTTGCTCACTTTGCTGCAGAAGACACCAGGGGCACCCCGGAGTGCAGCAGGTGCCCTGTGGATGTAGGTGACAACCCGAAGCCTCCTTGGGCTCTGTGAAACAGAGGTGGGAGGTGGCCAGTCCCCGCCGGGTTTCTCCCTGTTGGACCTGTGGCCTAGATCCTGCTCCACATGGTGACCTTGGGCAGTGGGAGGACTCGCCTGGTTCATCAGCACCACTTGTCCCTTACGGCCAAGCATCACGAACACGGTGCTCTCCTATGGTTTGTGCCGTTGTGGCCATTTCAGACAGAGGGCCAGTTGGAAAATGCGGTTCCCCATCGTTCTGGCTTGGCCAGAAGCAGCCTGCCCTGGCATCACAACATGATCACTGTTTTTTTTTTTTTTTTTTTTTTTTTTTTTTGGACAGGCAGAGTTAGACAGTGAGAGAGACAGAAAGGTCTTCCTTCTGTTGGTTCACCGCCCAAATGGCTGCTGCAGCCAGCATGCTGTGGCTGGCGCACGGCGCCGATCCAAAGCCAGGAACCAGGTGCTTCTCCTGGTCTCCCAGGTAGGTGCAGGGCCCAAGGACCTGGGCCATCCTCCACTGCACTCCCGGGCCACAGTAGAGAGCTGGCCTGGAAGAGGAGCAACTGGGACAGAATCTGGCGCCCCGACCGGGACTAGAACCCAGTGTGCCGGTGCCGCTAGGCGGAGGATTAGCCTAGTGAGCCACGGCTCCGGCCTGATTCACTAATCTTAACACCACTGTACTTTTTTTTTCCTTAGATAATGTCGGTATCAGAAATGCTTGGGCTGGCGCCATGGCTCACTAGTCTAATCCTCCGCCTTGCGGCACCAGCACACTGGGTCCTAGTCCCGGTCGGGGCACCGCGCTGATCCGATGGCAGGAGGCAGGTGCTTCTCCTGGTCTCCCATGGGATGCAGGGCCCAAGGACTTGGGCCATCCTCCACTGCACTCCCGGGCCACAGCAGAGAGCTGGCCTGGAAGAGGGGCAACCGGGACAGAATCTGGTGCCCCAACCGGGACTAGAACCCGGTGTGCTGGCGCTGCAGGCGGAGGATTAGCCTAGTGAGCCGCGGCGCCGGCCAACATGATCACTTTTAATGTAGAAAACATGCCAGTTGGGCATCCTCAACAGTAAGAATGGGAACAACGTAACAATGACAGCTTGTAGGCAGCCGCTTTGTGGCACTGAGCGGTGAGCTGGTTGAGGCAGATTGCTCCGTGTTGGCCTTGTGTGTGGCCGGTGTCCTGTGGCCTCAGGCTCTGTCCAGAAACTGAATTATCCAGTAATTGTGTGGATGAGATTCTGGCTGGCGTGAGGGAAATGTAGATGCCAGGCTCTCACAGTTTGATCGGGACTACAACTCCTAAAACAACACCAAAAATATCTTCTCTGTTGTTTACTGGCCATTATTTTTGTCGATCAAGTGGAAAAACTCAGTAATCTGTTGACCCTAATGAAAGGAGAGTTGATTTGCTGCTTCAAAAAAATAGCAAATGTCACCATTTTAGGAAAGGAATATGTCAAAGATTATTTGTTAAATGATCCCAGTAAGTGGATTAAAATTTCTATGGGATTTATCCCTTTTGTGGATAAATACTCTCTAGTATGCCTCTTCAAGGCAGGGCTACTCTAGAAGAGGCATAATACTTGTAAAAATATTATGAATAGTTATAAAAGTTGTACCCATGTGTCTACTGCAATGATTAACTCTGAAGTAGAGGTATCCATGTACAAAGACCGCATCAGAAATGTAAATTTAAAGGAGTTATCTCAAAAAGAAAAGGACAGGCAAAAGGAAGGATGATGGGAGAAAGGGAATATCCTATGGTCTTAGCACTGTAGCTGCAAAGCACATTGAATCTGTTAAACTAATGAAAAATTTTTAAAAAGTGAAAGAAGTACTTGCATTGGCTTTCAGTGACAGAGGCAAGAGACATATTTCACAGAACATACTGAGTATGGTTTAACCCATATTACAGTAATACAGATAGTTCTTTTTACAGTATTGTGTAAATTTTTTTTCTCATAAATTGCCTCATTTAATCTTCACAATGGCTTTAGAGATACACTATAATTCATCGTTTGGGGAAATGGTTTTAGCTTAATTATGCCCATGGTGGAAAATCTCAAAGATATAAAAATACAGGAGTAGGAAGTATTATCGTAACCATCGCGTGTACGTGTGTATGTGAGAGTTGATTTATACAGTTCTTAAAACTAATTCAGAGGTTAAGTGAGATTGTTTTTCTGTGTATACAAAATATAATTATGCATTCATGGTTGCTATTTCAATGTCACATTGTTCCCAAACTTTGCTTCAACATTTCTAGTATACTTGCTATCTGTTTTTTTTTTTTTTTAATGACTGAGGAGAAAAAAATGCACATGAACTTGGTGAATTGGGTGTTTTATTTCATTCCATTAAAAGCCTCTCTTGGTGAAGGCATATTGAAAACATGGATTTCTGTTAAGCCTTTCTACTTGTAACTTGCATGTGAAGCGAAAAGAAGTGGTTACCTGAAGTTTCAGTAACTTGTTCAAAAATATTATGAATTAAATTGCTGATAGGAGTGTGAATTGGTGTGACAGCTATAAGTCATTTTGGCATTACCTGCGAAAGTTGAATATATGCATCCTTAGGACCCCTAGGTATCCCCAGAGCAAAATGCACACTTACGTCTCAAGGGGCATGGATAGGCACGTTCTGAAGATTTCATTTCCAACAACACAGATGGCATGAACAATAGAAGGGAAGAACTCCTAGGGCACAAAGAGTGAAACACCACACAGCTTCAGGAATGAACTTGCTGCAGCCACGGGCAGCAGCATAGTGATGGGGGCCAGGAAGATAGGAGCATGCACTGAACAGTTTCCTTTTATTTAGTTTTTAACTGTAAAGGACAAGTAAATCAGACATCTGGTACTGAGCTTAGGCTGCCTCTGGGATGTCTGCATCCCATACCAGGGTACCTGGGTTCAAGTCCTGGCTCCAGTCCTGATTGCAGATTACAGCTGATGCATACCCTGGGAGTCACTGGTGATGGTTCAAGTAATTGGGTCCCTGCCACTCCTGTGAGAGATCCTGACTGGGTTCTTGGCTTCTGGCTTCAACCTGACACTATCCCCATCCTTCACGGACAGTTGGGGAGTTGACCAGGTGATGGAAGCTCTCTGTGTCTCGTATCTCAAAAATTAAAAATGAATTAATTAAAAAATACAAATATAGACAAACATAAAAGACAGTGTTTCCGAATAGAAATGTAAGTGGCAGAACTCTAAGCTAAGAGCAAGACTGTGATTGGCACAGTAGGAAGACATACGTTACCTTCCTGAGGGTGAAGGGTAGTTGGAAGTAGAAGGGGTCTGTGAGGCGTTCAGGAGTGAAGATAGAATTCAGGCCTTGACCTTGGTGGTTGCTACACAATAACTTGTTAAATGTTACTGTTCTTGGTTTTTTTTCCTGTATGTATGTTATCTTTCAAGTAGATTTTAAAGTAAAGTGGATTGTCACAGAAGGAAAAAAATCACAAAAATTGTAGTCGCACAGGTGTAAAATGTATCCGTGCCCTCTGTTAAGGAGGGGACCTCAAAAACAAATGCTTTCCTTTCATCTCACTATAAAAGAAAATAAAAGAATGTAAGAGACAACGGAATCTGCTTCTCCATTGACAAGCAGCTGTGGGTTTGAGGAATACCACCAGAACAAATGCTCATTCAACCCGAGTGTCAGATTTTGGAGAAAACTGCTAAGACATGGGAGGAAGAGAAGTATTCGAAGCTAAGGTTTTCGATTGTCACTTTCGATCTGGAGGAGAAATGCTGCAAACCCTTTGACATCAAGGGCAGTATGTTACTCCACATGTGTGCTCTCAGCACACAGCACAGCACCTGGGCAGCAGGTGTGATGTGGTAGGGAAGAGAAGAGTGCTATTTGCTCATGATGGCAAAGGGTGCCAGTGACAAGCACAGATTATCACAGCACATCACCTGGTTTTAATCTCAGTTTTACTTTGTGTGACCCTGGGCATGTTATTTACAGTTTTAATCCCTCTGTTCCATCATTGGTAAAACAAGCATACTAACAGTAACAAGGTCAGGGGACTAAGCACACAGGGCAGTCAGTACGCAGTGAGACATGGAAGTGGGCGAATGTGCTGATGACCACCAATCAACTGTCATTCACATGAGCTCTTTGGCCATACTTGAATTAATAACGCTTACCCAGATGTGCACCCATGGTAGGAGCCATGTGTAGAAGGCTGATGTCCATGTGAGCAGGAGTCTCGCCTGTTCTCTTTGTCAGTGACACTGTCTCACTGCATGTAGGGCTTCTGGGGGTCTGGTACGTCCTCAAAATGGGGAACGTGGCCAGACGCTGAAAATTAAGTCCTTCTAGAAAGCGGAAGAAAAAATTACATTAGTTACATTTTGGCTGACAATTCAGTTGTATGTTCATGTGTTAGCCAATATTTCATGGGGATTCTTTACTGTTACGTGTCAAATCTGCCAACTCTGAGCTGAGCCACGTGTTTAGAGTCACTGGCCATTGCCGCTGTACTCTGTGCTCTGAGTAACACAAGCCCAATGTACATTTTTGAATTACTTTTACAGAAATGTTACCGATAACAGAATTCTAGAATGTGATTGAGCTTTCTGAAACACAGAGCTATTTAATCTTGTGTCCCTTCCCACACCTTTTGAATTCTCTTAACTCTCCAGGATCCACGTACTAACGTGCAGACTTGCTAACATGATTTCTTCAGCCATAACATTCTGGTCCCAGACTACTCAGTAACCACTGTCCCCAGTCTCCATTCATGGTCCTGTGCAGGCTCTTAAAGTGCTCTGTTGTCTCTGCAAACAGTATGTCCCTTGATGTTTCTGCCCAGTTTTTGCACACTTTTAAAAACTCCTGCTCATCCTTTAAGCACAAATCAAAATTATTCCTTCTTTTAAGCAACCTTGCACATCTCCTCCAGGCAAAGGCGCTGCTTCCTCTAAATCTCAGTACATTCTCTACACAATGCTATGAAGCAGGTGTTTATGTTGTGTTGTAAGTCCATCTTCTGTGTAAAAGAATGGAAGATAAGATCTCCTAGAACAGGAACTATCCCTATTCATTAATATATCCATTGGTATATTTTTTTTGACAGGCAGAGTGGACAGTGAGAGAGACAGAAAGGTCTTCCTTTGCCATTGGTTCACCCTCCAATGGCCGCCACGGCCGGCGCACCGCACTGATCCGAAGGCAGGAGCCAGGTACTTATCCTGGTCTCCCATGGGGTAGAGGGCCCAAGCACTCCAGCCATCCTCCACTGCCTTACCAGGCCACAGCAGAGAGCTGACCTGGAAGAGGGGCAACCGGGACAGAATCCGGTGTGCCGGCGCTGCAAGGCGGAGGATTAGCCTAGTGAGCCACGGCGCTGGCCCCATTGGTATATTTTAATGCCTGATAGATAGAATGTATTCATTAAGTTTTGATGTATGGATGAGTGAATGAGTAAGGGAAAGCAAACCATATGAATCTCAGCTATATTTCCAGTAGCAATCTTATGTTACCCAGCCTATTACGGTTTTCTGATAACCCACTATAGAAAAAAAAAAAAAATCCAAAGAAGTAGATCATCAAAGTCCACTGCTAAAACTGGGGAGAACTGCAAGTGGGCTGATTGACAGGCAGCTGACCAAATACAGTAGTTAATTTTGGATAGAGAATTTGAATATGCAAGAATATGGAGATTATAGCAGTATAGCAAAAGTAGGAAACCAGAAAATAAACAGTTTACATGAATGGAGCTGAGAATAATGGGTTGGTGAGGAGTTACTCTTTGGCCTGCAGATGATAGGTATGAACAATAATGAACTGCATGTTAGGAAAATAACTAGGTGAAATATTTGCAACTCCCATATAACCTAAATCTCTTTCCACTAGTCTGCTAGATGCCTCTAGAACTCAACATCACGGAGCCGCCAGACTGACTTAGTGTTTGATAATTGGAGTTCGAGAAACTGCATTTTCTTGCTGTAGCGTTGGTTGCATTTTTGACTGTAACCATTTCTTTACCATCCAGCTTGTGTACTGCATTGTACGAACCTTGGTAAAAGTAAGGGACCATGGCATATTAATTGTGTATTCTGAGCACATAGCACAGAACTAAGGCTAGATGGCTCAAAAACTGGATAGATGAATGGATGGGTAGATGATGGAAGGAGGGAGGGAGGGAAGGATCAAGTTCCTACGCAGAGGTTCTGCTCAGTGTTAGTCAGCTCTGGCTGTTCTTCAGCATCCTCTGAATTCCTTTCAGTACAGTAACACTGCCTGCACCACACTGAAGACTAGTGAAATCATAGTCTCTGTGGGGGCTGGATCCCCACCCCATCCAGGGACTCGCTGTCGCAGAACCTCTTTGATCTTCTGGATCTCTGATATTCCCAGTTCTTTATTTTTTTAAAAACCAATCAGCAAATACTTACTGGAGGCCAACTTACTGTGTTGCCTGGCACAGAAGGGACATCATTTGGTTTGTCCTTTCCTGGAATTGTCCACCAAGGAAAGTATCTGTTCTTTCTAGCTTCCAGCGTGTACTTCTCATGTGGTTTTTATGGATGGATTTTTTTGAGGTCAAATTGCTGAGTTATAGAGACATAACACCCTCTTAATTATCCCATCCTTAACCTCTCTACTACCCTCCCCTGCTGTTTTGGCTTTATAACCACTTTGGAATAGCTATTGTATCTTACTAGCCAAATAACTGATTAAAAGCAAATTAAGCCCTCCTGGAATTATTTTATATGGAAACAGCCCAGAGAATTGAGGTGGATACTGCCAAGATACCACTAGCAAAAATATTTGGTTTTAAATTGATATCTCAAAACTGACGCTAGGATGCCAGGGTAGAGTTGGGCAGAGAACATGATCTCTGTTGCAGAGTGGTGATAGGGAACAGCCTCTTGGATTGGGGACTGTGGTCGCACACTATTGTTATCAGGAAGTGAGTGAGGGTTCTCAATAAGTCATTATGCAGGATTTATGTATGGTATGTTCTAGCTGAAGAAAGTTGGTTTCAATTTGCTACTTTAAAATTAATTAATGGTAATATAACAGGAAACCATATCAAAAGGGAATTCAAGCACACAAGATTAAAAATGTACTGAGCTGGTCCCAGAAATGAATGGGAAATCCTCTAGATAATTCTGATTATGACATAATTAGATTGCACATTGATGGGAGAATTCAGAGACATTCATCCTAAAGTCATTCAGACTTAGAAGTTGAAAAACCGTAGGATAGGTTTTAGATGAGGGGGAAAAAAGTGAAAGGTCAAATTTTAAAAGGCAATCAGTCATGGAAGGTCTGGAGAATATTTAATCGCTAATAGGGAGCCCAGGGAAGACGTGTTGTTAAGGATCAAAAATAGCAGGCTCTTGAAAATCAGCTCTTTCTGGCTAATTAGCAGTCAATAACAATATCGCAAAGAGGAAAGACAGCCCAAGGGAAAGGAATAAGAGGAAGTCAAGAAATTTTGTCTTTGCAAAGAAAATGAGAAAGACTATCATGAAGTTCTTTTAGTAGGTTAAGATGAGGGTGCTCAGGCGAAGAATCGGGCATCCTCCTTGATGTTAATGGGCACTGGATGTACTTGGGGAAGAAAAGGAGGCAGATTCCTGGCTGAATCCGATTGTCTCTGTCTTTACCAAGGAGGTAGTTGAGTGCATTTCTGTTCTGGGAAGGACTGAATGTCCTGGTCTCCATGGCAGTCAGTGTTCAACATGTTGTGAGCCAAGGTGATTAAGTGAATGTAGCTACTGGGGGCTTAGTAACCCCCTGAAATATTCTGAGGGAACACAGTAGTCAGCTAGGACAATGATGACTCAAGATTGCAAGCAACTGTGATTCCTGCTGTGCAAAGTACAAATGGGAGCCAGTAATCAATGAGCTAATTAATTAGTGAATTAATGTTGATTGTCTCCAGAGTAGGCCCCAGGGAATTAGACTTACGGTATCTTCATTTCCTCTGTTGCCTGCTGGTGGAGTCTATGATGGAGAATGGGGTCATTGAAGATCTAAATGTAATTCTCTGAGAGGTAGTAACATGGTCTGGAAGGCAAGAAATCATGCCCTAAACAACCCATTGCTTTGCTTTGTTTTTTATTTATCTGAGAGGCAAGGACACAGAGAGATGGGGCACTCCATTTGCTCAAATGCCAGTGATAACTATAGCCGGAGTTGGGCCAGGCCAAAGCTGTGAGCTGGACACTGAACCCAAGCCCCTCAAGTGAGCAGCACTTGAGCCATCATTGATGCCCCCAAGGTCTGCATTAGCAGGAAGGTAGTGGCCAGAGCAGAGCTGGGATTTGAACCCAGGCACTTCACTTTGGGATGCAGTATCCCAAGCCTTATCTTAAACACTAGGTAGGTCAGGTCCCTCCCCCTCCCCCTTTGAATTTTGAAGACGCAAATGAGGAACTTGTGAATAGAAGTTTGATTTAGACATTCTTTTCAGCGCCCCACTATTGCACAGTTGACTTCATAGGCTCTGGGCTATCACTTGCACACTAATGGGATTGACAAAGATGGATTAGGAGTAAGAGAGAATTTCTGCTGCAGGTAGATGAAAGCTAACTCCCCAAGGAATGGGTCCTCACATGGATCTCTCCATGAACACGGGCATCATCTGTCAGTCGCTGCCAGAGGTTCCTCACAGTGACATCACCCAGTCGACATTATTTGTGTTAAGAGAAACTCAAGCCAAAGAGGGTGAGCTGCTCACCCCTTTACAGATCTGTAGAACGTGGGTTAGGTACAACACAGGTTGCATGGGAAAGGAGTGAATCTGTGATTAGATAGCACAGAGGCACGAATCTGGGTATTCTTACATAGGTCTGGGAAATTGACGTTACATCTCAAAGACATCTATTTACCCACTCATCTCTTCCCCCTCTTCTTTGCCCTGCTTTCCTGTTTTTTCCTCACAAAAAAAGCAAAGACACCTCTCAGAAAACACAGCTGATGCGCGAAGGGACCGTCTGGAAATAGACTTGCCGTCTGGTCACTGGGGCTCAGTCACTCCACACTGTGGACAGAGTTTTGTGTTTTTGGAGCTCAGGTGGCTGCCTTGATTACAAAGCCATGTTTTGAAACAGGCTGTTTTTTCAAACAGTTCTCAGAAGGCAATCATAAAAGCTAAAATCTCGAACAAGAGGAGCAATTATTTTTGCTATTTTTATGAACTATGTATACAACTTTTCTTCTATACTAAAAATACAGATAATTTAAAATTACTTTTTCTCAACTGAAATTTAACTTTTTAAAAATGAAAAAAATTGCACATTTAAACAAGGGTAATGTCATTCTTTATTGCAAATTGAGTGTGTCAACAAAACATTGCCACTCCAACAAATGCAAATCTACTTTGTTCTGTCTCACATTAACCTCTGGTGAAAGGTATTCACTGTTTTTCTTCCTAGGATCATTCATTATAGCTTAGTTGTTGCTGATTGTAGATGCGGCCTTATTAGCCTATAGCTGGAAGATTTAAAGCTTGATTTGTCTCCATTTGATTAATACTAACATATCTTAGATAAAATTTATTGTGCAAAGACTTTGGAGGGTTTAAGAAAGCAATGAACAGCAATGTCTCCATACCATTAACAGCATACCAAACACTCCATTCCTTCTCACATGACTGCCTACGAAAACTTCCTTGTGTTAGCATTTCAGAGCAGCAAGGGCTAGGTTTGACTTTATATATGATATATTTCTGCCTTGAAATGGGGAATTCACAAAGCCGCTTAGTTGAGAATCAAATTATATGTTGCACCTGTCCACATCAAATTGTGTGTGTCTCTGTCCTGCCCTCCTGTATTTATTTCTCAAGTCTGCCCCTACATACAGCTTCACCAAGTCCTTCTTAAGTGCAAAAGGGCACCTTCCCAATCTGCTCGAAGCCTTCTGTGCCGAATGATAACATCGAGCTCCCTGAACAGACATGACGGATTCATCTTAGTCTGTTCCTTTCCACATCCTTCAACCTGGGGATCCCAGCCCTCACCACATACGCTCCTGCAAAGGGGGCTGCTGGTATACTGAATCCACCATCCATTCGTGAGCCACCTTCAGAGTGGCAACTTACTACAGTTCCCTGCTTGGAAACACAGTCCCCTCTCTGCTCTGACCTCACTAATTCAAATTCAACCTCTCATTCAAGCCCAAGATTCAGTTACATTTCCATTACGTGACCGATCGTCTTCAGACATCAGTACTCAGGTTTCTTCTGTAAATATGTAAACGAGTCACTTTTAATGTCTAACTTGATAAAATAAGGCAGTGTTTTTCCCTAAGGACTTGAAGGCGTAACTTAGCAACCATCAAAATGTTCTCATACAGAGCAGAGTATCATGGATATGAAGATGTACAGAGCATGTTCCAAAGTAGCCAGGCATCACCATTGTCTTGCACTGAGTTCACAACAAAATAACCATTTAAAAATTTAATGAAAAGGTTTATATTGGTCTGAAATAAATGAAGACTAAGTGAAATGTTTCACAAGATCATAAAGAGTGGAATATTTAATCAGATTTTTTGAAATACAGAAACGACCTAGGCTGACTCTTGGTTTCTTTGCTTCGTTCCCTCCCACCCTCTCTCCCTTTTGTCTTCCATCCCCTTCCCTCTCTCACCCTGCTTGCTCTTCCCTACCTTACCCCACACTCTCTCCCTCCCCTCTTCTTTCCTCCCTTCCCTCCTGCTTTCCTTCTTTTGAGAGTTTCAGCATCAAATATAGGAGAATTTTATAGTATCCTGTAACACACAGCTATTAGAAATGATCATATCCTGATTTTATCTATTTGACAGTAAAAAATACCCAAATTATTTAGATCCCTGCTAAACAAAGTTACAATTTGTGTCTATGCTCAGGCTGGAACGGTTGACTAGAAATCAAAATATGCTCATTTGTCCAAGAAAGTCATCACGTGCCCAAAGAAACTTGGATTAGAGTTGTATAGAGGACCTTGATGCCAAGGGGACCAGCTGTGCTTGCAGAAGGGAATGCTGTTTAGAAGTTGAGGGGCTGGTGCTGAAGCGCAATGGGTTAAAGCCCTAGCCTGAAGCACCGGCATCCCATATGGGCGCCAGTTCTAGTCCCAGCTGCTCCTCTTCCAATCCAGCTCTCTGCTATGGCCTGGGAAAGCAGTGGAAAATGCCAAGTCCTCAGGCACTTGCACCCACATGGGAGACCTGGAGGAAGCTCCTGGCTTCCTGGCTTCAGATCGGCGCAGCTCCAGCCATTGTGGCCAACCAGCGGATGGAAGACCCCTCTCTCTCTACCTCTCTAACTCTCTTTGAAATAAATTAAAAAGAAAAAAAAAATCTTTAAAAAGTTGAGAGCAATGTCAAAATAGAGCTTTTAAAATTTTTTTTTTTATTTTTTGATCTTGAGAGAGCAATTAATGATTATATTGCTTGAGGGAACTATGATGACCCAGAACTTCAGAACACTTCGGGAAATGTTCTGATATATCCTAGGTCACATTCCTAATAATGAGGTTAAATGGAGGGTTTTTTAGTCTGCACACACCACTCTTTCAATGCTTTGCGTGAAACATCTATGTGGAGACACTCTGAGCACCAGGGGTCTCCCACAAAGAGCGTGGCATTTGTAGGACTCCGTAAAACCGGCAAGACAGGAACTCTCTCCATGGATGAGCCAGGCAAGAAGGTGACAGGGAAACTGTTGCCAGTCAATGCCTTAGGTTTGTGAGACACTCAAAACCACAAGCATAGCAAGAGGTGGAGTTGTGGAATCTGGAGCAGTTGGGGAGTTTCATTGGAGTAGATGATGGGAGGTCAAAGAGATGGGGACCCATGTACGTCTCCAGTAGTTTCACCAGGCTCCCTTACAACCTCACACGGTGCTGTGCTTACAGGGAATGGTTTAGTCTTTACTTCCTTCTGTATTCATTTTCTCTGTTGTCCAAAATTATCATAGGAATTAGTATAATTTCCTGAATGTTTTCTATTTCATAAGATTTTGTGTCAGGTATAATAATGGTGTATCAAAGGTAGATCCCTTTAGTCATCCTAACTTTAGAAGCCCTTGAAAGAGATTAAGAAGTGATCATCATTTACATTTATTATACTTTGCATGTAACGAGCTTTAGCTATTAACTCTAATTTGCTTCTCATCGTATTCATCAAAGATGAACTATTTAGAAACTAAAACATCTCTGTCAGTTAGAATTTTAATGAATTAAGATGAAATGAGATGGTGTTAATTGGCAGTTGGTGCTGTGGGGAGGTTTCTAGAACTTGTAAGTGAAACCAATTCATCTCTCTATCGGGGTTAATTTGTTTGATTTAACTCTAAGGATACACTGACTATTTCCCCCAAACTATTCATATTTATTTCCTGAAATGACGAATGGTTTAGTTCTGTGACTCTTTCATTTGGATTCTCAATTTTGTTAGAACTTGATTTTGATTGTTAACAAATGGTTGGCTTTAAGCAGTATTTCTGTGATGTACACAACCATACATGCATGTACACAGCAAGTAGCAGCATTACTTGGACTTTGTATCTAAAATGCCCCAAACTGTCCAATATCTAAGCTTTTTTATAATAAACAACTTATATAATTTTTATATAATCTCCTCCTCTGTTTCCTCAGACATAAATGAATGTGAAGCTGAACCTTGCAAAAATGGTGGGATATGCACCGACCTTGTGGCCAACTACTCCTGCGAGTGTCCGGGTGAATTTATGGGAAGAAACTGCCAATATAGTAAGTACTTAACTATAATTGTATTGATGTAGCCTCTGCTTATTATGGAATCTGGGCCAAAGTCATTATCATTCGCTTCCAGAGTACATAGTTGGAATGGCGCATCGTGTTTGTTGTTACTGGTGTTCACAAATCCTCCAGGACCTGTGTCAGTCAGTGCACAATTTACATAGCCATTGTATCTGGCAACCTGAGAAGGACAGTTCTTCACATGCCCTAGCTCAGCTCTCCCAGGAGTCTCATGTTTGCATTGTCTGTATGTGTATGACCATGAGAATGACATGGGCTAGATCCCAAAGAACAGCTGGAAATAAAGGATCCTCCAGTTGACCTCACACACCCATCAGCAGGAACTTCATACTCAGTCTGTTTGTCTTCTTGGAAACCTGAGAATCACTTTCCCACTCTACCTTCTTGAACCATGACCCCTATAAAATGAAATAAGGAATATTGTTAAATAAAAACCTAAAGGTTTTGAAACGTTGCATGGAATGATAGAGCAATTACTTGTGTAAAGTGTATACAGAGAAGCAGAAAGTAGGCCCCCTTAAAAATCAAAAAAACTGGAGCAAGCATTAACAGGACTAGAATCGGTAGATGGGCTTTAAAAGAGGCTGAAGCACCTGCTAATGAGAGACCCAGTGATAGAGTGTTATAATTGCTGGGCACCGTGGAGACTTCCTATGCAACTGCCTTGATGCATATGATGCTATTTAAGCATCACAATATCATGCAAATCCAAAACGCAGAAACAGGTGAGAATTTAGATGCAAAAACAGGGCCACATGTGGGATGTGGTCTTCCCAGGCTCTCGCAAAGAGTGACAGGAAACAGGTATTCTGATGGCCAGGTGGAATGTTTTCCTCTTAATCAAGGTACATCTTCAGATGGAGATGAACACATGCTACCAGTCCTCCCTCCTGCTGGCTCACTGACTCTGAAACGTTAACAGAGTCCTTCATTGTCAGTCATAAGAACAGTTGTATTTCTCATACTCCCTCTCTTCCTTCCCCTTCAACCATGGTCTTAATAATAGGGAATTTTGTTGAATAATTTGTTATGTATGTAAAATGATAGACTTAAAGCAACATAGTGATCACCCTAATCCTGAAAGACTGCAGTAAAATAGCTAAAGTCTGACTATCAAAGACAAACCTTTGTTGGGGGAAAATACTTATCAAACTTAAAATAATTGGGACAGTGCAGTGACTAGGACAAGAAAGCTGCAGGACACAGCTGTGTGGAAAGGGTTGGGTAAACCAGTTGACCCTAAAGCCAGCTGGACCCACATCAGCTATGATTTTGTAATTTGTTCATGAAGTATCACACTTAGCATTTGCTAAGTGAACTCCAAGTCAGGTTCACCTGCTGCCTTGGGCTCAACACTTGAATCCTTCTTTGCTCTGTTTCATGGATTTGAAGATGGCTACCCCATCAGCCCTGGAAACTGTGCTTAAAAAAAAAGTACCATCACTTCTCAGCCTTTTGGCTAAGATTAAGTGTAGTATCTGTTCGTATCAGTTTAATATCTGATACATCCTCTATCCAAGGACTAAAAAAAACCACCAAAATATTTGCAAATGAATAGCTTCTTAATGTGATGAAAACAAAAAAAAAATGGATGCCAGTAATTTTCCAGTAATTATTAGACTTTCACGAAACAAAAGCAGAGGTCTGGGTTCAGCACTGAGCATCCTTCAGGCAGCCTGGAACTCTGGCAGGGCTTAGCCCAGAGCCTAGGGTACAGGATGCTCACAGTGGCCAGGGATGCAATTCTAGGGGGAGATCGTCCAGTTTCTGAACGGGAGCTGTCTAGGAGGTACATTGTAAGACAACTGCTTAGGGCTCAGTTCCACTTTGAGGTGGTCCAGCCCTAGCTCTCTGAATGAGCTCATGAAGTGGTGGGTGTTTAAGGACATAGACTTTCTTGAGACCCCAGGGTGTCACTGCAGGGTGTGGAAGAATGAGAGTGGGATCACAGTAGATGAGCTTGGGGATGAGGAGCCCAAGAGACACCTTCCAAGGCCATGCAGGAGGAAGTGCTGTCCCTACTCTGCAACTCACAAGCCCCGTGCTGACCAAGGAGTATCTGGACAGCCAGTTAGACACCAAGATACTGGAACTGAGAGAAGGCCTGGCTGGAAGTTGGGTGTGGAAAGCAGTAGCTGAAACCTGTCCATCCCTCCCATCAGAGACTTGCTGACAGCACCAAATATGGGTACAGCTTTGACAAAGGAAGGAAGTCAATGCTTCACGGAGGGGCATACGGATGTGGACGTTCAACCTGATTGCCAGTAGTTTGCTCATAGTGTCTTCCAGCCAATGCTTGATGTTGTGCATAGCTTTGTTTGTACATGACTTATGTAGACTGTCTTCTCTTTGAACGTGGACGTGCTAGTGAGGTTCTGCTATCATGCTGTTACGCGCTCTGGGATCCTAGCATTTGCTCTCTCCTGTCTCTGGCATGGCAGAGAAGCAGAAAGAGTCACAGCGGGTAAACTCTACAAACACATCCCTATTAGGCTGTTTGATTTTATTGACTACAATATATAAAGCTATAGAGTGATTTAAGAATTTTTATACTCCCCAGTGGCTAGATTTGGGAGGATAAGATTCTGGCTTTTTTTTTCCCTTTCCTGTGGATTCTTAGAGTTTGTATAAAACCCAGAGTAAGTACATCATGCATGGGAGATTTCATTACCCACAAGGAGAGCTTACACAACTCACTCGCTCCAGGGGCCACATAGAAGCACCTGTAGGTTACAGGTGGCCCCAGCTCTAAGTGACTTGAAATCAGGGTCTTTGGAAGTGACTGTTAGCTAGATCGTTACCAAGGTTCTCAGTTCTGTCCTGGAATAAAATCAATCAGCTTTCTCCTGGGCTTTGTGTGGTGTCCCGGAGGACTGCCCTCGAATTGGCTTAGACTGCAATGCAGGAAGGAGAGGGAAGGGAGAACGGTGGAGATGTGCTGATGGGGTCCAGAGACACCTGGACTGAAAAGCACTTCTGGTGCACACAGATCCAAGGAACCTTCAGTTCCTGTAGTCACAGCTGCTTACCCTATTGCATGTCTGTCTGTCTTTATTGACAGTTAAACTGTGCCACAATGTGTTGAGCTGAATTATCATTTATTTTAAAATGAAATCATTTTGTTTAATATTTATTTGAAAGGCAGAGATACAGAGAGATGGAGAGAGAGAGGGAGCAAGGGAAGGAGAGGGGGAGAGAGGGGGAGGGAGATGGGGAGAGACAAAGATGTTTACCATCCGCAGGTTTACTCCCCAGTTGGCTGCAATGGCCAGGGCTGGACCAGGCTAAAGCTGGGAGCCAGGAGCTGCTTCTAGGTCTCCCATGTGGGTGCCCTTAGGCCATCTTTCACTGCTTTCCCAAGCATATTAGCAGGGAGCTGGATCAGAATTGGAGCAGCTGGGACTTGAACTGGTGCCCGTATAGCCAGCATTGCAGGTGGAGGCTTAATCTTCTATGCCCAACTCTGGCCTTGAAATCATTTGCGACATCTCCTAAAATGTAAATTGAAGATTGTTGAAGAATAGAACTGACTGAAAAAATTGTACAAAAATAGTAAAGTATAAAAGATAAAAATAGAGAACTATTAACAATAACCACTAGCCTTCATTTATTAAATCCTAACATTGAACAGAATTATGACCAGGGAGAAACATGTGGCAATATCATAACAAGCACCTTCCCACAAGAAAGTAACTTGATACAGTATCCGGGAATTGTGATCTTATTCTGCTTTCTATCTTGTGTTTTCAAAAATAGGCCTACACTTGTGTTTCCTTTGTATTCTGAAAATAATAATTCTATGGGTTCTAGAAGATGTTGTGAAAGCTACTCTTGGAGAGCATAAGATACGGGAGAAACTCGCCCCTGACCATGGCTTTCCTGCACCTCCTTCTCTTGCCTTGTGTCTCTGCCTTCTTGTTTCAAGGAGTGAAAAGTGGCAGCAAGAAATAGAAACTAGGTGAACAGAAATGGGTGACCCACTGAAGAGGAGCAAAATGTGAATGGCAAACTTCAGAAAGAATTCAGGAAAAGGGTGCAGGCTGGGAAGTCAGGGCTCCATAAATAGGAGGCCCACAGGACTCCAGCTCACACATGCTCACTTGGCACAAGTGCGTACATACAAATACATGCATTCACACATGCACATTCACACTTGTGCATGCAATCACATGTGCTCACGCATAATGCACACACTCACCATGTGTGCTCACACTAACGCAGGCAGTCACACACACACAGTGCATGGGCTTACTTGTGCAATCGCACACACCATGCATGCTTACATTAATGCAGGCAATCACACCCCATGCGTGCTCACACTAATGCAATCACACAGAACATGTGTGCTCTCACTCATGAGGGCGGTCCCACACCATGCTTGCTTACATTAATGCAGGTAATCGCACACTCACCATGCATGCTCTTGGTAATGTAGGCGATCACACACACACCCTGTGTGCTCTCTCTCATACAGGTAGTCACACACACACACACACCATGCATGCTCATTCTTGTGCAGGCAGTCACACACCATGTGTGCTCCCATGAATGCAGTCACATACAGCATGTGTGGTCTCACTCATGCAGGCAATCACACACACACCTTGCATGCTGTCACTCATGCAGGGAATCACACACACACATACACCATGCATGCTCACTCTTGTGGGGGAATCACACACACAACATACCACACACACATCCTGACATTCGTGCATGCAGTCATTACACACATGCACACACTAAAAACATCCAGGAAGGAATCTGCCCTTAGTTTTGGGCAAAACTGATAAAGTGAAGGTGGTGACAGATTTTTGGAAGACTGCAAAGCTGCCACTGTAGGACGTCCCCAGGAGGTGCTTCCCTGCTTCTGTGTGTGCTCCTCACTGCTCTGTCCATCCTCAGTCCAGCTGCCAGGGGGAGCCTGCTGGGTAAAAGGTCAGAAGGCAAAGTCTCACCAGCTTCTAGATCAGACAGAGGGAAACTTTCCATCCAACTTCCCAAAACACCCCTTGCCTCTCTTTTCTGACACATGTGTGTGTGTGTGGCACACCCCAGGCACAAGCTTGCCCCAAAACACTCATTCTCCCCTTTCTGCTTTTCTGAAGTTCTCCCTGCTGTGACCCACGCCAGTGCTGCATCCATGCTTCTCTGGCCCCTCCATACAGGCCTCGGCACTGCAGGGCACACTCAGCTTCTCTGCCTTGCACGCTGCAGCACACACTCAGCCCCTCCCCCACACACTAAAGTGCACACTTAAACCCTCCCCCATGTATGCTGTAGCACAGACACAGCCTCTCTCCCCTGCACACTGCAAGGCACACGCAGTCCCCCTCCCCTGCATACTGTAGCGCACACTTAGCCTGTTCCCTGCACACTGTGGGACACACTTAGCATCTCCCCCTTCACACTATTGCACACACTCAGCCCCTCTCCCTGCACACCAGAGTGCACATTCAGCCTCTCCCCTGTACACCACAGCACCCACAGTCCCTGTGTCATGCACACCAAAGCACACACTCAACTTCTCTTCCCTGCACACGGCACACATGCAGCTTCTCTCCCACACACTCACCCCCTCTTCCCTGCACACTGTAGCGCACATTCTGCCTCCAAACGCTGCACACTGTAATGCACACTCAGCGCTCCCCTGATGTAGTTTTTCCATTGCATTCATCTCTTACACAGACTTTGACTTTACTTATTACTTACCAACCACTGCCTCGGCAGAGTACACACCGCGCGAGGGAGCTGTACCGTTGTAGACACAGTGGCCGCACAGCACTGTCAGCGTTCTCAGTGTCTGCTGAAGCAGTGGGTTCCCTGGGCAGAGGGGAAGTTTCTGATGTTCCTGAAGCCTCCACTACCAGCAAGCCATCTGTCACCTGGTTTTTCATTTTCAGCAGTATTCTAAGCCATGTCTGCCAATATAATGAAGTGTAGTCAGATGTAGTTAGCACTCATCAATGACGAGAGCCAGTGAACTCCTTTTCTTTGACTGGATGACATCCTATGCAAGACTAGGATGCCACGGATCTAAAGGTAGAGGCCTTGGAGAACTTGCCTGCTCTTCTTAGGCCAGTCCTACGTGGAGATACCTGGGTCATTGATGTTCCTTCACTTTTTTGTCATGTGTTTTCAACGTTCAGAAGGCAAGTATGAGTTGCTGTGACTTGGGCAACCACCAGCACTAACCAGCCTGGACAATTTTAAAGCAGTCAATTGAGTAATGATTTTCTTCGCTGTGTAGACAGATGTGTGCATCTCAGTGCTAATGCTCTCTCTGCTTTACCCTCATTTTCCATCAGACTTTAAATTTTAAGCTTGATATTAAAGCTGCCTTTGCCCATAAAATTGCATGAAATATTTTTAATATTAGTGATACAACACATTTTTAAAACTTAAATATAGTGATTCATTTTCAGTTAAAGAATTAAAAGTAAGACATTTAAGCTGAGCTATTGCTTTAATAAATATTGCAAAAATAACAATTCCTTATTATAATGTATGTCTTTAATTAATAAGGATTTTAAGCACTTTTATAAGGAAGAAATTTATATCTAGTCTTTATTATGTTCTGATGCACAATCATGTTGTCATAATCATTATTATGCAAATAAATCATCTATTGAACATTTTCAATAATAGTGTATTATTTCAAATGCTAATAATCAATCTCTTCATACTTGTCAGAAATTTGCTCATTAGTTTCCATTAACTATTTGATAATTGTGTTTAAAGATGCTTTATGTCAATAATGCTTCTGATTTTAATATTCCCACTTTTGATTTCTAGATATTAGTCATATAAATTATTTATTTTGCCAGATCTCAGTTATTTTTTAATTTTATGTTCCATTTATTATAAAAGGCTTGATGAAGTTTTACCTTTTTAAAATTTGAGATTACTTTTGATTCATAGGTGAAAATTATAGAGCTATCATCATGGAATTTATTATAGTCTTATGACAATTCTTCTAATTAAAATCCTATTTTGGATTCCTTTGTTGATTTTATTTTTTAAAAACAAGATTTATTTATTTATTTGAAAGAATTACAGAAATAGAACGATATACACACATGTGCACACACACACACACACGCACAGATTGATCTTCCATCCACTGATTCACTCCCCAGATAGCCACAATGGCAGGGGCTGGGCCAGGCTAAAGCCGGGGCTTCATCTGGGTCTCCCCTTGTTAGGCCATCCTGTGCTGCTTTCCCAGGCCATTGGCAGGGAGCTGGATTGGAAACGGAGCAGCTGGGACGTGAACTGACATCCACACGGGATGCTGGTGTTGCAGGCTGCGGCTTTGCCTGCTTCCCCCAGATGCTGCCCGTACCCTCATCCCTCTCTTGTTGCTTTAAGTGATAGAAGCTCAGCTGATCAGAGAGCCATTTTCATGAGCAGTTGGGAAAGAAAATGAGTATGAACTGGAGTGAGAAACTGTTCTTATAAGGACAGATAGGCTTTTCCATGTATGTTTTGAGGAACATGATGTTTGAACTAAAGTAAATGCAATGGAAATTGATAGCGCATGAGTTAAGTAATCCGAAAATAACTAGCATTGTTTTCATTTATTGGTTTATGTGGCCTGCAACAGCCACATGTATTTCCCTCTTGGGTGTTTAAATGCGACATGATTAAATTTTAGAAATGGCGCTCCAGTTCATTTCCATCACTGACACTATTTCTGGAAATTAAGATAGTTACCAGGGGACCTCTTATCTAGCAACATCCCAAACTGTTGTGCCAGAAAGAATTAAGACTTGGATGGTTTCAGAGCATTTGTTAAAAATGAAAACTGAAATCTTCAGCTGAGGATAAAGTGATGTCTCCAGTGTCAGAAGTATCCACTATTTTTTAATGTTTAATGAAATAATTTAGATAAATACATAGCCCTTTACTTCAAGAATTATGTTTGAAATAATTAGGACAAAAGTGGATGACACATTTGACTACATATTGAAAATTATAAAATAATCCTTCCTAGTCTAGATTCCTAGATCTGAAGTAGAGCAGCGGGGACTCGAACCGGCACCCATATGGGATGCTGGCACTGCAAGCTGCGGCTTCACCCGCTACACCATAGTGCTGGCCCCGTATATATTCTTCTGATATCATTGCGCAGGGCTGAGCACATTGTGTAAACACACACTTAGTGAAGAAAAATCGCTGACACGTTTTGCAGTGAAAGAAATGCCATAATGCGTCTCATATGCTCAACACTTGAATTATTGCTGTGATAAAAGTGGTTTCCAAATAATGAACTTTTTTTTTTTATCACCAAATACATTGTCACCAACTAATAGTGTTGATTTTAATTTTGGATTTTATTTTGTCATGAGCACTGACCTGAGTTCTTTAAAAAAATTTTTTTAAAGTTTTATGCAGTGCCAGCACTTACTTTAATACTTTTATTTAATGAATATAATTTTCCAAAGTACAGCTTATGGATTACAATGGCTCCCCCCCCCATAACGTCCCTCCCACCCACAACCCTCCCCTTTCCCGCTCTCTCTCCCCTTCCATTCCTATCAAGATTCATTTTCGATTCTCTTTATATACAGATCAGTTTAGCATACATTAAGTAAAGATTTCAACAGTTTGCTGCCACACAGAAACATAAAGTGAAAAATACTGTTTGAGTACTAGTTATAACATTAAATCTCAATGTACTGCACACTAATGACAAAGATCCTACATGAGGAGTAAGTGCACAGTGACTCCTGTTGTTGACTTAACAAATTGACACTCTTGTTTATGGCATCAGTAATCACCCTAGGCTCTTGTCATGAGCTGCAAGGCTATGGAAGCCCCCTGAGCTCTCAGACTCTGATCATTTTTAGATAAGGCCATGGTCAAAGTGGAAGTTCTCTCCTCCCTTCAGAGAAAGGTACCTCCTTCTTTGATGACCCGTTCTTTCCACTGGGATCTCACTCGTGGAGATCTTTCATTTAGGTTTTTTTTTTTTTTTATTTTTTTCCCCAGAGTGTCTTGGCTTTCCATGCCTGAAATACTCTCATGGGCATTTCAGCCAGATCCGCATGCTTTAAGGGCTGATTCTGAGGCCAGAGTGCTGTTTAGGACATCTGCCATTCTATGGGTCTGCTGTGTATCTCACTTCCCATGTTGGATCATTCTCTCCCTTTTTGATTCTATCAGCTAGTATTTGCAGACACTATTCTTGTTTATGTGATCCCTTTGGTTCTTAGTCCAATCATTATGATCAATTGTGAACAGAAATTGATCACTTGGACTAGTGAGATGGCATTGGTACATCCACCTTGATGGGATTGAATTGGAATCCCCTGGTATGTTTCTAACTCTACCGTTTGAGGTAAGTCAGCTAGAGCATGTCCCGAATTGCACATCTCTTCCCTCTCTTATTCCCACTCTTACATTTAACAGCGATCACTTTTCAGTTAAGTTTCAGCACTTAAGAAGAATTGTGTATTGATTACAGTGTTCAACCAAAAGTATTAAGTAGAACAAACAAAAAAAATACTAAGAGGGATAACAAATCAAGTTGCTCATCAACAGTCAGGGTGAGGGCTGATCAAGTCACCATTTCTCCTAGTGTTCATTTCACTTTAACAGGTTTCCTTTTTGGTGCTCAGTTAGTTGTCCCCTCTGTACTCCATGTAGTGGGGACGATTTATTCCTGTTACATTTTACAGAAGTCAGAGCCGCTGCATGTCTGGATCACGTGCGTAGGTTTCCCCAAGGCAGGTGAACACCAAAGCCTGGCCTTGATCCCAGGCATCGCAGGCACAGCACCCGCTGAACGGGGTGTGCTGTGATGTTGCCCCTTGCAGGGCGTTTCTTACGCTGTAGCCCTTGAGAGCCCTTTCTCTGGAGGAAGGAGCCCATGTGCACATAGCGCTGGGGTGTGCACACTGATATTTTTCTATTTGTAACTTTCTGTGCTTAACACATTAGCTGTGCCATCTGAGCCTCGGGTTCTTCGCCTGTAAGTAGGATTCATGAAGCCATTAGAATTATACTGATGGCAGACTAAGATTAATTGCCTATAGAAAACACCTAGAATGACACGTCAGGAAATGTGTTTTTTTTGTTTAAGATTTATTTATTTATTTGAAAGTCAGAGTTACACAGAGAGAGGAGAGGCAGAGAGAGAGAGAGAGAGGTCTTCCATCCGCTGATTCATTTCCCAATTGGCTGCAAAGGCTTGAGCTGCGCCAGTCCGAAGCCAGGAGTTTCTTCCAGTTCTCCCATGAGGGTGCAGGGGCCCAAGGTCTTGGGCCATCTTCTGCTTTTCCAGGCCATAGCAGAGAGCTGGATTGGAAGAGGAGCAGCCAGGACTAGAACCAGCGTCCATATGGGTTGCCGGCACTTCAGGCCAGGGCGTAAACCCACTACGCCACTGCGCCAGCCCCAATGTCAGGAAATTTTACAAATGAATAAATAATTACATAAATAAATAGGTGCAAGGAGTTGAGTTATATGAACAGCCAACGGCAGCATAGCCCATTTCTTTTTTGTTTTAATTTCGTGTAACTTTAAATTTTATTATATCTCAAGCAGCACGCCTATATATAGGAACTGAGAGTATGTATTTAAGGGCAGTATGTACACAAGTTAGCAATAATGCCTTGCATGCCATATTGCACAAGTATATGGGAAATCCTGTGACATCAGCTTCAGTTCAAATAAATATTCTCTGTCCAACTGAAATCATTGTAGGAGACTGGGGTAACTGTAGGTTTTTTTTTTTTTTTAAGTATGATATCATATCTGAGCCATAAAAACGTAAATGATGTCTTTATTTGCACTTGTATGTTTTCAGTGATTGCAAGCTGTAACTGTTATTTGATCTATTTTACTGAATGTCAAACAGAAACAAATAGTGGAATGGCATATTCCACTATCTTCTTACACTATAGAGGAGGTCAGAGGGTAAACTTTATGAAAATTTACTTTATTTCTTTGAAAAGAAAATGGGCAGAGAAGAGGATAGTCAGAGGCAGAGGAGTTCTGTTCTTTGGTTCATTCCCCAGATGGCTGGATGGAACTCCTTCTGGGCCTCCCATGTGGGTGGCAGGGTCCCAGGTACGTGGGCCATCATCTGCTGCTTTTTCAGGTGCATATCAGGGAACTGGATCAGAAGCAGAGCATCCAGGACTTGAGCCAGTGTTCATCAAGGGATGCTAGCATTGCACGCAGTGGCTTAACCTGCTGGGCTATAACCCAGGCCCTAGATGGTTTTTGGTTTTTGTTTTGTTTTGTTTTGTTTTGTTTTACAGGCAGAATGGACAGTGAGAGAGACAGAGAGAAAGGTCTTCCTTTGCCGTTGGTTTACCCTCCAATGGCCGCCGTGGCCGGCGCACTGCAGCCGGCACACCGCGCTGAACCGAAGGCAGGAGCCAGGTGTTTATCCTGGTCTCCCATGGGCTGCAGGGCCCAAGTACTTGGGCCATCTTCCACTGCACTCCCTGGCCACAGCAGAGAGCTGGCCTGGAAGAGGGGCAACCGGGACAGAATTTGGCACCCCGACCGGGACTAGAACCTGGTGTGCTGGTGCCGCAGGCAGAGGGTTAGCCTAGTGAGCCACGGTGCCGGCCTTAGATGGGTTTTATACTATATAATGCACTACATCTTTACTCTGTGCAGTATGGCAGAAGTCCAAATACAGAATATGAAGAAATTCCTATGTAAAATAACATTTTAAAGGCAAGAGGTGTTTATAAGGAAGAGTAAATAAGAACTAAAACAAATAGAAACGAGGCCGGCGCCGCGGCTCACTAGGCTAATCCTCCGCCTAGCGACGCCGGCACACCGGGTTCTAGTCCCGGTCGGGGCGCCGGATTCTGTCCCTGTTGCCCCTCTTCCAGGCCAGCCCTCTGCTGTGGCCAGGGAGTGCAGTGGAGGATGGCCCAAGTGCTTGGGTCCTGCACCCCATGGGAGACCAGGAAAAGCACCTGGCTCCTGGCCCCTGCCATCGGATCAGCGCGGTGCGCCGGCCGCAGCGCGCTGGCCGCGGCGGCCATTGGAGGGTGAACCAACGGCAAAGGAAGACCTTTCTCTCTGTCTCTCTCTCTCACTGTCCACTCTGCCTGTCAAAATAAATAAATAAATAAATAAATAAAATAAAACAAATAGAAACGTAAGAAAAATACAGATGTGCAGTACTAAAGTTAGTCTATATTTAATCATATGATCAAATAAACTAGCCACAGATTTTTACTGAACTTTTTTTTTGACAGGCAGAGTTAGACAGTGAGAGAGAGAGACAGAGGAGAGAAAGGTCTTCCTTCCGTAGGTTTACCCCCAAAATGGCCGCTACGGCGAGCACACTGTGCCAATCTGAAGCCAGGAGCCAAGTGCTTCCTCCTGGTCTCGCATGCGGGCGCAGGGCCCAAGCACTTGGGCCATCCTCCACTGCCTTCCTGGGCCACAGCAGAGAGCTGGCCTGGAAGAGGAGCAACCAGGACAGAACCCAGCACCCCAACCAGGACTAGAACCCGATGTGCCGGCGCCACAAGGCAGAGGATTAGCCAACTGAGCCATGGCACCAGCCATTACTGAACTTTCCTTAGCATATTATCATAATGAATTCATTCATTCCCCAGCATTAAGTAAAATGAATTCAGTCCCTGCTCTCACGGAATATACAGATTAACGAGAGAGGAGATCAAGAATTATGTGGTATCCATGAGTGCCACCTAGGAAAGACGAGGTGTCTCCTCCGAGTATCTCTGAGGGCCACCTGCTGGGTTTGCAGGGTCTAAGGAGGGGATCCTTGAACTTAGAACAGAAAGGGTGGTGGCTCCCTGAACAAGAAGAGGGAAGGGGTAGAGAAGAGTGTCTTAGAGCAGGACCAGATGATCAAGGATAAACAGCCCCTTATAAAATGAACAGGATTCAATGGCTGAGCCTGAGTGAAGTTTATGCTGTTAAGTCATTGTGCTATGTCATTCTTAGGGTGAGCACTCAGCTCTTGGGCTCACCTCTTGTGCTTACACAATATGGAGTGAGGAAATTTCCCCTGGAGGTTCTGACTGGTCCATGGCAAATGCGATTGATCCATTAAAAGTAATCTAATTAACTATGTTTTTATGCAACTGCAAGAGATTTTAAAAACAAAAATAGATTTTTAACTTTTATGACAGTAGCAATAAAGCAAAGGGAAATGAGATAATAATTTAATCCTAGATTCATTCTAGAGAGTGAATATTTCTTCTCAGTTTTAGAAATTTGAAAAGAATAAGATTGTGTTGGTGAAAACATAGCTTACTTTAAGATACTTTGTTTTGCTTGAAATACATAAAAGTAGGCAATAATCCAGATTTATCATAAGACAGGAGGCTAGTTTACCTCAGACTGGCAACATTTGTGAGCATAAAAAAACCTGACTAGGAGTTCATGTGAGTTTTATATTCCATGTTAATCATAATAGTAAATCTAAGATATGTAAGATTTCACATCTATGCAGGAATATACAGAATATGAGTACAAATGACCATAGGTAGATCTACTTAAATATAAATCCTTATTGTAACTTGATTTCTCATGTTTTTAAAAGATGTGACAGTGACTTAAAAAAAACATGAAATACTATCTGTTGTTCTCAGGAGGGGGCTCCTCCATGACTGCAGGATGAAATCTGTGCCACGGTAAACACACAGGTTGAATGGCAAAGCCAGATTGGATTTTGGGTGCCTGACACAGAAGTTCGTCCTACAGTCAGTTGCCTCTGGGTGTATTTTTTCAAATGTTCCCCACCAATTTGGAGCACCTGAACATGATAATGCAATAAAGGAAAAATGGAAAAATACCTGCTTGCTCACAAAGACCCCTTAGGACTTGTTAAATATCTCTAAAAATGGAATCAGTTTCACATTGCTTGGCAGTTTCATATTTGATTGTAAATAATTACTGTAGTATCTGGTAAGATCTTCCTGATGTATAGATTTTGTCAACATTCCCACTTTATACTAAACTATATATGTGCAGGGATTATAACTTAGTCTCTAAGCTAAAACTCCCACTAACGTCCCCCAGTTAAAAGACAAAGAATGATAAAATGCTCAAAGATCAGGAGAGTTTGGGAACAGTGTAACAATTTAGTACTCATAAAAATTAGAACTGTAGTAAATGATTGAAAAATACTAGGCTGGTGCCACGGCTCACTAGGCTAATCCACCTGCGGCACCAGCACCCCGGGTTCTAGTCCCGTTTGGGGTGTCAGATTCTGTCCCGGCTGCTCCTCTTCCAGGCCAGCTCTCTGCTGTGGCCCAGGAAGGCAGTGGAGGATGGCCCAAGTGCTTGGGCCCTGCACCCCATGGGAGACCAGGAGGAGGCACCTGGCTTCGGATCGGCGCGGTGCGCCAGCTGTAGCAACCATTTGAGGGGTGAACCAATGGAAAAGGAAGACCTTTCTCTGTCTCTGTAACTCTGCCTGTCAAAAAAATACTATATTTTTTCAGACTGAACATATCAATCTTTTCAACCATCGTCCAATCCATACCCTGGTGAAAAGGGGGGAGGGGTAGGATTCAAGTTAAGCATGTGTTGCATAGAAAAGCAGAAAAATTCCTTTGGGAGAAACTAGATGCACCCTAGGACCAGAAAGCAGGAACATGCTTACATTGCAATGCTGGAAGACGACAGCATCCTCTGCGCATACGAACATGGCCTGCTTCGGGGATGGAAATCTTGGGCTTGACTCTTTATTTTTTCCCCCAAAGAAACCTTTTATTTAAGGAATACAGATTCATGCATTTCATAAGTACAACTTTAGGAATATAGTTGTTCTTCCCACCCTACCCACCCTTCCACCCCTATTCCCACTTCCTCTCTTCCCCATTCCCAGTCCCATTCTCCACTAAGATCCATTTTCAATTAATTCATACACAGAAGACCAACTCTACTAAGAGTCCAACAATTTGCAACAGTTCCTCAACAGTCCCGACAAGGGTTGTTCAAAGTCATTGCATCTTGAAGTTAATTTCACTTTTGTTTTTTAGAAACTTAATTAACTTTAAGAAAGCACCCAAGAATGATCCATCTTTTGGGAGCACTTAAACATAGTTACAATATAACTCTTTGAGGACAGAGGTCCTGCCTGGGAAGTTAGTGCACAGTGACTCCTGTTGTTAATCTAACCATTAATACTCCTATGTATGACGTCAGTGATCACCTGAGGCTCTTGATCTGAGCTGCCTAGGCTATAGAAGCCTTTTGAATCCACAAACTCCATCCGTAAATTTCCAAAGTACAGCTTTTGAATTACAGTGGCTTTTTCTCCCCCATAACTTCCCTCCCACCCGCACCCCTCCCCTTTCCCACTGTCTCTCCCCTTCCATTCATATCAAGATTCATTTTCAATTATCTTTATATACAGATCAATTTGTATATTCTAAGTAAAGATTTCAACAGTTTGCACCCACACAGAAACACTAAGTATAAAGTACTGTTTGAGTACTAGTTATACCATTAATTTGCATAGTACAGCACATTAAGGACAGAGATCCTACATGGGGAGTAAGTGCACAGTGACTCCTGTTGTTGATTTAACAATTGACACTCTTATTTATGGCATCAGTAATCACCCGAGACTCTTGTCGTGAGTTGCCAAGGCTAAGGAAGCCTCTTGAGTTTGCCAACTCTGATCTTATTTAGACAAGGTCATAGTCAAAGCGGAAGCTCACTCCTCCCTTCAGAGAAAGGTACCTCCTTTGATGGCCCGTTCTTTCTGCTGGGATCTCACTCACAGAGATCTTTTATTTCAGTCTTTTTTTTTTTTTTTTTATCCCCAGAGCGTCTGGCTTTCCATGCATGAAATACTCTCATGGGCTTTTCAGCCAGATCCAAATGCCTTAAGGGCTGATTGTGAAGCCAGACGGTAGTGATGACCATGCTTCTGTGTTTCTATGTACAGCACATCCTTAAGCATCATTTGCACAGCTGGGCAAGTGGTGACAAATTCTTTCAATTTTCTGTGTGTCATGGAAGGTCTTAATTTCACCTTCATTCATAATGAGAGCTTTGCAGAGTATAGTATTTTGTGTTGACAGTTTTTTTCTCTTAAGTCTTGGAATTATATCTCGAGATTCTCTCCTAGCCTGTGGGGTTTCTGATAGATGTCAGCTGTGATTCTAATTGGAGATCTTCTGAAATAAATCTGGTGTTTTTCTCATGTACATCTTTTGTTTATGTTTTACCTGGATGTTTGATTACAATGTGTCACGTTAAAGGTATTTTCTGGTCATGTCTATTAGGAGTTCTATGTGCTTCTTATACTTGTCCCCCTTTTTTTTTTCCAAGATAAATGTTCTGTTATTATTTCACTAAAAAGACTTTCTAATCCTTTCTCTCGTTCCACGCCTTCAGGAACTCCTAGACCCTGTATGTTGGGTCATTTGATAGTATCCTGTAGATTCCCAACAGTGTTTTTTAATATTCTAATTTCTTCCTCTTGTTTTTTGTCTGACTATATAATTTCCTATGCTTTGTCTTATAAGTCAGATATTCTGTGTTCTGTTTCATTGATTCTGTTTTTAAGGCTTTCTCCTGCATTTTTTCACTTGTTATATTGAATTCTTCGTTTCCAAGATTGCATTTGCTTTCTCTTTAAAATCGCAATTTCATGGGAGAAATTTTCTTTCGTGTCATGTACAGATTTCATTTGTTTGCTTCTGATGACTTCTATGTATTCTTAGAAATTTTTGAATTCCATTTCTTGCATTTCTTCAAACTCTTCATCTTGACAATCTAGTATTGAAGTGCTGCATTCTTTTGGGGGCATTATGTTATGTTCCTTATTCTTGTTTCTTGAATTGGTGCATTTATTATTTGGCATTTGTGGAGATACTCACTGGTTTCTTGTTTTTCTGCTGTGGTGGCTTTTATCTTTGTAATCTGTGAATTAGTCGGGTGTCTGCTTTCAGGGAATACCCAGAGGCATGTGGTGGGTGTGGCCAGGGAGCTCTATTCCCTGTGCCAGGGTGAAGGGTGAGTTTCGGTGACATCCAGGTTGGGTGTGATAAAGCTTTTTTTTTTTTTTTTTTTTTTTTTTTTTTTCATGTGAGGGGAGGTTTTTCTTCCTTTGTAGACACAGCTCATTTCCTTATTCAGAGGAGACCAGTGTGTAGGCAACTAGCCCCAGGAGGTATAATATTCATCCCCACTTCTACAAGGACCACGTAAAGGATCTGTGCAGTCCTAGGTGTAAGTGGATTCCCCAGCAATGTTCCTCACCAGGGAACTAGGGAGCCCTGAGCATGTGGGCAGGTGCATTATCCCCCACGTGGCTCCAAGTCGGATTCCCTCCCAGCTTTTTGTGCAGTTTTATCGGCAGTGGCTTGGGCTGCTGCAGCCTGATCTCGATTCTCTCGAAAGCTGGTGGGGAGGCTCTCGACTGCTGGTGCCCCGATGTGTGCATGTCCACACCCTCCATGTAGGTGTGCTGTGTCCCTCTAAAATGTGTGGAGTTTCCTCTGCCATTTTCTCCATAACTCTTCCCTTCCACTTTTTTTTAAACTATCTTCTCCTAGACTAGAGTGGTAAGCTCCCTCCCTACTCCGCCATCGTAACCCAATCTTGTTGGGCTTGACTCTTAGTGTATGGTTATTTCTTCATAGGAAGTTGCATGCACGTGCAATAGTGATGACTGCTTTCACCTTTCTGCTGAACAGTATGGAAATAGATGGTTCCTGTTCTTGTACCAAGTGTGCAAAATTTTTCAAATGATGGCCTGATTTCCTGAGCTCTCAAGGGATTCATGTAGGTACAGCAAAATTTACTGGGAGCCATGGAGCCAAGCTTGGTAGTTTCAGCAATAGCTGATACAACCTCAAACCGATTTTCAGCCCAACAGCCCACTTGGAAATGACAGCTTGGGAAGCATGTGAGGGAGCCATATGCATATTTTGGGTTTCACCTACAAAGCAGTCTTCTTCGACTGATGGTCAGGGGCAGTAAAGATTTCTTTCCTGCTTAGACCTGTGAATTGTAGGTGCAATTTGGACATTGTAGTAAGAAAGTACAGCCAGTTGTTGAAATGCAGATTGTATTGAAGGGAAACACAGGTCAGAAAATTCAGTTCCGGGTGGGGAGCGGGGGTGATGTTCAGATGAGAATAGAGAAATAAAAAAGACTGGATGGTATTGCTAAAGGGGAGAGTAAAGAGAAGGAGTGCGAGACTACTATGGATGAAAGTTAAGGTGGATAGAGAAGGTACTCTCTGCAGAGGGGCCAAAAGGAAAATGCAGGTGGAATGCAGAAATAGAAGGAGAACAAAAACAGAACAACATAGAAAGCATTTCTGCAGTAGGAGCTGGCCAAGAAGATGAAGGCCCAAGACTTTTTTTTTTTTTTTTTCAATTTGAAGGTGCAAACTATTATGGCCCTTCCATAACTGTGGTGAGTTATGAGTAGAGGAGAAGGCTAGATTACAGATGTTCTTGGTTGAGCAGATGCCAATAGGGAGAAAGAGCCATGGAGTGTCCCTCCCAGGGTGTGGTGCACTCCACTTTGAGGATGTCTTAAACCCCAAAGAGCCGTTAAGGGGACCAAGGACCTAAAAATAATTTTACGATAGTTACTCTAATAGCTTTATCTGGTCAATAATACACATTCTTTTAAGAGCTCTAAAGGGAATGGACACATAAAGTAGCCAACTTAAAAATAAATTGAACTTGAGGAATATAGTTCTATAAAAAGAAGTAGAGCTAGGGCAAAGTCAGTAAATCCAATAGTAAAACTCAAGGAAAACAGGAGCAGGGACAGAAAATAAACTCTTCTGACAAGAAAAATGGATGAAACTATACTTATATAAGGAAGCCCATAAATACCCAGAACTATTATCTAACTACAAAACACCAAGAAATTGAAACTGCAGCTCTTAGCTCTGAGAAACCCAAAGATATTTGTAGTGGTTTGTTCAAAATAAAATTCACTTTATATTTTCTCTGGTACCCACTGGCAGACACACAATTTTTTAAATATCCATAAAACGACTTTTTAGTGTATAAATACTGCCTCATATAACCACTCAGCAGTAACTGGATAATGCCATTTCATTTCCCAGTAGAATTATTCTTGGATTCTACCATTCTTAGTAGTTTTAAATTTAACAAAAGCACTTTCCTGCAAGGATGAATACAAGAGCTTTTCAAAAAGTTTATGGAAAGGAGAGTTGTGAAAAAACTACAGAAGAATTTAAATTTTTTTGCATCAAAGTAAACTTAGCTCTTAAGTCTACTTTTCCATGAACTTTGTAAAGAGCGCAAATGCAAGAGTATTGTTCTGTATCCCACTCTGTGACGGCAACACAAAGTTTTCAACTTAGAGTACAGAATCCCTAAACCATGGCTGGACAGAGGTGTCCATGTCCTTTGAAAACAAATTAAATTTTTTAATAATGGCTGCCTGCCTGAAATTTAGAATTTTTATAAATTGTAAATATATACAAAAGCAGTCATTGTATTAGTGGTACCTGATGCTGTCACTGACAGAAATCAGAGAGATTTTGATTTTACTTACTGAAAACATCTAGAAAAATCATTTGCATTTCTCATGAATATGAATGGTAGATCTGCCACTGCTTCTTTAAGATGCTAATACATAAGTACACATATTGGTTTATTACAATTTTTTAAGATATTTGCATTTCATTTTGTACATGGAATAGCATCATTCTGCAAAGGGTCTCCGGACTTCATCAGACTGATGCAAGTGTCCATGGCATAAAAAAGGCTCCGAACCCCGAGTGTTGCTTTCTCTGTTTCATGTGCTGTGAATGAAGCTTTTGGAGATAGAGTTGTCACTTGGCCATTTTCATCGAGTGTCCAGTCCTGGCTTTTCCACTGAGTTTTGTTCTCTAGCTCCGCCTATAAAACAGTGAAGTGCAACAGCTGAAGATGCAGCTGTCCAGCCGTGTGTTTGTCCTTGGCTTCACACAGGTTTCACAGGTAGGGATGAGATTTCACGGAGTCTGTCCTGCTTCTCACAAGCACTCGGATGTAGAAAGTCTGTAGCCAGCAGAGGAGTGACGGATATATTCTGAGTTACCTACCTTGTGGACACTAATTCATATTTAAAGACAAAGGGAAAGACATCAACCAAACCGTAGCACCGCCTCTCCTGCCGCCATCTTCCCTCACCCAGGGCCCGATGTCTGAAGCCGAGTCTGTCTGTCATCAAGACCTTTTCAGTTACCAACGCTCTGTGTAGAAGCTTGTATTCAGCTTAGTGCTTTCCACTGACTTATGCGCAGATGCTTGAGAATAATACAGCTGGTACAGGAGGTAACCAGAAATGCCCATTGTCCTGAATTAGGGCAGCGCACCCCGAGTGGAGCCGAGCACCCAGTCTGCAGACGGCCAGAGTTGCTTGCCTGTTTGTTCATGATACTTTTGGTTGGGGTATACCTCAATTTCAAAGCATCAAGTTATTGTCACTAAACATATAAATAACTCTAATTGTGAACTAGTTATTTGAAAAAAAAATATTTTTTTTTTCATTTGAAAGAGTTAAAAGAAGAGATGGAGGGAGGGAGGGAGCAAGCGAGGGAGATCTTGGCATCTGCTAGTTCACTCCCCAAATGGCCACAGAAGCCAGGGCTGAACCAGGCCAAAGCCAGGATCTGCTTCCGGGTCTCCTATGTGGAACAAGGGGCCCAAACACTTGCTGCATCCTCTGCTGCCTTCCCAGGCACACTAGCAAGGGAGCTTCATGAGAAGTGGAGTGGTGAGGACTTGAACTGGAAGCCATACAGGAGGCTGGCACTGTAGGCAAGAGTTTATCCTGCTCCGCAATGGTGCCAGCCCCTGGAATAGTTTGTTTTTCTAATATCAGAGTTCACTTGCACCTGAAGTTATTTTCAGCCATGAAAACTTCCCAAACCCTATGATTCCATCATGCCTTGTCATTCTTACCATAAGGTAGTAGTCTGCACAGACCCCTGGGTGACAGAATGGAGTAAACACGAGGAAGCAAGTATTCATCTAACAACTTCAACAACAGCAATAACATTATGCTAGGTACTAAGACACGTGTCAAAATGCTTAACACATGACCCCTGATATTAAGACGTTTAAACAGACCCATTCTGTCTACTTCCACAGAAAGATGTCTGTTAGGATTCTGTGTCAATCAGAATGCGATGAAAGCGAGTGTATCATGTGGGCTCCTCTCCGGCTTTCTCTCTCTCTCTCACTCCCTATCTTTAGCTCACTTATTCGCTCAAAAACTTTGACTTCTCCCCGTCTTTTCACTCTCCTTCCTCGTCGGTCTCAGTGACACCCCGAATGTCATGCTGTTCTTCATTTGGAACAATGCTTTCAGTACAGGTGGCTTTTTTGAGGAGCTGTAAGTAGTAGATTGGTTCATAGAAAGGTTTCCTGGCGCTCACAGGCAGCAACCGATGTGCAGGAGCAGCGGAGAAGAAAACCAGTTCATCCAGGCTTTCTCAACTCCTCTCTGGGACAAAGGAAATGACTTAGTTTTTATGCACATTTAACTGTTTGACTAGGTTTTATAGGAGGAGCTTCTGCGAGTTCATTCATGATGCAAAGCACTGCACGAGTTCCCACAAAGCTGTTGACCGTCCTTCTGCTGTTTGCTCTTACCATAGAAAATTACAGCTGCTTTAGAAGTAGAATGGTGGTTACTAAACGTTGAGGGGGGGAGGAAGAAAGGATGGATGGAGAAGATTGGTTAATGGATGCTAAGATACTATTAGATGGGAGTAAGAAGTTGTGGGGTCCTATTGCACAGGGCTGTGACTATAGGGAATGTCAATGTACTATATGTTGCTCTATAAGAAAAAAATTAAGGGCTAGCATTGTGGCATAGTGGGTTAAGCTGCTGCCTGTGACACCATCATCTCATGTGGGCACCAGTTTGAGTCCCAGGTGTGCTACTTCTGATAGAGCTCCCTGGCTAATGTACTTGGGAGATTAGTGGAGGATGGCCTAGGTGCTTGGGCCCCTGCCACCCATGTGGGAGACCCAGGAAAAGCGCCTGGCTTCAGCCTGTCCATTCTGGCCATTTGGGAAGTAAATCAGTGGATGGAAGATCTCTCTCTCTCTTCTCTTCTCTTCTCTCTTCTCTCTATCTGTAACTCTGCCTTTCAAAGAAGTAATTAAATCTTAAAAACCTAGAAGATAGGATTTTGAGTTTTTTTTGCTATAGAAGAATATTAAATATTTGAGGAGATGAATTTAATATACATTACACAATGAATTGAAACATCACATGATACCCCAGAAATATGTACAATTTTGTGCGGAAGTTAACATTTTATTAAAAAACTATTTTTACATTTAAAAAAATTATTTGAGAAGCAGAGAGACAGCAAGCAAAAGAGTGAGAAAGAGCACACTTCTCTCCGCAGATTCACGCCCCAAATGCCCACAGTGCTCAGGGCTGAGCCAGGCTGAAGCTGAGAACCGGAACTCAGCCCGGATCGTCCATGGGGGTGGCCAGAGCACAGCTACCTGCTGCCGCCTAGGCTGTGCCTTAGCTGGAGTCTGGAATTGGTGTCTTAGCTGGGACTCAAACCAAAGCAGCTCCCTGTGTGGGATGCAGGCATCCCAGCTGGCTTCTGAACTCAGGCTGAATGCCTGCCCCATGAGTCGTGTGTACCACAGTCAGTGGCATGATTAGCCGGAAGATGTTTTAAAGTAATATTATAAAATTTAGTTCAGCCAAGGCCCAATTATCCCTCAGGTAATTTCTGGTGAGAGTCCTGTGTCATTTAGCAAGTGGAATCACATCTCTGAGCGTCCACTTGGGAAACGGTTGACATTTCACTTGTTTTGAGTGGATCTTTCATATTCGCTTAAAATCCTCCTTTTCGTTCTGAGCACAGCAGTTATAATACATGTGTATATATAAAAATTCATGATGTGATCTCCTTTCCTGCCCAAAGCAGAATCTGAAATCTACCACATGCAACGTTCCCCCTGAAGTCTACGCACCTCACTTTGACTGTTGGTTCATTCTTTCCAGAGTGTGTCTTTGTGGTGTTTTGTTGCCCAAATCTCATTTCAGAACTGAAGGTTCTCAAGAATGCACACTGTGTCCCAGTGTATTTATTTACTGTCCCTGCTCAGTCACACCTGAAATACCTGCGTGGATAAATTGAAGGTTGACAAATTCAGGCATTGGGCAGTTAAGATCCCAGATTGGTAAGAATTCTTCGAGAAAGGGGTTCCTGCCTCTATTTTTTTTATTTTTTATTTATTTATTTTTTTGACAGGCAGAGTGGACAGTGAGAGAGAGAGACAGAGAGAAAGGTCTTCCTTTTGCCGTTGGTTCACCTTCCAATGGCCGCCACGGCTGGTGCGCTGCGGCCGGCGCACCACGCCAATCCGAAGGCAGGAGCCAGGTGTTTATCCTGGTCTCCCATGGGCTGCAGGGCCCAAGAACTTGGACCATCCTCCACTGCACTCCCGGGCCACAGCAGAGAGCTGGCCTGGAAGAGGGGCAACCGGGACAGAATCCGGTGCCCCGACCGGGACTAGAACCTGGTGTGCTGGCGCCACTAGGCAGAGGATTAGCCTGTTGAGCCGCAGCGCTGGCCTCCTGCCTCTATTTTAATTGATGTAAAAACAGGAGGCAGGTCATCGCTATTTAAATGCAATGAACAGACAACTGGATACATTCAATGGAAGTTTAACACTGAGGTTGAAAAGAGGGAAAAATGAGAAAACTTTATATTATTGGTCGTATGCCTTCAAACAGCCTATAAATAAAAAGGAGCGACTGTTTTACATTCTTGTCACAGCTCCTGCACTCTCCGGAATATAACAGCACATACAGTTTTTGAAATTTCAGGAGCTGGCTAGCCAAGTAAATTGTCTACAAGGCTGCTTTTATTGCTAGCTGAAGTGATTTTCTTTTTCAGCATTTCACCTCAAGCCCGACAGTATGCGACAGATGCTAAAACCTACCAAAAAAAATGCTTGAGTTCATAATTAGTGTTAGTAATTAACCATGTTTATAGGAAATGGAAGTTAAAACTTTCACAGTGCCTACAAGTTGTGAGGAATAAATACTATCAATTGATTCATTTTATCCACATTTGCTTCTTATTCTGTTAGAACAGGTAAGGAACCTTGGATCTATATTACCGTGAATATGATAGCAAAGAGAAATATACTAGGAAATGCAAGTTCATGTGCAAATTAATGCTGAATTGCACTTTGTTCTTTCCAAGGACTGTTGTGTGCCTAATACACAAACTATTGGGAATAAAAATTAGAGACAACTACAAAAAATCCTAACACTGTAGTGTTAGGATACAAAGTTCTTGATAAAGTAAAAAATCTTGAGATCTGTCCTTGAAGTCTTTCGATTCTCTACGGTTAGATTTATTTTGTAATACTTTCCTAGGCGGTCATGTTACATTGGAGGATGATAGCATTGAAAATCACTGCTTCCACCATTTCCCATGCACATTTTGTTAAAAAATGCATGGCTCGCTTGTTGGAGGAGATGTGAAAATCTCTTACCCTGTGGAGGGAAACCAAACAGCAGGAGAAAGAGGAAAAATAAAGCTGTAGCATATCTGGCGGCAGAGAGCTCTCTCCAGTCCCTTGTTGGAGAAGATAAGCAAGGGAAAGCCCCTTGTTGTGGAAGGATTTACAGTGTCATGGGGGAGACAGATGCATACATCCGTAAGTGTGTGCAGTGCTGCCTGTGGCAGGGATGTGCTCAGAGTCTGGCCCCCCAGATCGGCACGATTAATTCAGCGTGGGGCAAGACTGGGACCGGGAGGAAGACGGCAGGGCTGTGTGCTGCAGAAGTGTTTCATTCACAGCCATGCGTGTCGGCTTCCAAGGTGTGGAGTTCGGCGTTGCTGGAAAGATTTTAAGCAGCCAAGAGGATGAGCCGTATTTTCTGAACAGGAGGAATCTTGGAAAAAAATACATAATCAGGAGAGTGCAAGTGTCAGGTTTTTCTGAATTCGGTAGATGAGATCAGGGCAGGGGTGGGGGCAGTGGCAGTGGGGAAGGGTTACTGGTTGAGAAGCGGAGGCAGCAGTAGGGCAGGCAATGAGGTTCTGAGCCTTGGCGGTACTGGCTGGATGACAAAGGAGAGAACAGATGGGAGAACTGGTTACAGTAGTGGCACAGTTTGACAACTAATAAACTAATAACTGTTTTGGAGCTTGGTTTCAAAACATTGTGTTGTTCTGGAGTGTTCTTTGAGACAAACTTTCGGATCACTTATATTGGTGCTTCAGTTTGTTTATTTCAGCAGCCATGGAGACAGACAGTAGGAAGACAAGGGAGTTGGAGACCAGATGCAGGTGCCTGGGCGCTGCATAGTAAGAGGACAGCAGAGGACAGAGAATGGAATAGCACCCCTTGCGCTAAACTTTAATTATGCAATTTACATATATAGTAGATTCTGGCAGAGTAGAATTTTTTTCTTTTGTTTCTGTTTTGAATATAAAGAGAACAGATCTCACACATTCCAGAGGTACAGTTACAGGAAGACAATCACAGTTTCTCCCTTCCTCGCTGTCTTCCTTCACCAGTTTCTGCAGAGACCTGATTTATTCCACTTGATACAGGCTGCATCCACCACTAACCATAATATTCAACGAGTAAAAAGTAGGAAGACCACAGTTCCACAGGAGTATAAACAAGGGCTAAATGACAATCCTATCATAAAATGTCCATTTTATTCCTATGTGATTTATGTGTTCTTTATTAACTGCCACATATCAGAGAAAATATGTAAATTTTGTCTTTTTGAGACTGTCTTTTTCTCTAAGTATAATGGTTTCCAGTTGCACCCTTTTTTTTTTTTTTTTTTTGCAAAAGACAGGATTTCATTCTTTTTTATGGCTGAAGAGTATTCTGTAGTGTATATATACCACATTTTCTTTGTCCAGTCATCAGCTGATGGGCATCTGGGTTGATTTCTTATCTTAGCTCTCTTGAGTTGAGCTGCAGTTAACATGCAGATATAAATAGCTCTTTCCTATGCTGATCTCATTCTGGTGTAATTCTAATTCTTACAGCAGCTTAATGCACCTGTGAGCCTAGGCAGCTCCCCCTCCATTGTCTCCATTGCCAGTGGGTAGACACCAGTGGCAGGCTTTCCACTGAAGTTACAGACCTTGTCGGAGGAAGCTGTTTGGTATTACCCATATTCCACTACCAACGTCTCTTACATTTTTTAACGTGGTGTTTAGCCGGATTCTGTCCCGGTTGCCCCTCTTCCAGACCAGCTCTCTGCTGTGGCCAGGGAGTGCAGTGGAGGATGGCCCAAGTCCTTGGGCCCTGCACCCCATGGGAGACCAGGAGAAGTACCTGGCTCCTGCCATCGGATCAGCGCGGTGCGCTGGCCGCAGCGCACCACCCGCGGCGGCCATTGGAGGGTGAACCAACGGCAAAGGAAGACCTTTCTCTCTCTCACTGTCCACTCTGCCTGTCACAAAAAAAAAAAAAAAAGTGATGGGAAGAAGAATTGAGAATCTGATTTTAGTTGTCAATAATTAGGTAACTAACAATGGAAAAAACAATAGCTTTTCTTAGATGAGCCTCAGGCTGTGGCAGCCATATGACCAAGAGATTAAAGACGACCAGAGGCCAGAGTTGAGTGTTTGGCCTTTTGATTAAGATACAGGTGTGCCACATCAGAGAACCTGGTTGCAATACCTGATCTGGCTCGTGATTGGCACTTCCTGCGACTGCCGGCCCTGGGAGGCTGGAATGATGGCTCAGTGGTTGGTCCCCACCACCCACACAGGAGAACTGGACTGAGTGCCTGCCTCCCGGCACTGAACCCAGCCAGCGTTTGCTGGCATTGGGGAAGTAAACCAGCGGATGGGAGTACATCGTTGTGCTCAGCTCACTTGTGCCTGTTCGCTCGCTCTCAAAATAAATAAATAAATAAATAAATACAGAGCCCAAAGCTCCAGGTGTTACATTAGCAACCATTGCAGTAGAAAGTCTTCCTTTCATCACCTTCTCAACCAGCAGTCAGCCAAGCACTGGGAGCTCTTGACGTTGATCATTCAAGAAGAGTGACTGTTGGGCTCTTGAGGGCTTGTGGGTGGATATTTGCCATACTGTTGCAATCTGGACCAGCATGTAAGCCACAAGTGATCAGAAAAATTGTTAGTCCCTCTCAAGCTTTCTATCTTGTGCTGTTCAAAACCCCTGGGCTATTTTTCTGGAACCATCTCTTCATTGTACCCTCCTTTTATGGCACTTCCAGAATCCATACCTGGTTTTCTTGTGTATTAAAATCAGATCATGGCCGGCGCCATGGCTCAACAGGCTAATCCTCTGCCTTGTGGAGCCGGCACGCTGGGTTCTAGTCCCGGTCAGGGCGCTGGATTCTGTCCCGGTTGCCCCTCTTCCAGGCCAGCTCTCTGCTGTGGCCAGGGAGTGCAGTGGAGGATGGCCCAAGTGCTTGGGCCCTGCACCCCATGGGAGACCAGGAGAAGCACCTGGCTCCTGCCTTCGGATCAGCGCGGTGCGCCAGCTGCAGCGGCCATTGGAGGATGAACCAACGGCAAAAGGAAGACCTTTCTCTCTGTCTCTTTCTCTCACTGTCCACTCTGCCTGTCAAAAAAAAAAAAAATCAGATCATGAAAAGAACTAGCCAGGTGCCCAGGGGCATGTCACAATTTTTCCCTCATTACATCCTGCTTAGGGCTGTGGAAATCTGCGAAAGTGAACATGAACATTCTTCTCATTGGAAATGTGTCATGATGACACACACAAGGACATGCCAAAGACATGGGAACCAGATGATGGTCAGGTTTGTGTGGCTGGTGCTGTGGCACAGCTGGTTAAGCTGCTGTAACACCAGCATTTCGTATGGGAGCTGCTTTGAGTCCTGAATGCTCCACTTCTGATCCAGATCCCTCCTAAAGCACCTGAGAAAAGCAATCTAAGTGGATCCAGGCGCCCACGTGGGAGGCCCAGATGAAGCTCCTAGCTCCTCCTGGCTTCAGCCTGGTCCAGCCCCAGAGTTTGTGGCCACCTAGGGAGTGAACCAATGAACTGCAGTTCTCTTCCATCCCTCCCTCCCCCTCCTTCCCTCCCTCCCCCTCTCTCATTCCTCCCTCTCCTCCTCTTCCCCCTTTCCCTCCCCACTCCCTCTCCCTATACTCTTCTTCACCTCCCTTCCCTCCCCCACCCCTTCTCCCTATATCCCTCTCCCCCTCCCCCTCCCCCTCTCCCTCCCTCTCCCTCCCCCTCTCCCTCTCTCCCCCTCTCCCTTCTCCATAACTCTGACTTTTCATTATAAATAAATATTGAAAAAAAATCAGTCTGGTGTATGTGTGTGTGTTGGGGTGGGGGTAGATGGTTTAGCACTTTACTCTTAAGTTATGACATGAGATTTCTCTGTTAACTCCTACAAAACTGTTAGCAGCTAAAGCCTCACTTGTATTTATCCTAAAGATAGGATTTCTGAGATACTCAGTGAGGGCAGGGGGTTACTTGACTGCGAGGATGCTTTTCAGAGTTGCCATCTGGTATATCGAAATGTCCCTATGAGACTTTTTTTTCCTAGGAGATCCCCATTTTTGCCACAATGCCAAAATTGCCTGCCAGACACAGGTCTCTTTAAAAAGGAGATTATTTAATTAGTTACTTTATTTGCAGGGAGTCTGGCAATATATACTGTGGGGAGTCATTTTATTTTCATTCATTACAAGAAGCCATGGTTTATATATCCCTCAGGCAAGGAGTTTTATCTGACAATTTGAATGCTTCGGTGACAGAAATATCTGGTGATGAATGGGGCATTAAGGAGATGCCAAGTGACAAGATACTTGGAATCATTTCCAGTAACTGTGCATGATTAATAATTGTGCTAATGTGTGTGTTTATAATTTTTATTGAAGAACGTTCTGCATGGGAAATGAGGGTAGCTAATCTACTCTTCTTTCTACACCCCCATGACAAAAAGTAGAATGCTTGTGAAACCTGTCTGAACTGGAGGCTTACGTTTAAAGCTGGGCTCTGCAGGTTGCCACGGTGTAAATCAGTCTCCCCCAAGTATGAATTTCTGTCCCTGGCTTCTGCTTCGTGACATGAAGCAAGTGTGAGAACCATTGCTGCCTGGTCTGTGGACTGCCGTGTGGTATACTGTGAGTTCATCATGTGTTGTTTGCAACCTACAGAACAGCCCTGGAGAGCGTGCATGCTCTCCCAGGGATGAATGGGCTGAAGCCCACAGTTCCCAGACTTTGCTGACTACTGGGCCTTATCAAAAAAGGCAGATACCTGGCTGCAGCCTGAAGGCATTCTGATTTAACTGGTAAACATAATGGCCTGGCACTGGGATTTTTATTCTAACACGCCACACAGTTTGGACACTGGGTTAATAAGGAGTCACTGAAATATTAAGTGAATCCCCCAAGGCCACAAGGCTGGTAAATGGTACGAGAATCCACACCCAAGCCTGCCTAGGCTCCAGACCCAAAGTCGTCCATGAGGTAGGACGTGCTCACATTTCCAATGAGAGGTAAGGCTCTGTTCAGTGCACAGAATTCTTGGTCTGCGTTTGCCGCCACATCCTTAACCCAGATTACAACAAAGGTGGTGTAACAGAAAATTTTCCAACATCAGTAAGGTGCTTTGCACACATCACAAATTACCATTCCATTACACATAATTGTCTCCTTAGTTACTTCCCAAATACATGACCTGCTTTGGTAAGTTGTGTTATCTGGTGGAGTGGGTGCAGAGTTAAGTCTACAAGTAGGAAGGAGTATTTGCATCTTCTTTTTTATGTTTGCAGTTTTGATTTAGTTGAGCTTTGTTAAGGTATTGAAGATATATGATCATAAATCCCTGCCTGAGCAATTTATAGCTTGCAAGATATTTTTTTCTGTAGTTAAACAAGATTTGGGTAATTGAAGAAAAATATCCAACTAATGAAATATGTTCTTAGTAATGTAAGGTAAAATTTGCATCGCTAGTTTTGTCTGTATTTTTGTGCAATTTATCTTCCCTTTATCTTTAAAACAGTGACTGTATCCTGTGTCCTTTAGTCAGAAAGTCACTGTTTACTGTCTTTGAAGCATTTGTGTAAAATAAGAATGATTTCTAAGAAAAGCAAATCACTCTTCTCATTTGTATAGGATTTTTTAGAAAGAAAATCAATTATGCTGTCTTCATTCTGGGTTAAGGACCATATATCATTTTATGTTTGTGACTTGAGAGCCCTACCTGTTTCCTGGCTAATCCTATAAAAAGACACTGGCAAATAGTGAGATATGTGACATTTGCAATGTAAAACATTCTAGAGAACCTGGTCTTTTCCCTAATTTCAAAGAGAGAAATTTAGAAAATTATTTTTTTTATTTTTTTAAGATTTTATTTATTTATTTTACAGGTAGAGTTAGAGACAGAAAGATCTTCCTTCCATTAGTTTACTCCCCAAATGGCCGCGATGGCCAGAGCTATGCCAATCCACAGCCAGGAGCCAGGTGCTTCTTCCTGGTCTCCCACATGGGTGCAGAGTTCTAAGCACTCCGGCCATCCTCCACTGCCTCCCCAGGCCACAGCGGAGAGCTGGACTGGAAGAGGAGCAATCGGGACTAGAACCGGCGCCCATATGGGATGCCGGCGCCGCAGGTGGAGGATTAACCTAGTGCGCCACGGCGCTGGTCCCAGAAAGTTCGTTCTTTTAAAAACTTTAAAAAAAAATAGCACCTGATTTTGACGTGTCTCTGAAATTTGTATACATTTATTTTTAAATATAAATTTATAAAAACAGATGTATTTATTTGCTTAAGCATCAGGCTGAACTATATAACAGTAATGCATTCTGTTGAAATATGCCAGGAAATAGCACTTTATCCCATTATGGGAACTTTGTTGAACACAGCTAATGTTTCATACTTATTTAATACTAGGAGACTTAAATTTAGGTTTAAGATTTTTAAACATCTCTACTTGTTTAAAATGTGTACATTCATTAGTAGGTTGTCTTGATCCAAATTCTAGAGGTGTTTTTTTTCTATGAACATTGTCCAACAAGAAAATAAGTATTTAACTGGGGCATGACACAATATCAGAGTCTACTTTGGTATTTAGGTGACAAATTGGAGAAGCAGCAGCGGTAACATTTCTTATTTCAATAGGCAGATCCAAGTTCATTGCATTATAAGACAGATCCAGTAGGAACCTCTATGGAATGAGCAATAATGTATGAAAGGCTGCAAGTCTGTAATAAAATTGTTACTCTTTTAAATTCTCCTGGGATTTTTGGTAAAGCATGCTTTATTTTAGTGGCTTCGCGTTTGTTTAAAATTCTGTGCTGATATACCTGTTCCAGGACCAGCAAAGTCACTCTAAATGCAATACTCAAACCCTTCAGTGGTGCTTCTGTCTTTAGGGATGTTGGGTTAGTAAGTGCATATTATTAAGAACATGTCTTCTATCTCAACTATGAACTGGAAATACTGGCAAAATAGATAATGTGCAAACAGGAAAACCAGCAGGCTGTGATATTTAGGGCAGACTTAAAAATTACTTGCAGGAATGCGTAGTTTCCTGTTCTAGCCCCAGTTCTTTCCAGATCACACAGGTAAGTAAAAACTATTCATCTGCTAAATGACAACCGTTGCTTAGATTTTTTAGGATTGAGTACATAATATGAATGTCTGTAGAATTCAAATGAGCCAGTCACCTAGTGCACACTTCCAGACTCTGTTAACTCTGCCTTTCCTTCCACAACTCCCCTACGTGTGCCCTTCAGAGAGAGCTCATGTGGACCATCTTTCCACCTGTAGGGCTTTCTGTTTCATCTTCTAGAATTTCCCGTGACCCTGGGGACACTGATACTTCATACTTGGCCCGAGATAAAACCCAGTGTGAAGAAAAATGTAACCACATTGTACAGAGAAAAAAATTGGCTATGTGTAGTAGATAAATAGATTTGGGACTGTGACCTCTCTCCCAATACCAACTAGTATCTGGCATGCCAGTATCATTACTTCAGAACAAAGTGTCAGAGGCAGTACCTTGTGCTACCTACTCTAGTAGGCAACTGCCAGAAAAAAAAATCACAGAAGAAGTAAAGAACTAAAAAGCGTGGCTGTGTGTGTTCGCGTGGCGAGTGCTGTTTGTTGACATCAGATACTCGGCTTGTGTGTGTTCAAGCACCTGCATGTCTTCTAGGTTTGACCGTGGTGTTTCCCCCCTTCCAGCTCCTTCCTGTGCAGGTCAGGTTCTGCTGGCAGGGAGGAAGAGGGCACATTCTCAGCATTTGGAAGTCCCAGGTTTCTGCCCACACAGAAAAACCATGTTGTTAGGCTCCACTGGTGTGAGGTGAGCTGTGCAGTGGAAGTGGATGCCCGAGTTGAGGTTCCCGAAGACTCGCCTGGCTGCCAAAGGTGCATTTGGCCCTTGAAAAACTCCTATGTTCTTGTGTTTTGGAAGAGTGTATCTTAGGCAAACTAAAGTGGACTCTTGCTGTCCTAAAGCAACCCTGTTTATTATGGGAAGATGATAATCTTATTACAGTTTATTGACTTTTGTGAATTATCTCCACAAGAAATGTGGCCTTTGAGTAAGAATCCATCAGCTCTGCTATGCAAACAGCACTTTGTGCACCAGTGTGCTCACAGACCAGCTCTGGGGAGCATTAATGGATAATTTCCTGTTACGGTGCTACTTAGTCATGGCTCTAACTTTTTTTTTTTTAATTCAAAACAATTAATTTAAACTGATAATGTATCATAATTGGCTTCAGATAAAACAGTGTGAAGCAAAGCACAAATGTATTTTCCAGGAAAGTAGCTAGATGGCCGATAATCGAATTTGTAGCTGTATGAATGCTGTTTTCATTCCAAATATTACATTTTCCCTACCTCCAGGACTTGATTCTTGTATGTTTTCAAGCACACCAGGAAAGCACTTCCGATTTTAACTCCTATCCAATATGTTGAATGCTTAGAATGATAATATCTATATTCAGAAGATTAACTCAATTCCAAACAAGGAAGATAAGTAATTCCAAGAAGCTACGGTTTGTTTTAATTTGCTTTAACCTATAATGCTGACAGCTGCCAATCTGCAACGCACTGTGTGTGCTTACTGCTTTGGAAATCTAAACAATGCACAAGGCATGAATTCTACCTTTAAGAAGTTTATTATCTATGAGAAAAAGATAGGCAGACATGCTTATTTGTTATCATTTAACCTGGACAGCTTCTGAGATTTCAGATATGGAGAAACAAAAGAATTCAGTTCCTGGTAGAATGTGGAAAATGCTTTTGTGGCCAATTATTTCAGATTCACAGTTTCTTACGGTTGTGAAGAAAATAAGCATTTGTTTAAGCTAAGAAGCCCAACCGACACAAAGAAAAATAGCCTTTGCTCTGACGTGCACATGCATTTTAGCTGCAATCCAGATAAGCTCTGCTATTTCTGTAAACAATTTTGATGATTTCACAGTTGCTAGTTTCCCTAAGCAAGGTCCCTTTGTGAAGTTGGTTTCCTGGCACTCTCCAGGTGTGGGGACAAGCAACTATTGCCCAATGGGACCTTGCGTCCTTGCAAAGTGATTCCCAGTGGTCCTGCCACCAGGGGCTGCTGTGCAGGGATCCGTGGGTGCAGGAGAGGGAAGGCTGCATCCTGCCTGTTGCCTTCACATCCCCAGCTTGGGTCCAGAGAGCTCCTTGCCACCTCCGCTGTCTGCTGAAGCCAGAGTGGAATACTCAGCCCCAGTGTCTGGCTCTGCTTCTGTTGTCATTCCTTGTCTTCTTTCTTTGACACAACTTCCTACCACGAAAGACTGACAGCCTTGAAAGACATCAGATGCAGTGTGTGTCAGGCTAGGGTGCTAAGATCTAACAGCAAGAAAAATACATGCATACATACATCCATACATACTTCACTGTGCTTTTCAGCTCCCAGGCCTCGGTGGGAGAAATAGTGGCCTTGCTCCCTCCCTCACCCACCTACAGCCTGGTCTCAAGATAAGCCTGCCATAAACCAAACACCAGGAATCAGAGAGGCCATGGTCCAGGCGGCACAGAGGGAGCTGGCGTCCGCGTCGGCATTAATTTCTGCAGTCCTGGAGGTCGTCAGGTGCCCACTCACTGGGGCGGGCGCTCAGCAGAACTGTCACGCTATGCTAAGCACAGCGGATAGACCACTGCTCGGGGGAAGGGAGGAATGGAGATGCTGAAGGGAGATTGGTTTCCGCCGCGGGTTTAATTGGAAGCCCTTTCATTCTGAAGATGTCTGGGTACGGAGATAGAGCAAATGAGAGCCGTGCGCCTGTGCTAAGGATTCAGCCGTGCATCGCCCCCATTTGAAAGGCGGCAGGCTCCCGAGCGAGATGCGAGACTTCTTGACGCACGGCTGCAAGATCAATCAGATGCAGGCAGCCTTCTGTGGCACGCTCCCCGGCATGAGCGTGCACAGTGAGTGAGGAGGACCTCCCTTTGAAACCCTCTGATTCACACCCAGAATCTCTCTGGGGAGGGCACTGGAGTCTGAGCCCTGCAGGCCAGGTGCAATGTCCCGGTGTGCAGCGTAGTTGGTCTGAGCGTGCGTGTCTGCAGTCAGAAGTCACCTCCAGTGCAGTGCGACAGACTTGAAGCGCCTGTCCCCTTGATGCCCCCAAAGCCTCGGGGAGTCCCTGCCACACGGGACTCACTAATTAGCAATTCTTTTTACACTCCACGAGAGCAAGCACAGTACCAGAGCTGCGTCAATGCACGTGCCCTAGCTGGGAATTCCAACGACCTATGACACTACTGCCTGCTTCTGCTGCGCCCCACGCACTGTGTCTCAGCCTGGATCAGTGTGCCACTGCACCCACGCCAGGGTGACGACGGAGAATGTCAGAAATACCTGTGCATGCTGGGTGGCGGCTCATTGAAGGGAGAGAGAGCTACCAGCCATCGGAGACCCCCCCGCCCCCCTCCCACACACTTGTTTTTTATTGGTAAAAAGGTGCTCTCAGCAAAAGAGTCAAATTCTAAAGAAGGCCTCTATACCCGTGTACTCGTAAGACAATGTGGCTGAAAATGACTTCAGAATCTTCAAATGAATTATGCAAGTCAGATAGTACCCTGCTGCCTGCAATTGTTAGTGTCTGTTTATCTTTCGTGTTTATTTTAAAAGGAATTTCACGCCTTCCAGATATTTTCTGCAGCTGAAATCAAAGCTCGCGGTAGACGCCCTAAGGAAGCAACCCCCTGCCTGCACAGAAGGGTCCAGCTTCACCAGATGGAGGCGCGCACGCGCAGAGCGTGGGGCGTGGCTGGAGCCAACAGGCAGCTTTCTCCCTTCCGCGTGTCCCTGTAGCCTTGTTCATGGGGGCCCAGTTAGTGAGATCTTGGGGGACGCAAGCAGCCACTCCCAAGGTGAACCCGGCAGCAGGATCATTTCTGATCAGTTACGAGGGAGGAAGCAGGGTCTGTGTTGTCCTTTGCTAAGCACACAGTTGGCAGGTGCACAACCTGTTCTGTGTGGAACCTTAGAAACCCAGATGGTTCATGTTCCTCCACCACCGCAATCTGATCCTTATGAACTCTGCCCCAGAGTCTGCCTTGAACGCTTCCTCTGCTTCACCCCCACCTTCAGGTGTGCATCACTTTTCACCTGGACCATTGGTAACAGTCTGTTAATTGTAGCTCTGTCCCTTTTTAAGTGGACCCTTCATGCTACAGTAAGAATGATCTATTTTCCACGAATACCTGGCCATAGTCAGAATCCTTCGAAAGCTCTCGGTCACTGCTAGCATCAGGTCCTACCAGCAGGCTCTCTAGCGAAGCAGTCTAGGGTCTGTCTCCTTTGCCCCCTCTCATAGCCTTCCCCCAGCAGCCCAGCTTGGTCCAGGGAGACCGAATCACCTCTGCTTCCCCATCCTACTAGACCATCTCCTGCCTGGGTCCCCTCTCTGCCTTCTCCACTGTGCTCCCTCCTGCTGTTTCCGTGGAAACCCTTCCATGAGCCATAGGCTGGGTGTGATCCCCTCTGCCGTTCTCAGAGTCCTGTGCACCTGTCAGCACCACATCCACCGTGTTCCAGGAAAACGTTCTCCTTTCTGTGTGTCTCCCCCACTGGCTGGACGAGCCTTCAGGGAAGCAGTCCTGTAAACCTAGCCCCTGCTTCCATTCAGGGATGGACTTCCGGGTCACGTGTCCAAAAGGGCATCTGTGATCTTTTGATGCATCCTCACGGGATTCATCACTCTTATTCCTCAGGGCACTTGCCACCTCACGGTGTCGTCTTGCTTACTTACGGTGTGTGTTTGTCATTTCTCTCCTCACTGGGACAGAGGACCTTCTCATACTTAGAACACACTGTCTAGAAAAGCACTTCCTATGGGCAAAGATTTCGGAAAATAGTGTTTTTCATACTGAATTAAATGAATGGAGAATAAGTGAATGGATAGACTTGAGGAATTACTGAGCACAAAATAAGAGATAAGTAAACTGGTCAGCGTTGAATGAGCCCATCCATATCAGACATGCAGCCTGGATGCCAGTGATGGTATCAGGCTGGTTTCCGGACACCTCCGGGGACACGGATCATCGTAGACCCTCGATGTTTACTTGGGTGGCTCCCTGCCGTACTGGACCTGTTGCTTGAATGGTTTACACCTTGTGGAAGCTCTGTAGCAACCCTCATGCCTTCTGCATGTTCCCTCCGTATTCACCCTCCTGTTATCTTCCCTGTGGGTGTAGTACACATGCCCCAAGTGAAGTCACAGCACAAGAGAGAGATCAGAGTCTGTCTTTGAAGAATTACTGCATTTTTCCCTCTGAATCCCAGACTCGGACTTTACAATTTTAATTTCCCTCTCACAAGTTTCCTCACTGATGAAATCGGTGCAATACCTCCCTTTCCTTGAAGTGCAAGTATGATTTTGAAGATGCCATGAGGAGATTCATGTGGACGGGCTTTCCAAGCTTCAGGGTTCTCACCCAATATTAATTGTCTCATCAGTTACTGTTGCATACCTCTCCTTTCCATTAGTGATAGTGATAGCAATGCATATCGCTGTATTATCTTTCTAAGAGTCTTATTGATTAGGGCTCGCATTGTGGCATAGTGGGTAGGGGCCATTGCCCGTGATGTTGCCGGTTCGTGTCCCGGCTGCTCTTCTTCCAATCCAGCTCGCCTTCTGGTGGCCTGGGAGAAGCAGTGGAAGATGGCCAAGTGTGTGGGTCCCTGCTGCCCACATGGGAGACCTGGAGGGAAATCCAGGACCTGGAAACTTCACAGGCTCATACTTCATTCAAGAACCCTTGCCACTGTCATGTTTCCTCTGGTGGATTTTTTTCTGCCTGTATATGCAAGTGGCAGAGTTCATATGTGAATGTTGTTAAATTTTTTTCCTTAAAAAAAAAAGTGGAATTGAAGACTGTCAAAAGAAAAGCTCACTGCAAGGAATAGCTCTAACTTTTGTAAATACTTTGTACACTGTACAGATCCAGATAATTTTTGAAAGATTTCTTGGGCTGGCACTGTGGCTCATTGCGGTGCCGGCATCCTATATGGGTACTGGGTTCTAGTCCTGGTTGCTCCTCTTCCAGTCCAGCTCTCTGCTGTGGCCCGGGAGGGCAGTGGAGGATGGCCCAAGTGCTTGGGCCCTGCACCCGCGTGGGAGACCAGGAGTGTGGGGAGCAACCCGGACTAGACTAAGTTACTGGAATTAAGACTTATTCTATGCATCTGCTCTCCCACAATATGGCGCTGGGAGAGAAGAAAACAGCTTCTACACAGCTGCCTCCAGTTCAGCCAATAAACTGTAGGACTTGCTCCTGATTGGAGGAGAGCAGCGTACTCGGCGTGTGGGCAGCCGAGTTGGGATTGGCAGAAGAGGACTATAAAGGAGGAGAGAGACGGCATGCACCAGGAACATCTAAGGGGAACATCTAAGGGGAACATCTAGCTGAAGGAACACCTGTGCAGCCCCCGAGAGAGCTGGCCGGCGGTGTGCCGCTCCCCTGCGGAAGTGGGGAAAGTGGCCAGGGGGAACCGCCCTTCCACGGAGGTGGAAGGGACAGTAGCCAACCCGGGAAGAACCAGCAGCAAACCCGGGGAGGGCCGAGCAGACGAAAGAACAGCGCAGGGTCCTGTGTCGTTCCTCCACGAAGACGGGGAGTGACACAGGAGGAAGCACCTGGCTCCTGGCTTCAGATCAGCATAGCACCAGCCATAGCGGCCATTTGGGGGGTGAACCAATGGAAGAAAGACTTACTTTCTCTCTCTCTCTCTCTCTCTCTCTCTCTCTCTCTCTCATTGTCTGTAACTCTACCTGTCAAAATTTTTAAAAAGTTAAAAAACTCTAAGAATGAATATGAATGACTGAGATTATGACAAAAAATCAGATCCTTGTGGTAAACTATGCAAATATATTTTCTAAATCACTCATTGGTATTTGCCTTATATGATAATGGAATAGTTGAGACCGGTGTGCTTGCTGATAGGTTAGCTAATACAGGAAGGTTATGGATGAACAGTTTGCTCCAAGTACTGGCTGAATAGTGTGGCCTGAGATGTGCTTTCTCTTTTACAATGATTGTATTTTCATTGGGGATGTGCAGGTCAGCACAGTGTCTTTAGAAACACATGATGAGGTGGTGTAGAGCTGTTTCCCAGGGTGTCGTGCAGCTTGACTAGTCAAGGCTGGC